>NW_026575142.1:45355000-45807500 GCF_905146905.1 Nyctereutes procyonoides
TAAGGTTATGAAAGCATGTGTTTTCCACATCGGCTTTTATTTGAATATTTCCTTTCATGTTTCCTGTGTGACCTCTGGAAGTAGGGGGCTGGAAATTATATACTACTCTTGTATTGATGTCACCCAGCCTTGGAGAGTAGCATGAACACTGCTCCAGCAAGTCACCATTTTGAAGATGGGCCAGATGTGTGGCAGTGCTATGGTGGGCAGAGAAGTCTCCAAAGAACATGCTATAATCTGCCTATGACTCATCAGTGTGTATGTGTGTGTGTGTGTGTGTGTGTGTGTGTTCCCACGCAATATTTTTGGCCAAATGGTGCTTAAAAATACTGACAATATTTTACCTCAGCTTGAATCTTGTGATTATCAACTGTGGATTTTCAAGAAAGAAGCAAAAAGGCAAATGGCTAAAGCCTATAACTAATTGAAGACTGTAGTCCCCATGGACTAAGAGTAGTTAACTAGGAGTACAAATTGGGGATATTGCTGCATTAACTTAAATAGAACCCTGGGAAATAACCGTTTAAAAAATATATTTGTTGAACTAGTTGGTGTTAAGTAATGGAAAGAGAAGCATTTGATTTTTTGCTCTTTCTGCCATTGTGATGATCTTCCCTATAACGATGAGCTATTATGCTTTGCTAGGATTACTCAAAGATAACAAAAAAGATATTATCTTCATTTCCCAATCAAGACTGCCAAAAAGAAGTTGGGGTCACAGACACATATAGATAGTAAAGCATTTCAAAGATAGAATGATAGATTCACTTTTATATTTTCCCAAGCTCTTACCTTAATGCTCTGATTTTACCATGTTAGGAAAGTCTTTATTTTCCATGTGTTTGATTGACATAGTCATTCTGTGTCTCCACTTTTTTTGGGGAAATTATTAGTAGCAGCTTGGAGTAGGGTCCTGGCTTTCACAAAATAATTTTGAGGTCATTCCTTCAGTATGGGAGGTAAAAAAGAAAGCGTCTTGAGGAAGCAGGTTAAATTTGGGACTAAAATCTTGTTTTAGAAAATAGGGAAAATGAGGGGAGGAGATATGGAGTGAAAATGTGGATCCGCTTATCTGAGGGATGCATGTGGTACTGCAACAGGAAAGACACTTTCCTTTTCCCCTTCTAAGGGTGGTGGTGTGACCTGCAGTGTGAAGAAGGGCCAAATGTATTTTGTTCACAAAATCCGATACATTTTATTTCTTTTTAAAAAATTTAATAGATACTATGTAATCATATATTTTACATTCAAGAAGTATAAAAGAACATACAGTGAAAAGTCTTTGTGTTCTTTGGACCTCCCATCACTTACTTCCTCTTTCATGAAGCAACAAATGTGATAATTCTTCTGTAGCTTTTCAGAGAAAATATAAATATTTTTTCCAAGCAAATTTATGTGTATAAATATTTTTCTTCTCTTTTACATAAATTGTAGCATAACATACCCAGTGTTCTACATCTTGCTGTTTCAGTTAATACATGTACAACTCTTTCCTTAATCAACTAAAAAAGTAGTGTTTATTCTGTTTTTATGGGTTGCATAGTATTCCATTGTGAGGATGCACCATAAATTAGTCAGCTGACTATTGATCAATGTTTTAAGTTGCTTCCAATCTTTTGTTCTTATAAAAATGCAAGAAGCCTTGTGCACTGCTGGTGGGAGTATAAAATGGTGCTTGTGCTGTGTAGAAGAATTTGGTAGTTCCTTAATGAGTTAAATATATAATTTCCATATGATCCAGAAATTCCTCTTCTAGGTATATAACCAAAAGAATTGAAAGCAGGGTCTCAAATACCTGTATACCTGCTCATGGTAGCATTATTCACAATAGTCAAGATGGAACCAACCCAAATCTCCATAAATAGATGAATATATAAACAAAATGTGGCATATACATAGAATGGAATAATTATTTAGCCTTAAAAAAAGAAGGAAATTCTGATCATGCTACAAGGTGAACAAACCTTGGAACCATTATCCTAACTGAAATAAGCCAGACACAAAAGGACAAATATTATGTGATTCCACTTAAATGGGATTCCACCTAGGATAGGAAAATTCATCAAGACAGAAAATAGAATAGTGGCTACAAGGGCCTGGGAGGAGGGGAAAATGAGGAGTTAGTTTTTAATGAGTATAGGGTTTCTGTTTGAGAAGGTGAAAAATTTCTGAAAATAGATAGTAGTGATGGTTACACAACAACGTGAATGTACTTAATGCCACTGAATTATGTACTTAAAAATGCTTCAGTTAATAAATTTTATGTGTGTTTTATCACAATGAAAAAATAGACTCCCAAAGTACAACACTGAGCAACCTTGTACACTGAATTTTGCACGCTTGGAGTATATCCTCTTGACAAATATGTGAGATGTGCAAATGATAGTTTGCATTTTGATGGTTATTTACCTTTCCAACAACAGTGGATTAGATTGCACATTTCCTCACATCCTACCAATGTATTTAATTGAACTTTTCTTTTTCTGGCAACCTGACAGATGGAAAAATCATTGCTTTTTTTTTTTTTTTAAAGAATGAAAGGAAACTCTAAATTTCTTTTAAGTGGTTCGAATTGGGATCATATTGGCCTTCTGTATTTGAATGGGGAAGGTGAGGCACATTAGAGCTTTTAGCCTATGCCCAAATGGAAACTATTTGAGTGACACATAATTCACTAATTTTTAAATGGCCTCAGCCAGAGGTGAGTTAAAAAGTTTGCCCAAATGTCATATATGGTATTGTTGCCTTGTAATTTGAGGGGATTTCTACTTTTTTTCCCCAGTTGTTAATTTGTCAAGCTTCTAATAATAAATAAGATATAATGCCTGCCTTGAGGAGCTCACAGTGTGATGGGGGGAACTCCTCAAATAAATAGACAATGGGAATTGCAATGTCAGAGTGAGTGTAGATTGCTATAGAAATATGTCTGGGTGGGTCTTTGCCCCAATTCAGGTGGGCTGTAGCCTAGAATGAGAAAGTTCCTCTTATTAGCATGTTTTCTATTCTTGAGTAAGTCCAGACCTTGGGCAAGTCTGAGGCTCTGTCTCTTGCCTATGGAGTTTCTTCTGGACCCAGAGCTTGACAAGGGGTTTTTACTTTCACTCTTGGTCAACAAGGTCAACAATAATTCTTTTTCATATTTTGGAATTCTTGATATGACTATGATAGTATGTGTAACAAGCCTGCCTGTCCTTTCCCTGCTTCCTCCCCATTTCTCTGATTCATTTTTTCTCTTTGACTTAAGCATCTTACTTCTTTTTCAAACTCTCCTGAAACCTCATCTATATTACCAAGCATTTCTCCAAAGCCTTTCCTAGTTCTGACCACATTTTGCCTATTAATCTTTTGTTTCTTCACCAATTATTTATTGAGCATTGCTTTTGTGCTAGTCATAGGATGAGATGCTGAGGATACAGGCGTGAATGAGACCAGTCCCTGCCCTAAGGTTGATACTGAGTGCTTTTGTACCTTTATTATAGTGCTACTCACAGCTTGCCTCATAGGGCAACCTAATTAGTCTGAGAGCATTTTGATTTGTGTTCCTTTAAGCCATAGCACAGTGCCTAGGAAACACAAATGTGTACTGTCTAACCATTTCACTTGGAGGGTGAGAAGGGGAGAGGAATAGAGGGAAGGGAAGAGGAGAGAGTGAAAGATTTATTGAACATTTACTCTGTGTCAGGCAGTTGGATAAGTGCTTTACAGCTATTATCTCATTTAACTTTTCTCAGAACATCTTAGAGCAGGAATGATTAGTTTCTCCATTACACCTGGTAGGAAACTGAGAAACAGTGCTTACTTAAATAACTTTCCCAGGTCACACTGCTGGGAAGTAGAAGAGCCAGGATAGACCCTGGTAGAGGCTGGTTGTAGGGCTTTTGCTATTTGGCCACTGCGTTAGATTGATTTTCTTCTTAGTCATCATTCCAGTCAACAGGGCAGTCACATAATCAACAGCACAACTGCAGTCTACTTGTCATTGTGCTTTAGTCATTTTGATGCCCCCAAGGTTTGGTGGCCTATGTTTGTGTGTTTTACTAAATGCGAGTCCATAGCTAGGTTGTAGTATGGAGCTGGTGAGCTACAGATAGCAAGTAGCATTTATATTTATCTAGTTTTACATAATACTAATAGACAGATGTCTATGTTTGTGTGAGCCTGTAAATGCCATGAGATGATAATGAAGCTGATTTATGTTGCTTATCAGATGGGTCCCCAAAGCTGCTTAGAAACTGGCATAAAATCAAAGGCAACTTGCAGGTAGCTGTGATGTGACAGTTGATCTTCAGGACTCCGCTTGAGCAACCTTTTGGTGTGATTTAGACCAGGGCTTCACAAGCTTGTCTACTGAAGTCTTCTTACAGCAGTGGGCAGTAAAGCATATGTGACTCTGTAATCTGGTGATGAACCATGGAATGATCAAGATATGCTGTGCCTTGATGTCTCCAGGTTTTATCTTAAAGTTAAATGCTTAGTTTAATAATCTAATAATAAATAATAATAACAATAATTCATCCATCCATGCTTATTTTAAAATGAAAAGGTTTCTGATTATTTATCATCAAATAAAAGAAATGCAGGAAGTGTGGTATTATATTCTGCAATTCAGAGGTCTCCCAGCCATACCATCTTCTCAGACTTTACTTGGAAGAGCAGTGGTTAAATAAAACTGATATGGAACATTTGAGGTGTGGCCACTTAAAACAGTTGTCACACCAAGTCAGGGATGAGAGGGTCCACAAGCTGGTCTTTGCCAATGCACAGTCTAAGGGTATCCTTTTCAATGGCTATTTTGAATCATGATTATCTGATGTCCCTATGTATGGAGAAGTGAGGTCTCCTACAAGCAGTCTGGACTAATGTAATGTTACTAAGATGATCAGCAGTGTCTCCCTGCCCCTGTGATTTGTAGTTAATGTGACTTGAATCTCAGTCCACAGTGATCCACATAATTTCTTTACATTTCTAAGGGCTTATTTTTTTGAGGCTTTTTCTGGTTTAGTGTTTTGCATCGGCAGGTGTTTTCTGTTTTGTTTTTTGTCTACCTGGATGCAAAATTTAATGCCTCCACTAATTACCAACCAAGATCCATTCACACTAAGCATTTCCTGAGTTTGTAACTAGATCAACTCTCTGAGGAATTCAGTTTCCCAATAATTTCACCAGCAGCCCCTTCTTCTCTCCCTACCCTGACTTTCTTTTTTTCCACCTCTCCCCCTGCTTTTTAAAGATTTTATTTACTTACTCATGAGCCACAGAGAGAGAGGCAGAGACGTAGGCAGAGGGAGAGAAGCAGGCTCTCTGTGGGGAGCCCAATGTAGGACTCGATCCCAGGACCCCAGGATCATGACCTGAGCCAAAGGCAGACGCTCAACCACTGAGCCACCCAGGTGCCCCCACTTCTTCCCTTTTAAGAGCAAACAAATTGCACGCTCTAATGCCATGTAGTTTCATAGTCTCCTCTGAATCCTTAGCTTCTCTTGACATTCCTGCCCTGTAGGACTCACCTACCCCAAGTGATGCTACTGAAGAAGCATTTTTCCAACAAAGGCAATTCTCTCACTAAGAGGAATTCTCATACTAGTTGCCGAGAGAATAAAATGTTCTTCGTCTCTCCACTCGCCCCTAATAATAAAGCAACAAAGGTTGAGAGTGATTTATTTTCTTTTAAAAAATAAATTAGAACAGACTCAAGGTTATCTCAGTAATAATAGTACTTGCATTCCAATATGCTGTATTGAATGGGAGAGAAAGGCATGAAGTTATAGCTTGCTCAAAGGGAACTGAGTGTAGGAGTGCTATCTGTGTATTACAGGGGACAAAAAAACCTCTTCCACTTTGCTTGATTCCTGAAGAGTTGTTATCTAGCATTTGCTTCTACATTCCCAAAGTCAAATTTACAACCTCCTAGAGCAGCACATAGTTCTTTGGGCAGTTCTGACAACTTAGAAAATTTTTCTTTGTGTTAAATTGATATTAGCTTTCTGGAACTTCCATCCTTGTATTCTAACCCTATGTGCATGAACTCTGACTAATTTTACTTGAATTGCATTAATCCAGTGTTGTATACTCTTCATCCCAAAATGTATATTTGAGAAACTACTTTCGTGCTCCAAATGGCCTGGTGACTATTACCAAGAGAATAAAATCTTACCTCCTTAGCATAACAGTGTCCTTGATAAAAATTGTTCAAACATCCCTTTCCAGCTTCTGCTTTCCCCTTGTCTTTTGTCTCCTTGTATCGAAGTTCTTCTAATTCCCCAAGTAGATATGTCATTTTGTTTTTGTTCTGTTTTCCCACCATTTTTAAAAGCTTCCCAACCTGTCCCATCTCCACTGACTGGCATCTTATTTATTTTCCAATGGTACACTTACGGTGAAGCCTTCCTTGATTTCTCCAGTCAAATGAGTTGCTTCCTATCTCTGGGCTCCTTATTGTTACTTTATTTTATTAAAAATATTTTATTTATTTATTTATGAGAGACACACAGAAAGAGGCAGAGACATAGGCAGAGGGAGAAGCAGGCTCCTTGTGGGGATTCTGATGTGGGACTCAATCCCAGGACCCCGGGATCACAACCTGAGACAAAGGCAGATGCTCAACTACTGAGCTACCCAGGTGTCCCTCCTCATTGTTGCTTTAGATCTGTGCTGTCCAAGACAGTAGTGACTAGCCACATGTGACTATTGAGCACTTGATATGTAGCTAGTCCAAATAGATATGATGTTAAATATAAATTACATACTGGATTCAAAGACTTAGTACTAAAAATAGGGTGTAAATAGCTCATTAGCAATTTTTTATAGTCTATGTTGGTTTTATATTGATTTTATATTTTATATTGTTTGATTTTTATATTGATTCAATGTTTTTATATTGATTCCATATAACCAAAATGATGAGATTTTGGTTATATGGGTCCATATAAAACGTATTATTATGTTAACTTCACCTTAAAAAACTTTTTAATGTGGCTATTAGAAAATTTAAAATTACATATATAGCTTACATTAAAATTCTATCAAACAACTCTGCTTTAGACCATTATATGGGATTCAATGTTAAGTACCTTGCACTATCCCTCTGTGTGCATTTCATTCCCTACTGTTAGAGTTTAAGTTCCCTGAGGCTGGGGACCTGTAACCTGCTATTCCTCATTACTTCCCCAAAGAGCCTTTTATTCAGTGCATGTTCAATATATGCTAATGAAACAAAATAGAAAACTTTTTATCAGGTCAGAAATTCAAGTATCTACAGAAGCCAGGCAGGTAGCATAATTATATGAAGTGAGCTTGATCTACCAGGATCTTGGTGTCAGGGACCCAGTAGGATTTGGCGAGTCAGTTAGCAGGGACTGTGGTCAACTGGAGATTCATGGTTGTGTAAGCAGGCAGCCACTTCTCCCCATTAGCTGAATTATGGCCATGTAGGAATGCAGGCTTAGGGTTGCCTAAGGTTCCAATCTTTCAAGAGAAACTGGTTATCTGGACTTTGATGTGAATTTAACTGATGTTTATATGTTGGCTTAATTCTTAAACTTTATGTGAGCCAACCAAAACAGATTGGTGGCCTAGATAACAGCCTGGAAGTTACCAGTGTGTGCTTCTTATCTGAAGGGTAAAATGGAATTTACCTGTAGTACCAAGTTAGAAAAGAGTAAAACAAGATGTATTATTGTGGCTTTGATCAAGAAGATACTGAAATTTGGGTCACTGAATTTGCAGATTCTTCAGAAAATTATTGGCAAATGGCATTTCCAAACATTTTCAAATACCTTGTTAAACAACAACAACAAAAAACCAATGTTCTGCAGAATTTCTCAAGACTTAGACCCTTATGGGAGAAAAAAGGAGGATGTGGAGTCTATGAAATTTTTTTTAAAAGATTTTATTTATTTATTTGAGAGAGAGAACATGAGTAGGGGCAGAGGGAGAGGGAGAAGCAGACTTCTCACTGAGCAGGAAGCCCCATGTATGGCTTGATCCCAGGATCCCAGGATCTTGACCTGAGCCTAAGGCAGACACTTAACTGAGCCACCCAGATGCCCTCAAAATGTTTATTGACAGAAGTGTGTGACTGTCAGTTTAATGGAACGGGGAAATAAAAAGTCTTTTATTCTTAAGTCTATAACTATTAGAGTTTAGGAAATGGTCAAAGAAACTGTCACCTTCTGAATTTTCAGAGCTCTTATTATGTGTTTATGGAAGGAATCTTGTGGTTGGCTGGCTGTTTTCCATACATAAAATGAAATGTTTTTCCATATAAAAATAAGAACGAGCTGAATGCTAGCCAGAAGAATCTTATTTTCAAGTGAGAGTGTGTTGCTACTAAGGTAGATTAGCAGTACCATTTCTTTGGTTTTTATTTCTTGGAAAACCAAAATCAATAGACCCAGTAATGCAAAAGAATTCTGACTTAGAATTGTATTGGGTGTTGAACAGATTCTTATTAGTACTTTACTCTTCTTTTGGTCATTTTATAAAGCTTGGTAACCTGTAGTAATACCAGTATCAGAATTAGCTTACCAAAGGGGTCATTATTCTATTGAGCAGTAACATACGTGAAGATATGTATAAGTGCATTTCAATTTCAATTTTGTTATTTTGCATGTAAATTGAACACCTGAAATCAAAGATTCTATTTACA
Organism: Nyctereutes procyonoides; assembly: GCF_905146905.1. Taxonomy (NCBI): domain Eukaryota; kingdom Metazoa; phylum Chordata; class Mammalia; order Carnivora; family Canidae; genus Nyctereutes; species Nyctereutes procyonoides. Next base: position 45,363,648 of record NW_026575142.1, read on the forward strand.
GTATTGTCTTTGAAAATCATCTCTCATGCATAAATGAGTATCTGAGAATTAAAAAAAAATCTCCTAAGCAAAAAGATGGGGCATGTTATAAGATATGAAATCAATGAATCAAGATAATATGGTATTCTTTTTACTTAGACAAATTATACTATGTATTGAAAGCTAAGGACAGTTGATATCTGAAATAGAAATCAGATATATTTAGATTGTTAGTCAAGTGTCAGCAACTTGTAAATTCATTCTGATTTGTCTGTTAGCCTTTGAGTAAGCCCTGAAATCTTTGTTCCTCAGTTTCCCCATTTTCAAAGTAGTTGTAATAACCCCATTTGTCTCTTTTAAAAAAATATTATTTATTCATGAGAGACACACACACACACACAGAGAGAGAGAGAGAAAGAGAGAGAGAGAGAGAGAGAGAGAGAGAGAGAGGCAGAGACACAGGCAGAGGGAGAAGCAGGCTCCATGCAGGGAGCCCGATGCGGGACTTGGTCCTAGGACTCCAGGATCATGCCCTGGGCTGAAGGCAGGCGCTAAACTGCTGAGCCACCCAGGGATCCCCCCATTTGTCTCTTAAGCATAATCATATAGTGCTATAGATGATGATACTTTTTCTGGCAAAGTATTCTGACATCTGGGCAGATAGATATGGTTGTTATTCCACAGTATATTGATATAGCAAACATTTTAGAAGAGCAGCCTGGGTTACTTATAGCATCTTATTGTTTACAAAATCAGTGAGCAGCTATTGTATTATTATTTAGCTCTACAAACTTGTTATGAAGAGTAGAATAACCATATAAATTAATATGATCATATATCAACTATATATTTGCATAGATGATATAATAATCATAACATTAATGGAAATCTTTTAATGGGAGAAAACACCTAGAATTCCAAATAAGAAAATGCTGTCATATTCCCTTCTAGTCCTAGTCCAAATGCATTTGACCTTTTTACATACCTGTAATTATAATAGAGATAAAATGTAGTATTGTATTTTGTGACAATATTCTCTATTTCTCTATATTTCTTTTTTTCTATTTTCTATTAAATTTTGATTCCAGTATCATTAACATACAATGTTATATTAGTTTCAGGTATATAATATAGTGTTTCAACAATACTATAATTACCCAGTGCTCATCATGATAAGTGTATTCTTTAATCTCCATAACTTATTTCACCCATCCCCCCACCTACCTCCTTTTTGGTAACCATCAGTTCTCTATAGTTAGGAGTCTGGTTTTTGGATTGTTTCTTTTCTTCTTTGTTTTGTTTCTTAAATTCCACATATGAGTGAAATCACATGGTATTTGTCTTTGACCTATTTCACTTAGCATTACACACTTTTAATCTATCCATTGCAAATGGCAAGATTTAATTCTTGTTTATGGCTGAATAATATTTCATTGTGTAAATATACCATCTCTTCTTTATCTATTCATCTGTCAATGGACACGGGCCACCTACATAATTTGGTTATTGTAACGAATGCTGCAATAAACATAGGGGTGCATGTATCACTTTGGATTAGTGTTTTTGTAGTTTTTGGATAAATACCCAGTAGTACAATTACTGGGTGATAAGGTAGTTCTGTTTTTAACTTTTTGAGGAATCTCCATACTGTTCTCTACAGTGGCTGTACCAGTTTACATTCCCAACAATAGTGTACAAGGGTTACATTTTTTCCACATCCTCACCAACACTTGTTGTTTCCTGTGTTTTTAATTATAGCCATTCTGACAGGTGTGAGGTGACATCTAATTGTAGTTTTAATTTCCCTGGTGATGTTGAGCTATTCCCCATATTTCTGCATAGTTTTTTTTTAAAGATTTTATTTATTTATTCATGAGAGACACACAGAGAGAGGTAGAGACATAGGTGGAAGGAGAAGCAGGCTCCCCTTGGGGAACATGATGTGGCACTTCATCCCAGGATCCTGGGATCACAACCTGAGCCAAAGACTGACACTCAACCACTGAGTCACCCAGGTGCTGCTTCTGCATAGTTTTTAAAACTACTATTTTTATATGGCTGTGCAATGCTCCATTAAATACAGGTATTGTAATTTGTTTAACTGTTTTTCTATTGCTGGTATTGTGGCTTTATTAACTCTTTGAGGGAAGATATCCCAGGAAGGTTGGGTAAAAAGTTTAAAGTGTTCCACCTTAACTGGTGAGAAATAGGCTGATGGTGAGTGAAGACTCTAAGGTGTCTGTTGCCTTCCTAAGTCTAGGGTCACCTACATAGCCCAGTGGGCTCATACATCAGATGCAGCTGAGGTCAGTGATGAAGATGCAGATTGGGAAGACTTTGGCATGTAATGGTCATTCAAGATATGGGACTACAATGAGATGACCCAGGTTTCGTGTGTATAGTTCAAGAGAAACGGAGGCCAGGGCTCTAAAGTACAGTTACATTTAAAGGACAAACAGAGGTAGCAAAATGTAAAGGAGACTAAGAAAGGATGGTTAGAAGGAAAGTGTCATAGAAACTAAGAGATGCTGTGGCTGGTCAGTGATAGTGTGAGTGGCATGGGGACAGAGCAGACTCTGGAATATAGGGCTACTGATTTCTCCCCTAGTCATGGTTCCACCCCTCTGGGAGTAGACACAAATTTTTTCTTTAACAGTTTGTATTTCTGTCTGATTTCAGTCAAGGGTAGGATGCCTCTGTCTTCCTAGATCTGTTTTGATTCCTTTGAAATTACATTAGTTTCTCAATCTGAGTATGTTAAAATCTAAGAACAGATTAGCTTGGTTTAAAAATATATATTTTTGTATGTTTCCACTGCTGCATTATAGCAATAGTTCCTAAAAGCTAGTTCAAGGACACCAAAGTTTGTTTCAGTAGATTTGAGGGAGCCTGCTGGGTGTGCATTTTTAACAAGCTCCTGGGTGATTCTGATGCACATTCAAGTCTGGAGACCTCTGATTTCTTAACCAGAAGAATGTAAAAAGAGATTTTAGAATGGGATATCTAGAGATTTGCCATACCAGGGGTTTAGATCAATGAAGTGCATATAGCCTCAATTTTCATGACAACTTATTCTCATAAAAAAATTGGTCCAGGGATCCCTGGGTGGCGCGGTGGTTTAGCGCCTGCCTTTGGCCCAGGGCGCGATCCTGGAGGCCCGGGATCGAATCCCACGTCAGGCTCCCGGTGCATGGAGCCTGCTTCTCCCTCTGCCTGTGTCTCTACCTCTCTCTCTCTCTCTCTCTCTCTCTGTGTGTGTGTGACTGTCATAAATTAAAAAAAAAAAATTAAAAAAAATTGGTCCAAAGCACATACATTTGTTGAACTTTTCCTCTGTTCAGAATACTAGGCAGGAATCTGAAGACATTAAAAACAAGATAGTATGAATAAATAATAGAATGCACTTATAATGTCCAGAGAGAATGAGTTTGCTAGATAGATATTTCTGAAATGGAACATGCTTCAAACCTAATCACAGCCATTGGGAAAAGGAGAGTGGTGTTCATGGGATGCTTCCTGCCAGGGCCTCTCGCCTGCATGCTGCTTTATTTCTTGCCCCTCTTCATGGGAACCATATGTTGCAGTAGAACTTACCTTGGACTTGGCATGAGATGCCTTTGTTTGGAAGCCTCCTCTACCCTTTACCAGCTGAGTAGCCCTCAGAGAGTTCCTTAGACTTTCTAAGCCTGAAATTCTTTTGTGTTAAACATGGTAACACAAGCATTTTGACAATGTAAACGTGAAATGATATATTCACAATTAACTTGAAAGGAACAGTGTCTGGTATGCTCACCTTCTAATGAATATTTGTAAACTAAACATTTAAAATTTTTAAAAATGACTGATTTTAAATATTCTTCTATTGTTTGGGTACAGTATGTATTTAACTTGGTGTCTTAGAGCAGTGGTTCCTAAAAGCTACTTTAAGGATACCAGAAGTTCTGGCTTGGTAGATCAGGACTGGGACCTTTTAACTTATGCTTTTTGTTAATGAATACAAACATTTCACACTCTTCTTGAATATTATGTGAAATTTACAAATAAATTCATGACTAAATATTAGTGATCAATTTTGGGATATGCATTAAAAATTATACCTCCCATTCTTTTCCCCCTGGAAATCACTGAACTTTAAGTTTAACCTTTTTTTTGCAAAAATATTTGCCTTTTAAGGCCTTTAATGAATTATTTCCTTTCATTCACATTTATTCCTTTTAGCCAAGCTAAAAATGTGACCTTTTAATTGCCAATTTAAATACCTATCTTTGGGCAGCCCCGGTGGCTCAGCGGTTTAGCGCTGCCTTCAGCCCGGGGTGTGATCCTGGAGATCCAGGATCCAGTCCCGCATCGGGCTCCCTGCATGGAGCCTGCTTCTCCCTCTGCCTGTGTCTCTGCCTATCTCTCTCTCTCTCTCTCTCTCTCTCTCTCTCTCTCTGTCTCTATGAATAAATAAAATCTTTAAAAAAAAACCTATCTTTAATTCTTTTCTAAAAGAGATGGTTTTGATTGTATTATAAAAAACCTCGTGTGCTTTTAAAAGCTTTCATTCAGTCTTATTATTCCCTTCATTTTATAAGGCCTCTTTAAAACAACAGGTGTTTCTTTGTGGTGAGATTTGACTTAATCAAAACTGAATGAAATGAGAGGAAGGCACTCTGTTCTGGTAGTTTTGTTGCACTCAGGAGGCTCTTTAGCAAGCATTGTAATGCACCTCTTTCTAGTTGATGGATGAATAGATCTTATCTTTATTTACAGACTCTGTTAAATGGGAAGAGTAATATTGAAAGATTTTGCTTTAAACAATATCTTAGAGCTAAAAGGACTAATTTGAGTAACTGATCTTTTCCCATTGACTTAGGGTTTAAATTTTTTATTTTATTTTATTTATTTATTTATTTATTTATTTATTTATTTATTTATTTATTTATTTATTCTAGACATAGAAACAGAGAGAGGGGGGCAGAGACACAGGCGGAAGGAGAAGCAGGCTTCATGCCGGGAGCTTGACGTGGGACTCGATCTTGGGACCCCAGGATCACGCCCTGGGCCAAGGCAGGCACTATACCGCTGAGCCACTCAGGCATCCCAAAGTTATGAGTACTCTACCACCATTTTTCATGTTTGGTGTTTTCCTGACTATAGACTTAAGGCTTAGTTCTGTCATTTGTTTGAGGTCTCTGTCAACCTGTTACTGACTTCACAATTTTAAGCTTACATTTAAGTGCATGTCTTAAAATATGAATAATTTTCTAATTTTCATTTGAAAAGCTCAATTGCAGAGCTGTTAGTGGTCTTCACCTCTCTCAGGTGGCAGTACAAGGGCTTTCTATTATTTCATTCTGCCTAAAACTACTTGCTCCTTTCCCTATCTATCCCCTTTTTGTGCTTGGTCATTTTCAATACATTTGGAAGTTGTTTGCTTTTTTTGTTTTTTGTCTTTCTCCCTCCACTTTCTCCCTCCACCATGAGATCAGAGACTTTTATTCACTATTGTGTCCCCATGCATAAAACATTGGTTGGTAATCAAAAATAATTTGTTGAATAAATGATTGATTGATTGAAAACAGGGCACACTTGTATCCTGGGTTGTCTGTCTTCTTATTTTTTTACTTGATTTTTTTTCTTTGTAATCTAGCAATCTTCCTTGTTTTTAAGAACTTTACCATATGCTAGGGATTGCTAAATTTCTGATTTTTATCTTCATATAAAGGTCAACAAGAAGCCCTACTGGATGGAGTTTATTACCAAAGGCACTTCAATGTGGCTGCAAAAACCTCTGCTCACCCTTACCTTCTCCTCTACTTAATTGCTGTTTCCTGCTAGGTTTCTCAGCTTTCTTGTTTATGTTGCTCATGAATGCGGACCAGAAGACATGTGACTTCTGGATCAAAGACAAGGGATGGTTTATTACTTATGGAGATAGCAATGACCAGAGTATCATCATTATCTTTGTGCCATTTCCTCAAACCTCAGTTCCCACTGACAAATAGGTGACACCTGCATGCCTAGTGGGTTATATTATAGTGGAGGAATTCTAAGGTTAAGGAATCCAAATCTTTTATAATGGGCTATAAGTGTGTTTGTCCTTTACCCCAAAGGGAGACAATCTTTGTAATACTCAACAGTAAATAAATCTACCTTTTGCTGTGGAGGGAGACACTATCTCTCTCTTCTAAGGCTATTCACTTTGCAGACATCCTTGAAAAGATGTCCAAAACAAGAGCAATAAGTTCTTTTTTTCTCAAGAACAGATAACACAATCAGAACCAATCCTGTAAGCCATCAAGGTTTATCTTATAAAGTTTCATATCCAACAAATTAACAAACATTTACATTAGAGCAAGTATCTCAAAAGTGGCATTAATTAAACAAGAGGTGCAGTCCTGGGATACACATGGTATTCCTGGAAAAAAATAGTATTGTTTACAGTTGTTCCTTCAGGTGACAGAGTGGGGATACAGTTCTCCCCAGAAAGATAGTTAGTACTTTTTTCATGCTAGGCCAGCAATAGGCTAGAATATGCCATTTGTTTGATGTGTGAGGCTTGTTTGGCCTTTTGCTCTGTGTTAGTCATTAAGTCTGAGTTAATCCACCCTCAAAATGGGAAATCAAGCTGGAGAGTCAGAGACCTCCATGGATCAGAAGTTTGGTTTTTACAAAATCCTAATGGCAAGTTAATAGCAGCTTTCCAAAAGGAATATACCTGTTATCTGTGTCACAAAGGCAAGAAGTCCAGAACTCCAGGGGACACATATAGGTACAGGCAGCCTCCCTTTGCTTGAGGCTCCAACAGGCAAATTTAGTCACAGACTCCCATATCTCAATAGGTTCATTAGAGTGGTAGAGCTTTAAAAGGAGAGAATATGTCTCAGTATTTTTATTCCTTAATCTCAGTTTTTGGGTTGGGTAGAAAGACAGGGTGAGGATGTTTTCCTTTTTCTGGGGCCCCTAGGCTGAGTGATAAGATTACACAGGGCCAAAACCAAAATGGGACCTAGAAAAGGGCATGGTGCTAACAACTTAGGCCGCTTCTGGCTTAGGTCTTAAATTAAAGGTACAGAATAAATCACTGGGTTTATTTCAAGTCCATGCCATCAGGGTGAAAGAAGATATGTATGTGCATTGGGGCCTAGTGCCTCAGCCAGGAAGAAATAAGATGGTCTCATTGCTGGAACTGTCTGCTATCCTTCTTTTCTATGGATACCAGGAAAAGAATCATCTAAGTAAAACTCCTCCTTTGGAGTGTGAATTTATACAATAATTGTTTAAAATTATCAAAATATATTAAATATGTATGTTTATTTTCATATTGCCCGCAGGGAAATAAAATTCCACAAATTGCATTTTGGAAATGGATTAGTGAGTCTCACACTCATGCTAGGCCTTTTAATTTCTCTTAAATGGTATTTCAGTATTAAGTGCTTTCCTCTTTCTTCCTTCGAATGGTTCAGAAGTTTACTGGTGTATTATTTAAATGGCTTTCAAAACACATTTTGGGATTATAAATCTTTCACAACCAAAAACATGCAACCAGTTACTGGACCAGCAGTGTTACTGTCACTCTGTTTCCAATATCACTCATGTTAGAGAGGGTCCAGTTTCATCATCAGCCTCCCTGCCCCAGCTTCACTTATCAACTTTTGCTGATATCTGGTAAATCTCTATTCTCATCTCTCATGCTTCTCTCATGAGATCCAGACCTTCATATCCAATGACTTATCAGGTATTTACATCAGAGCAGGTATCTCAAATGTGGAATTAAATAAAAAATACATTTCTCCACCTCGTCCACCTCCAAATCTGCTCCTCCCCCCACCCTTCATAGACATCATCCACTCTGTTACCCACATCAGAAGTTGGGTGGTCAAAGTACTTCCCATGTCCAGATTGGTCAGTGGTTTTTCCTAGCCCTGCTTCCCAATAATCTCTCACATCTGTCCCTTCTTTGTCATTTCTGTGGCCCTTTCTTAGTTGACATTTTTATCTCAACTCTCTAATAAACTGCTGGGATTGCTTGTCCCCCTTCTGTTATCCATGTAGAAACTATTATAACAAAGGGATCTTTAAAAAAAATAAAAATAAACAAAGGGATCTTTCTAAATATATCATTGGTCATTTTATTCTCTACTTAAAATTCTTCAATGACTTCATATCAACTGAAGGATTAGACTTAAACTCCTCTCACAGAACGACTGGCCCTTGTTCACCTTATCAGTTAGGTGCTACTTTGTGGTGCCTAATATTGAACTTTTTCCTGTTCATTCAGTATACAATTTATTTGAAATGGAGTTTGACTTGTGAGACCCAGATACTAATTTATGCTTCTCCATTTTATCTATCTATCTATTTATTTTTCAAGACTTTATTTACGTGCGCATGTGAGAGTATGAGTGTGCAGGGCAGTAGTGGAAGAGGAAGAGGGAGAAGCAGACTCCCAGCTGAGCAGGGAGCCTGATGCAGAGCTTGATCCCAGGACCTGGGCTCATGACCTGAGCCAAAGGCAGACACTTAACTGATTGAGCCACCCAGGCGCCCCTGTTTCTCCATTTTAAATGGAGAAATGAGAGATGATTCAGCAATCATTTGAAATTATTCAAAAGTCTAGAAAAAGAATCTATAATAAAAATGAGAGGATTTTTAGAAATTAATACAGGACATATATCCTGAAAAAGAGTTTTTTCCTGTTTTTTATATGCATTTTAATGAAAGTATTGCTAAGGTATAACATTGTTGTTTGAAATGAATATCTTTTAATAAATTAGCAAAAAATTGGTATTATCTTTCATAGAAATTCAAAATCTATGATTATGAACCCTGATAATTTAATGATTTAAGGCAGGTTAATCTTGCTAGAAGTATAAAACATGATTCGATAAGGATTTATAAAAAGAATTTATCAAAAGAAATTTATAAAGTTTAGGTCCTAGGATTTCTTAATTAGGACTTCACTAATTTAGATGTCCCTTATGGTTAGCCTAATAAAATCTTAATTCCTAAGTTTATGTGGAATTTTATTTGGTTCAAAGTCTCAAGGTATAATACAGGTTTCAATTTGAAAAATAACTCAAGTGAGTCTTTAAAAATGTATTTGAGGGATCCCTGGGTGGCTCAGCGGTTGAGCACCTCCCTTCCGCCTAGGGCATGATCCTGGGGTCCTGGGATCGAGTCCCATGTCAGGCTCCTTGCGTGGAGCCTGCTTCTCCCTCTGCCTGTGTCTCTGCTTCTCTCGCTCTCTCTCTGTGTCTCTCATGAATAAATAAATAAAATCTTTTAAAAAAATAAATAAAAAAATAAAAATGTATTTGAATGTGTGAGGCACTAACATGTTTCAGAATAAAAATATATAAAAACTTATACAGTGAAGCCTTCCTATACCCCAAGCTCCATGTGTTCAGCCTCCTTCTCCCAGCCCTGTAATCAGGAAACCAGGAATTTCAGTTTCTTATGCATCTTTCCAGGGCTCCTTTATGTATATACAAGTAAATACAAACATATGCTTTTATTTTTATCCATTTCTAATTTTTTAATTTTTTTTTATTTATTTACGATAGTCATACAGAGAGAGAGAGGCAGAGACACAGGCAGAGGGAGAAGCAGGCTCCATGCACCGGGAGCCTGATGTGGGATTCGATCCCGGGTCTCCAGGATCGCGCCCTGGGCCAAAGGCAGGCGCCAAACTGCTGCGCCACCCAGGGATCCCTATTTTTATCCATTTCTAATGCAAATGGGAGTATAATACATAGATGGTGTTCTATATCCGGTGTTGACATGTTTTCTGCACAGAAAACTTAGGAACTAAATTATAAATGGAGAGTTTCATGGAAGCATTAAAGATTTCTTGGATATGTGTTCTTAATATGCACTTATCTCCTTAAAGATTATCTGAAGCAAATATTGAATCTGAGGCTGGGTTGCTCAGTCCCTGATTAGGCTTCTAAGACTTCTTCCCCTTCCACCAACTTGCTTGTATTTCTTGAATAGAGATTAATCTAGTATTAGGCTATGGACAGAATTGAGAAGGTAAGACTGTAACTAAAAACAATTAATAATAGATTTCTGGCATTAAATATGAATGAAATTTGTATTATCTGCAACAGAATAAAATGGATATAATTAAGAATATTTATTCTAATCATGTCAGGATAACTTTTTACAAAAGCAGGCCATAATCACTCCTGCCCTTGCCACCCACCTCCATCTCCCCACTGACCCCAAGCCTGTGCTGCTGTTGAGGACTTTAATGTAGTAGGGCCACATTTACTTAACCAGAACTGCTCCAGGCACACTCCTAGTCATCTGCCCTGGGTCAAGGATCAAGAGTAGGTCATAGAATCAGGACAGGGTGGAGAAGGGGGTTCCGGATTTGGCATCTACAATGTGGGTTCAAGTTCTGGGTATGTTTCTTACTAGGTAGGTAACTATTTCAGTTATTTAACTTTTTCTTTTTTGATTGAAGTATAGTTAACATACAATACATTAGTTTCAAATGTTCAACATAGTGATTTGATAAGTTTGTACATTATGAAGCTTTTAAAGAGTTTTGTGGGACCCAGTATTTTCATCTATAAATGAGGCTGATAATTTCCACACTGGAAGGTAGTGGGTAATACCAAATATAGAATATGAAAATGGCTCCTCATCAGCACAATGCTATATGAATGTTTTTGCCACCATGACTTCATTGGGATTTCATAGGAGCAGGTTTTCCTAGTAGCTCTATAAATGTTTGTGTCCAGCAGTGAGAGGATAAAAATTTTCAGGAAAATCAGCCTGAAGGGTTTGCCATTAGAGTTTTGTTCTGAGGTTAGTAATTGTTCTGTTGTTGTTTCTTAGGTTTTATCTTAGGCATGTCCTGATAAGTCTAACAAACTTTTGGTTGTATTTTGGTGGCAAATTTACTTTGTTTAGTGGGTTTTGGCTTAGAATAGCTTTTGGCAGGTACTCAAAAGTGTTTGGGTTGCTTCCAAAGCTACTCTCCCTGTAAAACATGATGGAAAACCCTGGTGTGCCAGGGGGACCTCTTTACTTCATTGGGATCCTCTCTTCTCTACAAGCTCGGTCACCTGGATCAAAACTTTTCCAACTTGAGTGAGCATTAGCATCACCTGGAAGACTATTAAAACACGGATTGCTCACTATTTCCATTCTGGTATGTCTGGGGTGGAGGACCAAGAGCCAGTGGGTTCTAATGGGTGTTGTTGATGTTAATGCTAATGGTTAAGGTACCATATTTTAAGAACCACTGATCTAAAACCTAGGGCAGGGTTTCTTAAGGTATGTTTCAAAGAAATGCCTTATTCAGAAATGTATGAGCCTCAGTAAAGATGCAGGTCTTTGGTTTCCACCCCAACCTCAAGAAATCAGATCTTCTGGGATTCGGGAGCTACAGATCCATCTCAGAGGTGATTCATACATATCTTAATGTCTGAGAACCACTGATTTAAATAAAACAACTCTCAACTCTGGCTGCACACTAGAATTAGGTGAAGAGTTAAAAAGCTACCAATACTCCCTCTCCCTCAACCCCAAATTCTATTTCAAATGGTCTTGGGTGGGACCCTAGGATGATGGTTTTTAAAAAGCCCCATAGGTGATTCTAATGTGCAGTGAGGGCTGTGGAATAATGACAGGAGGGGCTGAGTTTGTCATTTTATGCCTTGAGGTATTGAGAATCTATGGGAACTGGCCTGGATCTTCTTGGGATTCAAGATTGTTAGGGGATACAGCCCAAAATGGTGTCAGACTTCTTCTAAGGCTGAGACTGATAGCCAACAACAACCACAGGGTAAGTTGAAAAGAACTTTGAAGAGAGTGCTTTTTCTATATGTTTGTGTCTATTTTTATAATTGATACTGCAAGCTGTGAATCTAATACTACTTTGCTAACAATATTATGCTTAGTCTGAGATTTAATTAAGGGCATTTGTCTTGGGCAGCCCCAGTGGCGCAGCGGTTTAGTGCCGCCTGCAGCCCAGGGCGTAATCCTGGAGACCCTGGATCGAGTCCCACGTCAGGCTCTCTGCATGGATCCTGCTTCTCCCTCTGCCTATGTCTCTGCCATTCTCATTCTCTCTCTCTCTCTCTCTCTCTCTCTCTCTGTGTTTCTATGAATAAATAAAATCTTTAAAAAAAAAGGGCATTTGTCTTATTCTACATCAACTAGGGATGTGTTTGGTAGCCCTGTTTATGTATTTTAGGACTTTCATATGAAGACACTTAGATTTATAGCAGAGGGAAGACTTAGGTGGTCAGATTTCAGTCTAATATAAAGGACAGCTTGTGGAAGGAGTTTTAATCAGAGACTTAAAATTAAGGAGGGGCAGAGACGTTGGAGAAGGAAAAGCAAATACAGGAAGTGATCATGTTTAATCCTTAAGAAGATAGGATTCTAAGTCAATGAGGATGTAGGGAGTAGTAAGGGATCAGGATAGCTCTGGGTGGATTCTCCTGAACTTTTCAGGACATTTAGAACCTGCTTTTAAAGACTCTGAAATTCTAGCTGCTTCCTTAGACTTGGAGATCTGGAGTACTTCCTGAGGGTCTTTTTTTTTAATATATTTTTTAAAATTTTTATTTATTTATGATAGGCACACAGTGAGAGAGAGAGAGAGAGGCAGAGACACAGGCAGAGGGAGAAGCAGGCTCCATGCACCAGGAGCCCGACGTGGGATTCGATCCCGGATCTCCAGGATCGCGCCCTGGGCCAAAGGCAGGCGCCAAACCACTGCGCCACCCAGGGATCCCCCTGACGGTCTTAAGACATAAGCAAGCAGTGCCTACTTGATGGGTGCATCAAGTTGCAGCTTCTCCAGGGAACATCTTAAATCCACTGAGGCATCCTGTCCCTGCCCAGATTTCACTAGTGCTCCACGTTTGGAGCTCTGAAGGAGGAATTGTAGCATATGGGATTAATGAAGTTATCTGTTTACTTTGGAGGCAAGAGTCATGACCCAATGAGCTATGTGACCTACAGTTCAAGTTGTGTGATTTGTGGAAGTCATGCTATGAGCTCAGCAACCTTGTCTTGCAACTGTGCCACCAAGTCACAGGCTATTTGAGGCCCGGTGAGATTATGGACATGAAGGGCCTCTGTAAACATGGGGTGCTCCTCAAGAACAGATGTTCCCATGCCTAACAAATGCTACTCCAGGTATGCATTTCAAGGTAGATAGAGTTCAGGGCCATCCATAGAGGATAAAGGGCTCTGTGTGTCTATTACATCATTGTTGAATCAGTGCAGAAAGTATGTAGTATTTTTTCTCTTTAGTCTGTGAGGATTTTTTCTAGCATAGATTTTATACATCTGGTCATGAGAAGAATCCACACTGTTCATCTGGCAACCCTGATCACAACATATGCAGTGTTTTTGGAATTCCAGCAAATGAAATGTTCCAGCAACGTTTTTCAATGGATGTTTCTCCCTGCTTTGTGTGTTTGCTATAGCTGCACACCCTTCTCACTTGACACATACTGATTTCTCCACGTTAGTGGACTTTTCCAGGCCTATTCCCTTTATACTGGTCCTTTACACAGCCATTTAAAACAATTATTCAATTTCATTGCTCTGCTTTTACAAGCTATGGTAATAGCTCACTTGAAAGGGATCCTGGTTACACTGAATTTTGTGCTTGCTTCCTAGTTCCTAGAATGACATCTCCACTCCCTCTCATCTCTGCTCCTGGTGCTGTTTACCTGAGCTTGGCTTTCCGTTGTAGGAGAGCAAGTGGAGCACCAAAGGACAAATATTCCAGGTATAGTCAGTCTGTGCAGTATGATAATTTTTCAATTAATGGTCTACTATTTGTAAATATCATTGCAAAGAAAATTGAGACCATTTTCCCTAAAACATCTTTTGTGTTCTAACATTTTCCATTTCTTAGTGCTTTATAATTTTGATTGATTTTGATTATATATTTGTCGATTTTTTTTTCCTAAAAAGAAATACAAAACCCTTAAACATTTTCTTTTTTCTCCTTGTTCAGGCAGTCTCTGAAGTAGCCATACTTGCATATAAATGAATGAATAACTGAGAATAATTGTTCCAGGTGGGAGGCCACTGGAATTCCTTGCTCTTCCAACTGCCTCTACTTCATAGTGCCTTCCCACCTACCACTATAGACCCCAAAGGGACTTATGAACCTTCCCTGTCCTATGGGAGGCCAGCTTCTGCTTCCTGATCTAATGCTTTTTTTTTTAATGATAGTCACACACACACACACACACACACACACAGAGAGAGAGAGAGAGAGAGAGAGAGAGAGAGAGAGAGGCAGAGACAGAAGCAGGCTCCATGCACCAGGAGCCCGACGTGGGATTCGATCCCGGGTCTCCAGGATCGCGCCCTGGGCCAAAGGCAGGCGCCAAATCGCTGCGCCACCCAGGGATCCCCTGATCTAATGTTAATGCATTCCAGGGTAGGATTTGGTGAGGGATGGAGCCATGATCAGTCTGACAGTAGTGAGGAGAGAGGGAAGAGGAGGCTCCTGAGCTGCTTTTCCTGAGTATCTGCTGCTTTGGTTCTAACACTCTTATTCTGAGCCTGTTCTTCCACAAGTCCCTCTTCCTGGAAGCCCCTCCACCAGCACTTGTTAGAACAAGAGACATTTGGGGCTTTGAGGACTTGCTTTCTAGTGTAGAAACTCTTACTGCATTCATTGTATCCCACATGGCCTATTCAGTGACACCTAAGTAGGATATATACTTGTGGATTTAGGTCACCATGAATGGTCTCCAAGAAGTCTAGAGACCCACTGAAATTTTATTTTTATGAAATATTAGAATTTTTTGGAACATACATACATATATACATTCCTGAGGATGTATGTTTTCCTGGGGGAGAGAGTCCATAGTTTTATCAGATTCTCAGTGAACTATATGACCCAAAGATATTTTAAAAGGTCAAGAAATAAAAAAAAGAAAAAAAAGTCAAAAAATAGCCACTGATATGGTAGTGGATAGCCTGGAGTCAGTGTTTAGTACAAATCAAATATTTACTGATCTTCGACAGTGTGCCAGCTCCTATTCTAGGCTCTTGGTAGATCAGTGACCAAAAACCTCTCCAAAATCCTTACCTCATAAGGTTTACATTTCACCTGCTGGTGGTGGTTGGTGGTGGTGGTGGGGAGGCGGGAGTGGGGGGGACGACAGTAAACAGTATGCATAACACATTCTAAACTATATTAGAAGGTAAGTGGCATGGGAAAATACAGCAAAGTAAGGGAGGTCAGGGATGTGGTGGGTGAAGCAGTGCTATGATTTCAGGTGACTTCATTGAGAAAGTGATAATTAGTGAAATCTTGAGGAGGGAAGGACTCCTATCCGATGGAAGAGTGTGCCAGGCAGAGAGCACAGCTAGTGCAGGGACTTTAAAGTAGGGGTTAACCTCACATGTTTACAGTGGTAGAGAGAATCAAATGAGGGAGAGTGGCAGTGAGTCAGAGGATAATTGGTGTGTGTGTGTGTGTTTATACACACACATACAAAAGGCAGGGTCTTATAAGTCTTTCTCTGATGACTTTGGGGAACCCTTGAAGAGTTTTGAGCAGAGGAGAGATAAAACCTCACTTAGGTTATAAGAGGATCACTATGGCCAACGTGTTAAAAACAGACTGTGTGAGACAAGGGCAAGAACAGAGAGACAAGGCTTCCCTGTAGTCATTTAGGAGAGAGGATGATGATGTGGATCATTGTGATTGCAGCAGCATTTGTGAACTGGTTGTATTTGGAATATATTTGGAGGTGGGGTCAACAAGATGTGACAGGTCAGAGGTGGATTGTCAGAGAAAAAGGGTCAATGATGACTAGAAGGTGTTTGGTCTGAGCAACTAAAATGGTAAAGTTCATGGGAAAAGCTGGGGCTCTTAAGGACTTGGACAAGTCCTCTAAGGACAGGACTTGGATCTCAGCTCTGCTACTTATTGGTTGTGTTGTGACCTGGCTCATGGGCAATTAACTTAGCCTCTCTGAGTCTCAGTATTTTCATTTGCAGACTGGGAACAATCATTTCTATATTATAGGGATGGTTTGAGGAGTTACTGTAATGTGCCTGGTGTATAGTGAATTAAACAGATGCTAATCCCTTTCCCCAATCTTTTAGGAAGGAAAGAAGGAAGAAGGGAGAGAGAGAGGATTGTGAGACATGGTCCCATCTTCAGTGTTCTCTCAATAGGATCTTGTCTTTTGGCTCCATGTTTAAATCTGTTGTATAGTCTCTGAGTGTTCATCTTTTCACCAGTGTCACATCTTCTCTGTCAGGTACCTGGGGCTACTGACCTAGGGTTCAATTTAGATATTTTTATTTCTTTAATATTTTATTGTTATTTACATTTAAAAAACCTGTTCCTTATAGTGAAAAAGGAATTCCTTTCTTATGCTATTATCCATGTGTACTGTCCACAAACAAACCTACCTAATAAGTTTTTGGGGTTTAAATGACTAGGTTATTGGTGTATTAAACATTTTTATGTTATGCAGAAATATTCAATGCATTGTTATATAGGTATTTAAGAATGACTTACTGAGGGGTGCCTGCCTGGCTCAGTCAGTAGAGCATGTGACTCACTATCTCAGGATTGTGAGTTCAAGCCCCACACTGGGTGTGGAGCCTACTTAAAATGATTTACTGATATTTAAGGTAATTTGTGGTTTTATGGATGGGTTAAAAATGCATTATTATTTTTCCCATTTAAGGTAATGAAATATAGTCTACTACTATTTAATTATTAATTACTAAACATGCTTTTAGCAGTAGCTAGGTTTCGGATAATAAGGGATGCCAGAATTAGGAATTCAACAATTGTGGGAGAAATGAGTTTGAACTGTTGAATTATAGGAATACATTTTGTTTCCTTGATTTAGAGTCCCTTACTGCCAACCATTTTAAAGTTTTTGGAATTAGAATGTGTTTTGTAATCAATGTATACATTTAATATAATATTTCTGGTAGTGTTTTTGAAATATTTCAATAAATGGCACCTCTCTTCTTTATCCTAATTCAAAACTAACTGAAAAGTAAGAAAGAATATGCAAGTAGAGAGTGAGTCTAATTAGTTTTATTGGTGGTAGATTGGATGACATAGCTTACTTTGAGTATTGTAAACAGTAACACTTTGCTAGGTTTATATCGTCCACTAATTTGGGTAGAGGAAAAAGGAGACTGAGATCCAATGCTCCATGCCTAGGGCTCTGGCAAAATTAGCTTAAAAAACTGAGAAATGTGGTCCAATGGCTCTGGTCCTCCAATTGACTCACACCACCTCCAGGGTGAGAACTGAGAGGCTGGCCACAATCCAGGGGTGTCACAGTTTTCTTCCCAAACACTATAGGTGCCACAGAGTCACTCTGAGTATCCTTAAGAGAATACGATAGCAACTCCCCTTTGATGGGGAGATGATTTAGTACCTCCTGGAGTCCTAAGATTAACCAGTTTGGGGCAGAAAGGGTATTTAGTGGCCTTACTGTCTCAGAAAAGGGGTATAAGTCCTAATTTTCATGTCTAAGTGTTTAAAAGGAGATAACCATCTAAAGAGGCTCTGAGAGAGAAGGTGGGGATGGCAAGTATTTGATTGTTCTTAATGCTTTTTTGAAAATTAGTCTTAGTGCTAAAATATATTTACTAGGAAATCATAGGCTCTTGTACGTGTGTATGTTTGAGGATGGGATAGAGGTTGAATGGGTGATGTGAGAAATACAGATATTTTCTTTTTTTAAAATTATATTCTGGGCAGCCCTGGTGGCTCAGCAGTTTAGTGCCTGCCTTCAGCCCAGGGTGTGATCCTGGAGACCTGGATTAAGTCCCGTATCAGGCTTCATGCATGGAGCCTGCTTCTCCCTCTGCCTGTGTCTCTGCCTTTCTCTCTGTGTCTCTTATGAATGAACAAAATCTTAAAAAATAAATAAATAAAATAATATTCTATTATTGTATTCTTTTTATTTTTTAAAATTTAAAATGAAGTTATAAATATTTAAGTGGCCTTAATTATTTTTAATTTTTAAATTTTTTTTTAAAATTTATTTATGATAGTCACAGAGAGAGAGAGAGAGGCAGAGACACAGGCAGAGGGAGAAGCAGGCTCCATGCACCGGGAGCCCGAGGTGGGATTCGATCCCGGGTCTCCAGGATCACGCCCTGGGCCAAAGGCAGGCGCCAAACTGCTGCGCCACCCAGGGATCCCTAATTCTTTTTAAAATAAGAAACAATACTCAAGGAGTATTAAAGAGAATAAAAATAAATCTTTGCTTTTCTTTCAAAATGCCCCTCTCAGAGGCAACCATCATTACCAGGTTTTTGTCAATCCTTCCAGAGATATTTATGCATAACAAATATTTTGTTTTACACAAAATATTTTTTAATATTTTAATATTAATCAATATTAAAGATGGTCCCAGAGAAATACATTGGATGGTCTTTAATAACCTTATAGACATTTATGATATGTGAATTCAGTATCAACTTTACTATTTGGTACCTGACTATAGGAAACATCCTTTTTTTTTTAAAAAAAAAAGGAAAAATCCTTTTTATTAGGCATACAATTACAAAGTGATGACTTAAAATATGTTAAAAAGAATCCAAGTATAATGGTTATTGAAGGTAACATAAAAAAAAAAAAGAAAGTGGCTCATTTGTACTGTGTTTCAAAGTTTATGTTTCAGATATAGCATCTCTGCGATATATGCTTCCATGGTTACCAGGTAATAGACATAATGGAAATAAAAATGTATAGAGAACTGAAATGAAATTATTATTGCAGATTTCCTCTATAGAGGAACATCCATTGTCACCATTGTTTCCTTAGGGCAATTTGGAATCTAAGAGGTCTTGGATGTAAAAGGTAGTTATGTGCTTACTGGGTAGCTGGTACTTTTCTAAGTGTGTCCTAACCTACTTAGGAATTATATTATACTGTTTTCTAAAATCTGAACTTAGAAGGTAAGCAGTGAGTTAATTTCTAGGTAATAACATTTGCTGCAAACACTTGCTGCATTTGCAAAGGTGTAAATTTTGGCAGAAGTGCTGTGAGAATAGGGAACAAAGGCCATTACATTAAAACAAAAACTTAGACCATGTTCTTAAGAGCAAGCCAAGATAAAAGTTGTATAACTCTGTACTTTCAATATTCTTAGGTTTTAGAAAAAAATGATTTCTCAAACATAACAACTAAAAGCAGGTGGGGTAGGTTTTTTTTTTTTTTTAATCTGTCAGCCCAAGTAGGTAAATCTCTCATGTTGCTAGGATTTCAGATAATACATTCTCTCCTCATCTCATTAAAAACCTGTGAATTCTACATTGAGATTCTTGTCTGATAATTTAAATGACTGCATCTCTTTCAAAATACTTAATAGCTGGGTAGTCTCACTAATATTAGGTCTTATTTAGTTATTCCTCAGCAGTACAATCAGATAATCACAACTAATAGTGACGGGAAGCTTTTGGTGACCCACTGAAATCATGGCAATTATACAGATTTCTCATGCATTATCTATAGATTTTTTTTTACCTTTTTTATTTATTGCTTTTCTAAGAAGCCAAAGACTTACTGAGACTAAACTGAGATTTTAGGAATTATTTTAGGAATAATTTATTATCTTTTAAGAATGATGTAACTGCATTTAAAAAAATTTAGTGAAATATAACAAAATGTAGAAAAGAGCACAAATCAAGAGTTTAGAGCTCAATGAATTATAATTAGGTGACCCTGCCCATGTAATCACTATCCAAGTTAAGAGCTAGAATGTTGCCAGTGCCCCAGAAGCTTTCCTTATGCTCCCTCTATACCTTTTGCTCTTTTAAACAAGACTAAACTCCCTTAAAAGAACTAAACCCAGTGGAGGGAGTAGTCTTGCCTGTTTTTGAACTTTATGAGTGAAATCATATCCTATGTATTTTGTATCTAACTTCTTTCACTCAACTTTGTAATATTCATTCATGTTGTTGTTCCATGTACTTCTAGTGCTTTCACTGTAGTAGCTGTCTGGTATTCTTTTGTATCAAATAACAATATATATGGTTTCTACTGTTTTTTTTTTTTTTAGATTTATTTATTTATTTATTAATGAGAGACAGAGATTGAGAGAGAGAGAGAGAGAGAGAGAGAGAGAGAGAGAGAGGCAGAGACACAGGCAGACGGAGAAGCAGGCTCCATGCAGGGAGCCCAACATGGGACTTGATCCAGGTCTCCAGGATCATGCCCTGGGCCAAAGGCAGCGCTAAACCGCTGAGCCACCCTGGCTGCCCTATGGTTTCTACTGTTAACAGACATTAGGGATGGTTTTAGTTTGGGGCTGTTAGGTATACTGCTGTTATGATATGAGCATTTTTGTACATGTATTTGGGGTATCCATTGCTCCAAATTCTGAATTTGGAGATTGATATTCTTAAATTTTAGACATTCCTGTGAATGTGTGTATTTTGTGGTTTTAATTTGCATTCTCCTAATTACTGGTTAGGTTAATATATTGGGGTTCTCCAGAGAAACAGAATTAGTAGGCATATATGATATTTATATGTATATAATATATATAATATTTGCATTCATAATATATTTATATTTAAATATGTCTATTTTTATTATATAAAAATATATATATTATCTATTTGTATTTATGTATTATAAAGAATTGGCTCGTGTAATTGTAGAGGCTAAATCCCACAATCTGCCATCTGTATGCTAGATATCCAGGAAAGCCCATGATATAGTTTGATCTGAATCAGAAGGGCTGAGAACCAGAAGAGTTTATTGTGTAAATCCCAGTCCAAAGGCCAGGGAAGGTGAGATAAGATGTCCTAGCTAATGCAAAAGGCAAGAAAAAAGGGGCAGATTCCTCCTTCCTCCATCTTTTCTATTCAGGTCCTCAGGGATTGGAGTATGTCTGTCCACATCGAGGAGCGGATCTAGTAAGCCCACCAATTCAAATATTAATCTCACCTAAGAACACTCTCACAATCATGCCCAGAAATAATGTTTAATTTGGAAATCCTATGGCCAGTCAAGCTGATGCACAAAATTAACAATCACAGTTTTGATTTTCAGAGGTTTATGGGCCATTTATTTTGAATTAAACTTCTTTATAACCTGATGCCATAAATATCAGGTTCTCTGATACTTCCATTTAGTATACTAATATTGGATCTAAATGGTATTTTGCAAATGCTTCAATTGGTAATAGCCATGATCATTTTAATATTTAAGATAAATACTAAGTAAATAAGGTCATATGTTAAAAAAAGTTTATAGACCATTTAGATTTTAATCTTTGCAAAGAACCTAGTCAGATTTCTTTCTAGTTTTCAATTTTCTTTAATCAATTTTATGTTGATTGTAACTTGACTTTTTACTCTTGTGTGTGTTTTGAGGAGTAGCAATTCTTAATTTTAATTTAGTAGTTTCTTAAATTTCCTTTTATTGTTAGTGCTTTTCATAACATGTTTAAGAAATTTTTCTTAATTTTTCTTTAACTCCAGTGACTGTCCGCTCAATTTATCCATTATAAAGCTACTTTTTAAATTGTTACTAATTATGTCTGAACCTCTACACTTCCATCTGGGATTGATTTTCCCTAAATAATATGTTTTAATATTTCTTTTTTTATAAAGTTTGCTAGTGATAACTTAGTTTTTGTCTATTAATATCTATATTTCATTTCCTTTCTTAAAGGGTAATTTTGCGGGCTATAAACTTTTTGTTTGGTAATTAATATTCTCAATTTTCACAAAGTTTGGGATAAAAAGTGGTTGGTTTAAGTTGTACTGGGAGGTTAAGGAAAGATGCTTGATAAAAAAATAATTGACCATGGTAAAGGTACAGTATATTCTGTAGATTGCTAATTCCATGGGCTTCTCTAACAAAAAAGGGACTTCAGTACTTCATAATTTTGTGAAAACATGCATCCTCTGTTGATTTTATTGAAATTTACAGTGCATTTTAGACCCTGTAGAAGCTGCTGTGATAAAATCCACTTAACTTTGTTAATTCAACATTCCCTCAAAATATTCAATCAGGAAACTATTGTCCTGGGAAATCTCTAATAAATATTTCAAGCACAGGATGATATGAAGCATGCATTTTAGGAGAACCTCTTTAAGGGTTACATGGTTCTGGGATGCAATTTAAAATTTCTGTATAAGAGTTTATCTTTTTAAGTTTAGGCTATTCCCTGTCACCTGAAATACTCTTAAAATCTATTGCTTCAGGGATCCCTGGGTGGCGTAGCGGTTTGGCGCCTGCCTTTGGCCCAGGGCGCGATCCCGGAGACCCGGGATCGAATCCCACGTCAGGCTCCCGGTGCATGGAGCCTGCTTCTCCCTCTGCCTGTGTCTCTGCCTCTCTCTCTCTCTCTCTGTGACTGTCATAAATAAAAAAAAAAAAAAAAAAATCTATTGCTTCATTTTCTGGCTATGGACCAATTCTTCCATGAAACTCAATTTCATAATTACAGTCATAGCATAGGGCAATAAATGAAAGCAGTTCTGGTGCACATGGGTAAAACCTTATAAAGGCTTTATAAAGTGAGATTTGCACTGGTTTAGAGATACTCGCAATCTGTACAGAGAAGAGTATCCTGATAAATCCTTATCTCATACTTTTGGAAAATAAGGAAACAAATTTATTCATTGCACGTTGAGGACATCAGAAATTCAGGAAGGGCATGGAAGAACAGTAAGTCAATCTTATCTACAGATCTGATTGTATTTATTTATAGAGCAGAATCTTGTTTCTGATTTTGTTTTTCTAGGTACCTATGACCCTTTTATTTAAGTCTCTGTGAGAACAAGACATTTTCCCTATCATCTTCAAGCTTAGTTGGCATTGAGATCTGATATTAGACATTACCACTAAAAACACCCCAAAGTTGCTGTGTCCATCAGATCTCACAGAGGAAACAGAGGCTGTCACACTGGGTGTACGTGGACAATGTTGCTGGTGACCTTGAGTGATTAGAGTACCAGAGGAATGGCTTCTGGCAACTCTGCCAACAAAAGAGCTGTTTTATGTGTCATCATGTGCCTGTGTGGCAGCCACCAGCTTCCATTCTCTCTGCTTTCCTTGTGAATTTTCAAGGAACTCCAGAAGGAAACCCTGGTTGCAATCCCTTTCTTATCTTTGATGCTGCACACATGCAGCCCTGACACGCATTATATTATTAGTTCCTACTTTTGAAATTTTAATTAAAAACAGAAATGAATTATTTTAATCTACCATTTTTGAGAGTCAGCATTATTGCATGTGATTATCCACTGAAATGGGGTTGGCACAGAAAATTAATGATATTTAAAATATTATCTGTACTATTTTAGTTTGTTCTCCTAGCAAATCTTAACTTAGTTTAAAAATCTTCTCTTTATACATGATCTTAAGTAAATAGGCATTTATCCAATGGATTGAGAATCTAAATGTTAACCTTTTAAGTGTTATTTGAACTGTTTCTATTATTAAAAACCTTAAAATTTCCTGGCATATATAACTGTACACTATATCAAAAATCCCAAATACAAATTACATAGTTTGAAAATTTCAGTAACTCTTCTATAAGTAGAGTGACCATATGGTCTACTATTTTGCCTGTGACAGTCCTGGTTCCTGGTTTACCTTTATTGTCCTGGGCCAGTCACAGTAACCTCTTTCACTTTCAAAAGTGTCTTGGTTTGGAGAATAAATTATATAGTTATTCTGTCCATAAACCAACTAATCCAGTTGTAGAAATTACTAGGAAAAATTATTCATATTGATATTTAAGGAAAATAGAAGATTTTGATTGATCAATATCCTCTGGTAATTTTCTCAACTAGATCAGTGGTTCTGGTTACATATCAGAATCCCATTTAAGTCAGTCATAAATCAATTCAATAAAAATCTTTAGTATTTTTTAAAGCTTCATAGATCATTTCAACACGTAGTCAAGGTTAGAACCATTGGATGATATAGTTTGGGCTTTTAAGCTGACCTCCTTTTCAGGGGTATTCAAACGTACTTTAAATATTTTTGTTAGCATGTCTAGCTAATGTTCTGGTTCATTAACTTTGCAACTTGTTATGAATATGCTATAGACTAAATCAGTTAATGTTTTTTGAACTGACCACCATAACCAGATAGATCAAATAACTCACTGGCCACTTTAATCACAAAGATTATTCTAATAACTGGGCCAAGTTTGGTTTCTTATTCTTTCTGCTGACTTAATAATTAGATAAACTTTTGAATGGTGAATGTGTAGCTGGGAACTCAGCTTGTAAATAGCTGATGCAGTTGATTTTATATAAACATAAATGGCAATTCTTGAAATGAATATTGTCTTGGGAGTTACTGGACTCATTCATAATCACTTAGGGATAGTTGGTAGTTTAAAAGATACTTTAGAGAAATAAACAGTGATATATCCTGGAAATGAACCTGAATATTCATCATAGTATAAGAATTGTTATCTTCTAGAACAAAATTACAAAATTAGAGAATCTGGGGTTTCTGACTGTGGGGAACAAAAAACAAAAAATAGCATTGTGACTTTAAGTGAGGTAGTTCTTTTTTTTTTTTTTTCCTTTTAGTGAGGTAGTTCTTCTAAGATCAGACCTCTCCACAGAGGAGATCCTGCAATGAGTTGGGGTGGGGAAATTCTGTATTTCTGTTTGGCCTCCTTACAAACTTGTTCTAAATATTTCAGAAGTGAGAGTCTTCAGTATTAATAAAGCATTTAAATAAGCTTTGCTGTTTAAAAGTGCTTTTGTTAAATTTATGAATACTTCACAGCCCCTGTGAATGACTATTTGTATTCTGGGTCTAGCTTCATATTATTTTGGTTTAAAGATTGAAATCTCTTCTAAGGAACTGACATATTACATGAAATTCTCCATAAAGAAGCCAAGGTCAATTTGTTCTACAATTTTTTAGAGTAGTTTATGTTCTAAAATAAAATTTCCCCTGAGTCCTTAAGGTGAAAATATTTAGCTGTATTGAGATTACATGACTTCATAAAGACCTAGAGTAAGCATTTGAAAGATCTCAAAACTCAAGATAATGTACCATATGTTAGAAGGAATTTATCTCAGTTCAAATATACTTTTAAAAAGGACAGAAATAAAGTTCTTTGAAGAATTTATTTTAGCAAAAGACACTTTGGGAAGATCAGTTTTACCTAAAGCATATATAAATGAACTGATTTTAGCCTCTTTCACATGTGACCTGCTATTCATAGGCCTAAGGGTGACTTACTGTGCTCTGAGATTTTGAAAATGACTGTGTGCTGAGAAATGAATATTCTGGGGCAGAGGTTCCCAAAGTATGGTCCTTGGACCCAGCAGCATCAGGTCTACCTGGGAATTTACTACAATGCAAATTCTTGATCCCCCCTCCTCCCAAGACATACTGAATCAAATCTCTGGAATGGCACCTAACAATCTATGTTTTATTAAATCCTCCTGGTGATTCTAATGTATCCTGAAATTTGAGATTTCTAGGAAATCAAACTGAAGTTAATGAAATAAAGATGACTTTGATTTGGTGTAGCTAGATGATAGGGAAATTTGGCCAGTTTTACTGTGTTCCTTTAAGAATTCATTAGTGGAGTGCATTTGAAAGATTGTATGTGTCCGTGGGTGATTATAATTACTTATTGTTGTAGAACAATAGGGTAATTTTTGTGAGCAAATTTAAATGTAACTTGTGTGCATCTGCTTCATCTTGCTTAATTTCTTTTTTATTTCAGTGAGTAAATGCAGTTCACATTTTAATAATAAATATCTAGCTAGCTAATCCTTTGAATATCTCTTTTGCTTCTACTTAAATTATATAGATATTTATAATTGTTTTAAATATAAAGATTTATTGAGTAATTCCTGTTTCTTACATGAACCCTCACAAGGCTGTGCAGTAGGTTTTCTGTGATTTTTTCTATCTCTAATATCAGTTTTTTAGGCATAATAATGCATAATAAATGAAAACTATACATGTCTAGCACAAAATAGACAAGGATTCCTGCCTTTGTGGATTTACTTTCTAGCAAATATCATATAATGTAAATCCAATTTAAAAGCAACCATCATAAGAAATACTTGAATTCATGGCTTGTATTCCATTGTAATAGGCCATTTTAGAATGAAAAGTTTTCCATGTAACAGCCTGGGATTATTTACAGAGGTGACAACATTGTCTTTGAGAGTCTGAGTCTTTCAACTCCGAGTTTCTATCTTTAGTCCTTGGTTCCAAGTATCCAGTAACTGTCTTCTTTGGTCAGTGCTCTTAACTTGAGTTTAGCAGAGGTACACCAAAAAGGAATCAAATGGCTTAGGATAGAAATGCTACCTGAGGCCAGCCATTTTCTGTTTCTTTGGGATACAGGTGTCAGGACCAGGAGGAAGATGCTCAGTAAATATGTAGATGTGCTCCTTGCTGGGGATGAAGGGAGGATCTACAGCTGTTGATAACTTCATCTTTTCAAGGATGGATCCTTTGTCCATTCTGGAATTGTGATTTTCATGGTCTTTAAAATTCCTGCTTTCATATTATGAAAGAGTTCATGTAATCTTACCTTCATAGTATACTTGCTGCCCATCCTGGAGTCCCCCTTATCTGCATATGAAGAAGGGTCTAGTAAAGACCTTATAGTCTTTGTGGGTCTAGAAGGCTTCAGCCCACCTGTGTCTTTTCAAACACTTTGAATAACCTTCCATAGGTGGTTTACCATTGATTGAAGGATCGGGAAGAAGTCTTCCATATTTACTGGATTTAAAATTATTATTTCAGTCAATTCCAGATACTGTGGTTATACCCTCCCTCCCCCACAGTCCTACCATTAAGAATATTGTGGGGGCACCTGAGCGGCTCAGTTGGTTGAGCTGCCAACACTTGATTTTGACTCAGGTCGTGATCTCAGGTGTGAGATTGAGCCCCGTGTTGGGCTCCTTGCTGAGTGTGGAGCTTGCTTAAGATTCTCTCTTTCTTTCTACCTCTGCCCTTACCCTCCCTACCCCTTCCTCCTCTTAAAAAAAATATTGTGTATACTGCTTTTGATCAGTGTATTTATATTACAAAATTGTCTTTAGAGAAATTGAACAGAGACCTGTGTGGGTGAAGGCTGTACAGATAGATTGTATAACTAGGTGAAGAGCTCTTCTGACAAAAGCAGTGCCTAAGTCATCCTTTGTGGAAGATTAATTGAATCCTTAGTTCCTTTAACTGGAGTGTTCCAGAGTAAAGGGAGTTGTTTTCTAGCAGTATAGCCCACATGGAAGGGACATTTGGGTTAGCCTATCTAGGTCAAGCCCTTAGACAACCTCAAGCTCCTAGGACATGCAGGATGCTAGCACTAGATAGGGCTTCAACCAGATGGGTGGGAGAGGCTCTTACCACAGGTTTTCTGTGAGATAATGTAACAAAGTGGAATCAAGAACCAATTAAGGATTCAATTAATTTTCCAGCAGAGCATACACATGGGGGGAGGTCTCAATTACTCAAAATGGTGAGCCCATATTTTCTCATTTTACATGAACTCTCCTAAATGTTTTTTTTGGGTGTTGAATTTGGATAAACATTATCTGGCTAATGTGGATTTTGAATTTTCACATGCTGGACCTTCCTTTCAGTAGCAGAGCCCTTAAACTCCTGGGTGCCTGGACTTGGCTCCTTCCTATGGTAACTGCATTTCTGGGTAGGGAGCCACTCCTGGACACACCCATTTCCCACTGCTACTCCAGATTCCTTGTGTATCCTTAGATAAGGGGTGGCAAAGGATGGGTGGTAAGGACAATATAGACTTAATTCAGGGCTCCTAATGTGTGTCTCTGGGAAGGGACTGGAGAAGGGATGCCTCCCTTAGCTACCTATTTCCTGGATAACAGAATGTTGGCTATTGGGCTTTATGCTGGCAGCTTTTGACAATGTTTGCTTTCTACTATCTCTCTTCCAAGATTTTTGCTTGACTGTAAGAACCATGATTAGAGATTTTATAATATTTTGTAGTTAAAAGGGGGTAGAATCCTTTACAACATTTCTTTTATTTGATTTTCAGAGATTCAATTTTTAAACATTTTTCTAGGAACATATGTACAAACCTGTGACTTTTATATAATAATTACTATGCGGATACTCAAACATCACACAAAGATGTTTCAAGCTTCAAGAAGGACCAAAACTCATTATATATAAATACAATTAGTGAGAGGACTGTTTTCCAATTACCTGCCTAAAAGCAAAACAGATCTGTAAATGGTGAGTGATGTGTTGGGGAAAATAGTTTTATTATGTGCCCTGAAACTGTAGACAATATTGGATTATAAAGTGGTTTCTGTGAGTTGTGTGCAGTTATGACACAGATTCTGAGCATTGCAGAATTGTACAATATTTTTAGAGCTACATATAAACTCAGAGATCACTTAAGTCAAACATCTTATTTTTCTTATTAGGAATGTTAGCTATGATTTATATGTTTTTAACTACCGGTAGGAAGATGACCCCATGATGAACATTATAGCTTATCAGTCCCCACTGTGAGAATAGATTGAACACAGTATTTATGAGATATGTATCTGTTACATATCTGATATTTATCTGCTATCAGCTACTTTAAAATATTTTCTCTAAGTCTTCCTGTACAAACCAAATTTTATTATCCCCATTTTACAGACCAGTCTTTGAGCTATACTTGTTTAGGTATCTTTGGAAATAATTTACCCTTTTTAAAATAATGAACCAAATTGGAATTGTAGGAAGTTCCTACATAAGAGGACCATAATTCAAAACTATTTGAATTCAAAATGCATTTCCTAAAAGAAACAATGTTAGAAGTGGCAGTTAAATTCTGATTAGCTTACAGAATTCCAAATCCTCCCATCTCTGACTTAGCTGCATTTGTGCTCCTTTATAATGAGAAAGCAATGTGCTGTTATCCTAGTACTTTATGAAGCTTTTTGTTGTTGTTGTTTGTTTTACATTTTGGTACTTGAGTAAATTGAGTAAATTAGGTAATGATGAGGTAGTAGATGGAAATGCCTGGTGAAACTTCTGTTCTTACTATTTCTTTATGTCTTCCATTTCAGGGGTTTTCTTTCTTCCTTCTTTTTCTTGATACTAATATATGACTGATATTCTCTAATGCTTATTTGCCATGATTAAGCAGGTGTGTTTATTATTTTTTCTCACAAATTGAACAGAGAACAGAGAATATAGGAAGATAAATTTATATAAAATAACAGGGCAAGAATTGGAAAATAATAGGGAAGGGAAATGTGAAAAATGTTGCTGCTTGACATAGAGAACTTGGGAGAAATGGCCTTTATGTGATGTGTAAACCAGCCACCAGATGGTGCCATCATCTAAGAACAGCTTAGTTGCTTTTTGGGATGTGCTGAAAGTTTACTTTAAGTGGAGAGTTATCATAGAGTGGAAAGAATAAGGTAGGGACCCTACAGCTTTCTTTTCATATATAAGATATGAAAATCTTATGAAGAGAAGCTTAGTGAATATTTATTAAATCAATAAGTAATGACTTTTTAATGAGTACCTTTATTTCATCAACTTTGATCAGTCTTTTTTTCCCTTCCCTTTGAAAAGGGCTTCACTTTTAATTAGTAATTTGTAAGTAAGATAAAAAATGTGTAGTTTAAATCTCTGTATTTCTTTTCATTGGATTGTTATTTTTATATGATTATATGCCCAGCTTTCAAAAAGTGAAGTAGCTTCATACCCAAAGAATACTTCTGTGGAAATCTGGGATACAATGCAAAAAGGTATAGACAGAAAGAACAGAAAAGAAGACTAGGTAAAGATTAGAGCTTATGAGAGGAAGAAGATACAATTCTTGAAACTCAGTCCCATAGGAAACCAGTAGAGAGTTTTAGGGATGAGTGAGATGTAGTTAAAAATGTAATTGTTGGGCAGCCGGGTGGCTCAGCGGTTTAGTGCCACCTTCAGCCGAGGGCATGATCTTGGAGACCTGGGATCGAGTCCCACATCGGGCTTCCTGCATGGAGCCTGCTTCTCCCTCTGCCTGTGTCTCTGCCTCTCTCTCTCTTTCTGTCTCTCATGAATAAATAAAAATCTTTTTTAAAAAATGTAATTGTTGGTGGTATCATTTGCACTTCAAGCTACTGAGACTCAGGAAAAGACTCGAGAAGATGTTTGCAAACTATTAACAGGCAGACAGGTTTTCTAACGTGACAAAGGAGACTGGATAGATCTTGACTTTGGTTTGGAAAGAAAATATAAGTATCTCTTTGTTAGTCTATAACTTTTTTGCTTCTCAGAATATTTAAAATGTATATGCTTGTTTTCAGTATAATTGATGTGAGACATATGACAATATTATATATATAGAATTTTATTTATAATTTTGTGCTTTAGAGTTTAAATCTGGGTAATGTTAACTTTCTAGCATTAATCTAACACTGGATCTTGTTTTTCAAATCAATGGGTAAATAGCAATTATAGTTAGAAAATGATGACAAAGAACTTTCAACAAAGGAAATAAAAGCCTTTGTTAGCATAAAGAACTAAGTTTGTAGCTACTTGCCCAGACAAAGGATGAGCCCTTATTCAGGTTTCAATTGATTGCAGAGTAGACCATCAATAAAAGAAGGCCTTCTAAGGCAAGATAATACAACAGCAGGAAAAATATAATTTTGTGCCTCTAACCTCAAACTTCCTCCACATTAATGGCAATTCTTTAAAAAAACCCGCCACGTATCCTCATTGCCTTCGAACTAATGTATTTCTTAAGAGCATTGTGAAGAAGAAAAATGCCAGTGGAGAAATGAGAAAGCTGTGTCTAAACCTGACCTTTCTTCTGGGTCTCAGGGCCATATATGTCCCTATGTACTGGATGTTTCCATTTACATGTTGCACACACACCTAAAACTTATTATGTCTGAGACATTTCTCACCATGAAGGACTTTTTTTTACTGAATGTTCTGGTTATATTGGTTTATTCTTCAGTTGCTTGTTTGGACTGTGTTTTCTCTCCTCTTTGTGACTTTGTATACTCCCTCCTTGTTCTCTGAACAATCACTACCCACTCCAACCAGGCCTACCCCACCCTAGCAGGCACTGGGGCTTCAATTTTCTGCATGCTCCTGGGGTATCCTGTATTTCATAGCTCTTACCACTCCATTCACTTGTCAGTTTTACCCACTAGAATGTAAATGGGAGGCAGGTTCATTTTATTTTCTTCTATATCATCAGCAACTACCTGTTCTTGCATATCTTAAATCAATAATACTTCTTGAATGAAAGAGAACTCAAGTTTCATATTTACGGCCAGGAGTTAGCACAAACAGCATAGCAGATACAAAAGGGAGGTTGGATTAATTTTGTTGCACCACCACTCCTCGTTGCTGATGGAGAAGTGGGTTGGGGTGAGTGGAGACAGATGAAGAGTGAGAGGTGGGAGGTCATGGTGGTTGGAGGCAAATGAAATAGAAAACTAGCTTCTTCCAGGAGGGTGATAGAGCTCTCCCCAATTGTGCGCACCCCACACTCTCTCCCTATTGTCTCCAGTTCTAATTTTCACCAGCTGGAACCACTTAATCCTAACAGTTTACATTTTACTAAAGCATCTGTGAGAATGCAGAGAATAACATAAGCTTCAGATAGCACAAAACCAAATAATTTTGTTTTTCTGGTTTCTCTTACTGTACCTTCTCTTGCCATTTACCTTTTAGAGTGGATTACTCTGAGGGAGGGGAGAATGACACAGATCAGATTATTTATTCGGTATACAAGAATCTACTTGTATTTCATCCCAGGAACCAACCACATCTGGGCTTGCTCATCCTGAATTGCATCTGTTACAACATCATTACTTCATTTAAGATTTACATTCCAAAAAGTTGAGGACAAAAGTACACATATATATGCATCAAGATGTCTGTCTGTATCTCTGTTCTCCCAGAAGAAACCAAAAAGAGGATTTATGAATACTTGATTCATGCTAAAAAAAACAATTTTATGAATTAGAGAGATAGTATCCAGCTTACAGATTTGGACGATGGGTTCTTAAGACTTTAGAATATATGAGAAATTAATTGATTTTCCTGCTGTCTTTGAATGTATTGATCTACTTTTGTGTCTGCCTAGCCCATTCCCTTCCTCATATCTTCCACCTGAAGTGCCTCCAGGTAGTGCCTGGAGTGCCTGAAGTTACCATGGGTAATTCATTGTTGTCTGTAAGGCTTAACTCAGCCATCACCTCACCGGATCATTTCTGCTCTCTCCAGACATTTCTTTGGCATTGTGTCTACCACTGCCCCCCCATGCTTGTTTTCAGGCTGTGGAGGCCGTAAAAAATCAAGGCCATTCCACCTCAAGTTTAGCATTAGCACAAGTACAGCCATCTTAGGCCCCTGTGAATAAGAGCTGAACTTTACAGGAAAAACTGCAGAATGTCCTCGGCAGGGAATCCCATATCAGAAAGACAGCAGAGCTCAGAATTGCCCTAGGCAGAGAATCCCATATCAGAAAGACAACAGAGCCCATGCCTGTGGTAGAAAGTCCTATATTAAAATGAGAACAGGGATCCCTGGGTGGCGCAGCGGTTTGGCGCCTGCCTTTAGCCCAGGACGCGATCCTGGAGACCCGGGATCGAATCCCACATCGGGCTCCCGGTGCATGGAGCCTGCTTCTCCCTCTGCCTATGTCTCTGCCTCTCTCTCTCTGTGGCTATCATAAAAAAAAATAAAAAATAAAATGAGAACAGAGCTCAATGCCCTTAAAAGCCCCATATCAGAATGTAAACAGAACCTGAGAAATTCCTCCACCCCTTCTGAAAATCCCATAGACCAGCCAATAAAAAACCCAGCTGTTACCCACTTCAGGGTCCAAGTCCCTGCTCCGCTGTGTCGGGTATACTTGAACCCAAGCTCGAGGATGCAAATAAACCCTCGTGCGCTTGCATCTGTGTCGGCTCCTTGGTGGTTTCTCGGATTCGCAATCTTGGGCACAAGAAGGGTACCATATGTCTCCCCAACCACTTCTCTTCAGAGACTCTTGACTTTTTCAGAAAACAGGCTGAGAATTCCACTCTACTGGAAAAGTTAGGCAGTGCTGACCCTTCCTTAGAATGTGTCATTTATGTCCAGGAAGACAAGAGCTTAGTCCACTTTCTTCTGGTCAGTCTGCTCTAGTTACCTTCTAAATGTTATTCCATCTTCATCCTTCTTTAGTATTAAGATGTTATATATTGAGTACAACCTGTCACATAGTGTGGACTTGTGATGTTTCCTTCTGAGAGAACACACAAGCTATTATAGATTGAATATTTGTGTTGTTTCTCCCTCCACCCCAACTTCACATGTTGAAGCCCTAACTCCCAATGTGGTGGTGGTATTTGGAGTTAGTTAATTAGAGTAGATGAGATCACAAGGGTGGGATCTCCAGGATAGGATTAGAAGAGGAAGGAATTCCTTGTCCTTCTGCCTTGTGAAGATATAGCAGGAAGATGACTGAAAGCCAGGAAGTGGGCTCTTCCCAGACACCAGATCAGCTGACACCTTAATCTTACTTACCAGTTCCTAAAGCTGTGAGAAATAAATGTTGTTTAAGCACCCAGTCTATGTTATTTTGCTATATCGGCTTGAGCTGGCTAAGACATAAGCCAAAGCTCATTTTTATAGTTCATTGGAATGCTGCCTCCAGGGCCAGAATGGCCTAGGTTGGAATGCTGGCTCCTTTATTTACTAGCTATCAGACTTTGGACAAATTTCCTAACGTTCACCTGCGTCAGTCAACTTATCTAGAAAATGGGATTGATAGTAGTATCTACTTACAGGGGTTTTATGAGGGATTAATGAATTAATGCATGTAAAACACTCAAAACAGTACTAACACATACATTCAACATGTTACCTATTTTTATACATATCATATAGCTGAACATGGAACACTAACTCTGATGAATGTGACCAGTGCCTCACTCCAGGCCTTTTATGCTTGCAGCCCTGTCTGGCACAAACTTATCTGTGTCTCTTGCTGGAAGATGGCTGAACTCCCTTGCATAGCTGGCATTCTTCAGTCCTGGGGCATGGGACACAGACTCAGCATAAACCTTACAAGCCTGTTGTACTGCGGAGCAGCAGCTGAGCAGCACTGCTCTTGAGACAGATTTCTCTCCCACCCACATCTCTCTGCACATTTCTTTCCTTAACATCCTCCCACAGGCCCACAATCTAAAAATTCTTATTTCTCCCAATATAGGAAAAAAAAGATAGTACATAGGTCCCAGCTTTGTTCTAAAATACATATTGAGCATGCCACTCACCTAGTTTGAAAATCATTGAATAATTCTTTATCTCCCATGGGATAATAAACATCCTAGAATGATTTTCATAGTTCTTAACTAATGTTCCTAATATCTTGTGTCTTTCCTTCCTATTGCCATTTGTTCTCATACTTGCAAACTTTGTACCTTCTTTCATACCTCTGTATCTTCCACATGTTGTCCCCTCTACCAAGAAAGTTCTTTTTGGCCTGCTGAACTCCTACTTCTTTGAAGACTCAGTGCAAATATCCCTTTTTATACTTTCTTGTCTCTAATAGGCAAGGTTAGCTCCCCTTCTTTTCCTTCCTTCCTTCTTTCTTTCCTTCCTTCCTTCCTTCCTTCCTTCCTTCCTTCCTTCCTTCCTTCCTTCCTTCCTTCCTTTCTTCTTTCCTTCTTTGGAAATAAAATAAAGATTTTATTTATTCATGAGAGACACAGAGAGAGGCATAGACATAGGCAGAGGGAAAGGCAAGTTCCCCATAGGGAGCCTGATGAGGGACTCAAGCGCAGGACCCTGGGAGCACAACCTGAGCCAAAGGCAGACACTCAACCACTGAGCTACCCAGGTGCTCCCAACTACTTTCTTTTCTAATATAGTTTTTATACCTCCTTAAACCTGGTTAGAGGGAGCTTCAGTAACCAAGACCTCCATTTAAAAGTTTCCTGGAGCTTTTCTGTGTGGGAGGAGGCAACATAATAATCTTGGGAAAATCATTCTGTTCTGTGAGGAATCGCTCAGGAGGCCTTTCTTAATTTCATTGGGAATTGACTTGTTAACCCCTGTGATGAATGGATCTGAATTATTTTCTGGAGAAAATATGTTTCCTTTTCTTCCTTTCCTATATATTATGGTGTGGCTGTATAGTTTTTTCTTAATTTAAATTCAAATTAGTTAACATAAGGTGCAACAGTGGTTTCAGGAGTAGAATCCAGTATTCATCACCCACATACAACACCCAGTGCTTATCCAAACAAGTCCTCTTTAATGCCCATCACCTATTTAGCCCATCCCCCTACCCACCTTCCATCCATCAAACCTCAGTTTATTTTCTATATTTTAATTTTAATTTTTTAATTTTAATTTTTTAAATTTAAATTCAATTTGCCAACATATAGTATAACACCCAGTGCTTATCACATCTGTGCCCTCCTTAATGCCTATCACCCAGTTACTCTACCTTCCTCACCTTTCCTCCATCAACCCTCAGTTTGTTCTCTATATTTAATAGTCTTTTATATTTGCCTCCCTATTTTATTTTACTTTATTTTAATTTAATTTAATTTTTCCTTCCCTTCCTCTATGTTCATCTGTTTCATTTCTTAAATTCCACATAAGTGAAATCATAGGATATTTGTCATTTTCTGACTAATTTCACTTAGTATAATACATTCTAGTTCAATTCATGTTGCAAATGGCAAGATTTCATTCTTCTTGATCACTGAGTAATATTCCTGCGTGTGTGTGTGTGTATGTATACACCTTACTGTTCCATTGATCTATGTGTCTGTTTTTGTACCGGTACCATACTCTTTTTCATACACACACACACACACACACACACACCATATCTTCTTTATCCATTCATCAGTTGATGGACATTTTGGCTGTTTTCATAATTTGGCTATTGTTGACAGTGTTGCTATAAACATTGGGGTGCATATGTCCCTTTGAATCACTATTTTTGTATCCTTTGGTTAAATACCTAGTAGTGCAATTGCTGGGATCATATGGCAGATCTATTTTTAAGTTTTTTAAAGAACTTCCATACTGTTTTCCAGAGTGGCTGCACCAGTTTGCATTCCCACCAACAGTGTAAAAGGGTTCTTCTTCTGCAGCCTCACTAACACCTGTTGTTTCTTGAATTGTTAATTTTAGCCATTCTGACAGGTGTGAAGTGGTTTGTCAATGTGGTTTTGCTTTGTATGTCCCTGATGATGAGTGATGTTGGGCATCTTTTCTTGTGTCTGTAAGCCATCTGGATGTCTTCTTTGGAAAAGTTTCTATTCATGTGTTCTGCCCATTTCTTAATTGGATTATTTGTTCTTTGGGTGTTGAGTCTGAAAAGTTCTATGTAGATTTTGGATACTAGCCCTTTATTTGATATGCCATTTACAAATACCTTCCCCTTCCAGTGGTTGCCTTTTAGTTTTGTTGATTGTTTCCTTCACTATGCAGAAGCTTTTTATCTTGATGAGAACCTAATAGTTTATTTTTACTTTTGTAAAAATGGAGCATTTAGTCCATTTACATTCAGAGTAATTATTGATGGATATGAATTTAGTGCCATTGCATTACCTATAAGTTTACTCTTCCTGTATATTTTCTCTGTTCCTTTCTAGTCTTTGTTGCTTTTGGTCTCTTTTCCCCACTCATAGGGTCCCCTTTAGTTTTTCTTGCAGACCTGGTTTAGTATTCATGAGCTCCTTTGGTTTTTACTTGTCTTGGAAACTTTTTATGTCTTCTATTCTGAATGACAGCCTTGCTGGATAGAGTATCCTTGGTTTCATATTTTTCCTATTTAGTACATTGAATATATCATGCCACTTTTTTCTGGCCTGCCATGTTTCTGTGGACAGGTCTGCTGCTAAACTTATGTATCTACCCTTATAGGTTAAGGACCTTTTGTCCCTAGCAGCTTTCAAGATTCTCTTGATCTTTGTATTTTGCAAGTTTCACTATGATATGTCTTGGTATTGACCTGTTTTTGTAGATTTTGAGGGGAGTTGTCTGTGCCTCTTGGACTTGAGTGCCTGTTTCCTTCCCCAGGTTAGGGAAATTCTCAGCTATAATTTGTTGAAACAAACCTTCTGCCTCTCTCCCCCTTTCTTTTTCTTCTTCTTCCTATGATATGGATATTAATATGCTTTGTGGAATTGTTGAGTTCCCTAAATCTATATTCATGATCTAATAGTTGTCTTTCTCTCTTCTTTACCGCTTCATTATTTTCCCTAATTTTATCTTCTATGTCATCTATTTGACCTCTGTTTCTTCTATCTCTGTTGTGATTACATCTAGTTGGTTTTGCTTCTCTGTTAGCATTTTTTATTTCAGCCTAACTAGTTTTTAGATCTTTTATCACTGCAGCCAGGGTTTCTTGGGTATCTTCTATTTATTCAAGCCCAGCTAGTATTCTTACGACTGTCATTCTAAATTCTTATTCAGATATATTGCTTATATCTGTCTTGAGTAAATACCTGGTTGTGATTTCTTCTTGATCTTTCTTTTGGGGAGAATTCCTCCATCTTGTCATTATGTCTAGGATTCTGTCTTTTGTGTATTATGAAAACTTGTTATGTTTCTTGCTCCTCAGAGTAATATTAAGTATTAAATTAAGAAGAGGTTGTACACTGTCCAGGGCCTGGTGCTTCAGGAAGTGTTTCTAGTGTATGCTGTGTGCATGGTTGTGTTTTGGCTGTTCATTCCCACAGGTCAGTCCTCTACAGAGTTTCTTCTTGTTGGACCTTTAACCAGATGTACTTTGACTTATTTGTTAAGAAAAGCCTGGTTAAAAAAAAAAAAAAGAAGTTTGATCTAAAAAGTGAGAAACAGAAAAAAAACCAACAAATGAACAAAAAACTATAAGCCTAATACTAAAGAAAGAAGAAGAAGGAGGAGGAGGAGGAGGAGGAAGGAGGAGGAGGAGGAGGAGGAAGGAGGAGGAGGAGAAAAAATAATAGACAAAAAAGAAAGAAAGAAAGATCCTGGCCCTATTTCCACCAGAACTGGAGTACTCTATGATCAGCAGGCCTGGTACATGTGGGAGGACCTGTGTTGATCTTCTGAGTGAACTGGCTTACAGTCAGACTTGCCTTTGCAAAGATGCCCCTGCGGGTATGGGGGGGGGGTGGAGTTTGGTGTAAGTCCAGCCTCCACTGGAAGCACTGTGTTTCTTTCTGAAGTTGCACTGTGCTTGCTGGTTGGTAGGGTGTGGAAGATGGCATTACCCTGTCCTCTTGTCCTTGGAGTGGGGAACTCATGGCTAACACTATTCAGGAGGCCCTCACAGAAAAGCAAACAATTTTCTTTCCTATGTTCTAGGCTTTTGTCATATCACTGCCCATAATCTGTCTGTACCCGCTGTTAGCTTGCCTGGCACCATAGTTCTCCTGTGTTTTATCTCTGGCCAATGGCTAGGATCCAAAACTCCATATTTTAAAGGGCCCAACAAGGCGTGGACATGCTCCCCTCCCAGGGAAGAGAGACACCTGGTATGCCTGACACCATTCTGTACCAGAAAAGCAGTCTTAGAATGCACACACACAGTGGCTGAAGTCTGTTATGATGTCACAGTGAGAAACTGCAACCAGATTATTTGCCCTCTGTGTGCACCTCTGGTCCCTGCAGCTGAACAGCCACTCAGTGGCTCCTCACAGCTCTTTCCTTGGAGAGGCAAAATACCCTCTTATAAATGTACTCCAGAAAGGGGAGCGATCTGCCCCAATGTGACCCATGGCATCCTCTCATCACAACATATTGTGTGAATCCTTCATTCTGTTCTCTCTCCCACTCTCTCCCTTACTTTGCATTGCTTCTCTCCCTAACTACCCTCCCTTTCTGACACCTTGGCTTTTCTCTCCCCCAATTCACATCTCCAAAACTCCCATCTGCCATGTTCTCTCCCTCCAGTTGTGCAGATTGTTTTCTTATTTCTCAGGTCCATTTCCTAGTTGTTCAAAATGATTTTATGTTGATCTAGCTGTGTTTGAGGGATGAGGCAAGCTCAAGATCCCTCTTTGGTGTGGCTGTATTATTAAATGAGTTATATTTTGTTTAAGTGGTACATAAATTTTAGAAGTGAAATTATTTCCCTCTGTGTTAAGTTGGCAAAATACCATTGAAAAGTATTGCTCTGTGACAGCTTTTTTTCCAAGTGCAAAGCCATGATATTAGCTTGTCATCCTATTGTAGAGTTCCCTCCTATAATTGTGAGATTGCAGTTTGCATTTAACTGTTGTGTTTTATTTATTTACTGTGGAGATGCCCTTTGCCATTTATTTCTAGATTCCTCAGGCTTTATACTTTATAGCTTTATGTCAACCAACTTGGGGTTTAAAACCTATGTTATATAATTTAAAACAATATTGAATGTATATTGCTTCTTGTTTTCCATTTGAATTACAGAATCATAAAAAGCACATTGATAAAGTAATACACAGATTTATTTTTTTATTACAAAATCTGGAAACTCATATAGAAGTTATGAGACATTGTGTTATAAATGGTGGTACCACTTTTTGAGAAATGAAAGCAATCTCTTTTAATGCTATTTTTTTCTAGACCACCTCCCACTCCCACTAAAAAAGGTGGGGGAAGAGCTGGGGAAGTGAAAGAAAAATTTTTAGTTCTGAAAACTGTTAGTAAAAATGGAGACCCTCTAGATAGAGGATAAGAAGGACAAAGGCATAAATTTATCTTAGGAGGAAGCTCTAATTCCCATTTCATATTTGGCTTAACATTTGCAACAGCATCTACCCTATTGTATAGCTAGCTGCTAAGGAATGTTGTATTGCCAAATATGTTCAAATTAAATTATTGATAGGGCTTCCCATTGAAAATACATTTATGAATTTTATGGTGGAGGAAATTAAGTCATCTTTATAGTCAACTCTTGGAAGGATCTGGTGAGGAAAAGGAACTGAAACTGACCCACCTCCTCAAGGATTTTCCATAGGTACAGGGAAGAAAGGAAGACATCCTCTGTTGGAAAGTAGAGGAAGGAAAGAGTATTTTATGAGCAAAGTGTTATAGAGGCAGGAACTCATCATTCTAGCTGGGAGGAGAGTGGTAACCAGTTAGGCTGGTTTAGAAAATTTGGAAACTTGAGAGTTTACTCATAAAAGGGGCAGTATAATTTGGGACAGACTGTAACCTGAATATTACCAATATAAATATTTGGACTTTACTGTGTAGGATATAGAGAGGCATTCCTCTTGGAAGAGGGAGCTAGTGTCTTACTACTTTTTTGTGTCCACTGTCTTTAATATAGTTCCTGGCATACTGCAGACATTCAGTAATGACTGAATTGAATGAATGAGGGAAAAGAAGTAGCTTCAGTGACTCATGAATTTCTCTCTCCAGCCTAGATCTCCCCTTTGGACTACAAAGTCATGTATTCAGGTACCTTAACATCTTAGTTGATGCAAAGGCACTTCAGAGTCGCTATGTTCCTCACTGATATCACAATTTCCAACACAAATCCGATCCTCTTTAGTTTTCTCTGTTTCCCTTAATGAAGCCACTATCCATGTACTTACATAAATTGGAAATCCAAGAGTCAGTCTTAACCTGTCCTCTTACCCACCATACCCAACATATCACCAAATTAAATCGATTTCTATATTTACCAACTTATATATTTCACCAAATTCTATTGATTCCATCTTCTTAATATTTCTCATATAAACTCACTTCATCTGTGCTGCAAACAACCCACCCAGAACTACTGCAGTCACTTTTGAACTAGTCTCTTTGCAAAACTTACTCTGATTTTTTTCCATAATAATTTCTCCTCAGGGCAGCCCAGGTGGCTCAGCAGTTTAGCACTGCCTTCAGCCCAGGGTGTGATCCTGGAGACCCGGGATCGAGTCCTATGTCAGGCTCCCTGCATGGAGCCTGCTTCTCCCTCTGCCTGTGTCTCTGCCTCTCTTTCTCTCTGTGTCTCTCATGAATAAATAAATAAAATCTTAAAAAAAAAATTTCTCCTCAGCAACCAGAGAGATTTTTTTTCTATAGGCAAATAAGATCATGTTCTTCTAAACTTAAAATGTTTAAATAAATTCTTATCATTCTTAGGTAAGACTAAATCCTTAACATGGTCTACAAGGCCCTCTACACTGTGGCCCCACTACCTTCCCAGGTGCTTTCAGTTCTTACTCCTCTAACTCCTCCTTTTTTGAATTTCTGCTGGATCCCCATTTCTTCAGGTAAGTGTTTTTTGCCCTCCTGCCAATTCCTCTCCTAAAGTACCATGTGCTTGGTCTTATAGCTTTTATCAGAGTTGAAACGGTTTATTTATTTTGCTTGGTTATTAACACTTATCTTTTCCACATATCATGAGCTCTCTGAAGGCAGAGTCTATTTTGGTTAGCTTGGCCTGCTAAAACAATAGCAGAGGTTTAATAGCTTCAACAACAGATATTTATTTCTCACAGTTCTGAAAGCTAAGGTGTCCAAGATCAAGGTGTGGGTAGATTTGGTGTCTGCTGACGATTTGCTTCTTGGGTTGTAATGTCCACCTGCTATATCCTCACGTGGATTTTCTTGGTGTGCATGCATGGAGAGAGCTCTTATGCCTCTTCTTCTCGTAAGGGCTTCCATCTCTTTATGAAGGCACCACTCTCATTACCTTCTCTAAACTAATTGTCTCCCAAAGACCTCATCTTCTCAAAGATATCATATTGGGGATTAGGGCTTCAACATATCAATATTGGGGGCATATAAACATTCAGCCCATACAGAGTCTGTTCATTTCTAGTAGCTAGCACAGCAACCAGTGGTCATTCAGTCAATTCTCACTAATTAAATATATGTGTATGTATATATATATATATGTATATATAGATAAAAATACATAAATGTATATGTACATTATATATGTGTAGCTATTAAATACATAATATATAATGTATAATAAGTAATATATATGTCCAGTTGCTACCAGAGTATATATACATACAATATATATTATTGTATGTGTAATAACATATAATGTATATTATATAAACACACACAGTAATACACATATACACATATATTTATATATATAAGGTGGTGATGGCATGGAGCCTGAACAGGTGAACAGGTATTGAGTCTCCAGTGAGGCATTGGAGACTATTATAATGTTCCAATCCTGAAATAACAGGAGCCTGAACTGCCTCTGTGGCAATGACAGTAATTTTAGATGCATGAAATATTGTGAGAAAAGAGTTGATGAGAGAGGCAAAACCAGCACAATGACCCGATCTTCTGAATCTAAAGGTACCCTTTGGAGGTCTGAAATAGAATAGAGTTCATGTGGTATAGGTGATGGCCACCATCCTTGTCCTGTATATATACCTTCAGAGGGGCCTCCAGTATGTGGATATTCAGGGGGATGGGGGAGACTGTGTGGAGACAGGCACTTCTACACTGCTTATATTGAGGCTGTCCTTTGATTTGCTGCTGTGGCATCTATTTGCAGAGTTTGACTAGTTTTTCATTTTAGATTCATGTTTTTTGTATTGTTTTAGCTCAGAAATAAACAACATGCTCTGAGTCATCAATGAGGAAAGAGATTGAATATCCCAATTTTAGTACTTTTGAACTGACTGTAGTCAGGGTTTGTCCTCAAGGATTTACTGCCAAGGATCAATTACAAAAATGTAAAGTGCAGCTTGATTGCTTTGTGGTGCAGAGGCCATGATCCAGTTCTTCTGAAGGACACAAGAAATTAATTAAGCAGATTTTTCCTCCATCTTTTTAAAATCATCAAAACAAAAACATCATACAAGTCATGTGTATTCTTATTTAGCATTTTTCTAGTCTCTGAGCATTTATATAAATGTCTCACAGTTATACTCATGTTTCTAATTGTATTAACTACTTTTCATTTGATGTAGAAAATGTTTTCCCACGCTTCATATATTCTTCTTAAATCTCCTTTTTCATAAATCCATGATACTTCACAGATTTAGGTACCTTGATTTAATTTATTATTCTACTTGAATAATTTAGATTTATTTCCAAATACTTACTCTTAGATTATGTTGCAGTGCATATGACTTTTTCCTCCTGTTAATTTATTTATCTGACAT
Source organism: Nyctereutes procyonoides (assembly GCF_905146905.1). NCBI lineage: Eukaryota > Metazoa > Chordata > Mammalia > Carnivora > Canidae > Nyctereutes > Nyctereutes procyonoides. Next base: position 45,406,659 of record NW_026575142.1, read on the forward strand.
AAATTCCTCAAAATGGGAATAAGTTAAATAGTAAAAGCCTCTGGAAGTCTTGATACATATAGCTAAATTGCTTTATTAAGGGTTACAGCAGTTATATATCAAAAGTGTATGAATGTCAAACAAATATAGTGGCATACTTACTATGTATAGTGTCCTGTTTTAGGAATTGTAAAGCAAGTGATATCTTTAGGAGAGAAAGGAATGGCATTATAATGTTATAACTTGGAATTATACTATATTTGGAAAAACACAAACTCAAATAGGAAACAAGTGTTTAGAGGATACAGAATTGTAGTATAAGGAGATGGTTAGAGAATATCAGGGATATTAAGAATGGAGAACATAGGGAAAAAAAGAATGGAGAATGGGAGTTCTTTTATTTTCCTCAAATTTTTATTTAAATTCTAGTTAGTTAACATGTGGTGTAATTTTGTTTTCAGTAGAATTTAGTGATTCATCACTTACATATGGTGCCCAGGGCTCAACACAAGTACCCTCCTTAATACCCATCACCCATCTAGCCCACCCTGCACCCACTTTCCTCCATTAACCCTCAGTTTGTAGAGAATGGGAGTTCTTAAATTTGGGATTGAGGTAAGTGAAAGACCTGGAGGAGGATACATGAGCCCTAGATTAGTTTCCTGGGGCTGTAGTACCCCTAGATTAGTTTCCTGGGGCTGTAGTAACAAAGTTTCACACACAAGGTAGTTTATACACCAGAAATGTTGCCTCAGTTTTGGAGGCTAGAAGTCAAAGAGGAGGATGTTGGCAGGGTTGGTTTCTTCTGAGGGCTGTGGGGGTGAATCTGTTCCATTTCTCTCCTAGCTCCTGGTAGCATTTTTCTGCATTCCTTGCCTTGTACAAGACATTCTCTGTGTCTTGCTTCACATTTTTTTCTCTCAGTGTCTGTGCCTAAATTTCCCCTTTGTATAAGGACCTAGTCATATTGGATTAGGGTCCACTCTAATGGCCACATCTTAATTTGCTCATCTGCAAAGACCCTATTTCCCCTTCACAGGAGGGGCTGTGGACTCCAGCATCCTTCTGGGAGACTTAGTTCAACCTGTAACAAACTCAAAATGCAAATCTGTGACCAGATAAGGATGGATTAAGTGCAGTACAAAGCATGAGCATTGAAGTCAGTGCTATATTTGAGCCCCAGTTTGACTATTGCTTCTGTGATTTTTTTTTTTTTACCTTTTTAAAAAAAAGATTGTATTTTTTTTTTTTTTTTTGAGAGAGAACACAAGCAGGGGGAGGGGCAGGCAGAAGGAGATGGAGAGGGACAAGCAAACTGCCCTTGGAGCAGAGATCCTGACCAGGGCCTGATCCCAGGACCCTGAGATCATGACCTGAGCTTAAGTCAGACACTCAACTGACCGAACCAGGCACTCCTGCTTCTGTGATCTTGATTAAGTTATTTAATGCCTCTGAGCTTCTATTTGCCTCATCTTAAAATGGAATTAGTTGTGCTTATTTTGCAGTGTTATTATGAGGACTGGAGTTCGTGGAAGCATTTTAGCACAGTACCAGACACTTCCCAGTTGTTTGATAAATGGTAGCTTGAAAATGTTACTCTTCAGAGCTGGTGCGGTTTCTATGAGGCTGATGGGCCAGGAGATTGTTTCTGAATGGGGATCTGAACATCATAGTTAATCTCTCTTGAGGAAAGATTTCTCCCAGTGAAGGTTTAGGATCCAAGTAATGGCCACAGGACAACTTTTCCTTTGTACAAGTCAGGAAAATCTTAACAGTGTTCTTTAGAAAGTTCTTCCAATATAATTGTGCTAGTATTATTTAATGAGTGATCTGTCATTTCCTCACAGATTTGAAATACTACTTTTATTATGTTCACATACATGCCTGGTTTTACTTCCAGGCTCTCTCCCTTCCACTGACCTATTTTTAATTCCTGTACCAGGACCACATTGTTTTTTAATGGAACTTTAAGTTAACATTAATTTTTCAGTTGTTTTCTAATAAATGTATTTAAATTTATGTATTTTCTCCTAATGGTTAAAAAAAACCCAGAGGTTTTAATATATACTATATTCATAATTGTTTATTTGTAAGTAGATTAATTTTGATGTCTTTTAAGATACTTTGTTGTAAACTTTTAGTATTGAATTGTGGCTGAGTAATGTGGCCTGTAAATGTAAACTTTGAGGAATTCAATGAGACAGTTTTTGTGACTTTATGCATGGCTATGTTTTTGGTAGTATTTCCAGAGTTGTTTGAAAGGAAAGATAGTTTCTGTATGTTTCGTATTCATTCTGTATACATTAATGCTATTTTTAGTGCTATTCAAATTCTCTGAAAACTTCTTTATTTTTTTTTGCCTACTTATCCTGTCCTTTTCTTAGAGAGATGAGTTAAAGTTTTTTATTTCAATTGCGACTTTGTGAATACAATCCACATTTTTTTCTAATAGCTTTTGCTTTATATTTTGATGGTATGCTGTTTAGTCATGATGGTTCATAACTATAGTTATCTTCTTGTGGAAATTACAGCTTATATCACTATAAATCCCTCCTTGTTCCATTTCATGCTTTTTGACTTGAATTCTATTTTTTTCTGCTGCTAATAATGCCACACATGCTTTCTTTTATTGTGATTTGCCTGGCATATATTTGTCTATGCTTTATTTTTAACCTTTCTCTATTAATTGTAAGTGGCATATAGCTAGAAATTAAATCTTTAATTTACTTTTATTGGTATATTTGGTCTTATTCTCATCACCTTATTTTATGTTTTCATTTTATCATACTTTATTATGTGTATATATTATTCTTATGATTTTCCTCCTAGATTACATTATTTTCTTTATTCCTTTTCACTTTAGTGGCTTGAAGAAAATTTTCTATGTTTGTTCTCTTTAAAAAATTGAAGTATAAATGGAATATTACTCAGCCATTAGAAATGACAAATACCCACCATTTGCTTTGATGTGGATGGAACTGGAAGGTATTATGCTGAGTGAAATAAGTCAATTGGAGAAGGACAAACATTATATGGTCTCATTCATTTGGGGAATATAAAAAATAGTAAAAGGGAATAAAAGGGAAAGGAGAGAAAATGAGTGAAAATATCAGTGAGGTGACAAAACATGAGAGACACCTAACTCTGGGAAACGAATAAGGGGCAGTGGAAAGGGAGGTGGGTGGGGGTTGGGGTGACTGGGTGATGGGCACTGAGGGGGGGCACTTGGGATGAGCACTGGGTGTGATGCTATATGTTGGCAAATTGAACTCCAATAAAAAAATGAAAAAAAATTAAAAATTGAAGTATAGTTGACATGCAATATTATATTAGTTTCAGTGACTTGAAATTTATATAGATTGCAAAATGATTACTATAAGTCTAGTTACCATCTGTCATACAAAGTTATTACAGCATTATTGATTATGTTCTCTATGCTATACTTTTACATCCTCATGATTTATTTATTTTATAGCTTGGAAATTTGTATGTCTTAATCCCCTTCACTTGTTTTGCCCACCCCCTCACCCCCCTCTATATTTGTTCTTTGTCTTAGAATTTTTAATGAACATATTGAAACTTTTCTATGTAAAAAAATTAGTGGTTAAGTGTATTATAGTCCTACACCATCTCTGTCTTTCATTTCTTATAACCAAGATGTATTATAATCATCTAGATTTTGTTTCTAAGGTGTTATTTATTTATTTATCAGTGTTTTCATTTTAAATAGGGGTTTTATTTTGAACAGTTTTATATTTACAGAAAAAAATTTAAAAGATAATACAGAGTTTCTATGTACCTAATACTAATTTTTCTTTATTATTAACATCTTATATTACTATAATACATTTGTTATAATTAATGAACCAATATTGATATAGTATTATTTAATAAAGCCCCAAGTTTATTCAGATTTCCTTAGTTTTTTCTTTTTTTAATCTAATATACTTTTTCCATTTCAGGATCCCATCCAGACTATCACATTATACCTTGTTGTCATATCTCCTTAGATTTCTTGGCTCTGACAGTTTCTCAGACTTTTCTTTTTTTTAAATACCTTTGCATCTTAACTCCTCTGTTTACCTATTCAATAATTTGTTTATATTGATATGGACTCAAAGGTATTTATTCTTTGGGTTATGATTCACTACTACTTTATTTTTTTGCTAAAATCATCTTTGGCTACTGGGAGCTCTTCCATTTGGCTCTTGTGTCCCTTTCACATATGCCTCCATCAGTGTAGAAAATTTTTTTTTGTTGTTTTCTGTTTTGTTTTGCTTTTCCTGAGCACTTTATAACTTTCTGGCACATAAAATGCTCTCACTTCATGTACTTTCTAAACAAGTCCTAGAATCAGCGATTTCCCCAAGAAACTCTGGGCCCTTTTACTGAAGAATGTTATTTGAAAGAAGGTCTGGGTGGTAGGTATGTTCATGCTACTGGAGTGTCATTATTTTAGGTTCTCTCAGCTAACAGAGCAAGGAAATATACTCACTATAGGCACATATCTGTAAATACTTCTATATGTAGTCATCTGTAGTCATATTAAGCTAGAGATGAGTTTTTACTGAGGGCTCCAGTTCTAATCCATTACCATCTGGATTATACTTGCCTACTCCTCTTACTTACTTACAAATTCCCACTCTAACAGTGAGAAAACGGGCTTCTATCATCCGTTATTATTTGTTAAATTCAAATATACGTGTAAAACAGTATCAGTGTTGTTAATTCATTTCCCCATGAGAAACAATTTTAATAACTTGAGTATAATGCTTATGGACACTTCCTTTGCCTTTAGTCTAATAGATTCCACTCATTTCTAAAGTTATTTAGGTCAGCACCTCTTTAATTTTTAAAGATTTTACTTATTTATTTCTGAGAGACACAGAGAGAATCAGAGACATAGGCAGAGGGAGAAGCAGGCTCCCTGCTGGGAGCCCAATGCAGGACTCGATCCCAGGACCCCATATTCATGCCCTGAGCTGAAGGCAGATGCCCAACCACTAAGCCACCCAGACATCCCAGGTCAGAACCTTTTAAATCTACCCCTTTCAGTGAGGTTTTCCCATACATTTATAATACAGTTAGGTCCTTTTGTCACAGTCTGCATTCCTTTGTAGAATCCCTTGATCTCCTAAGTAATTGTAAAATTTGAATAAAGTTCACTTTTTGCTTTGTTAAATACTATGGATTAGGACAAATGCATTGATATTATATATCTACCATTAAAGTGTGATACAGAATACTTGCTCTGCCCTCAAAATCCCCTGTACTAAAAATCATCTAACTTTTCCACTCCCCCTAAGCCTCTGGCAACCACTGATCTTTTTACTCTATCTATAATTTTGCCTTTTAAAGATTGTAATGTAGGTGGAATCATGCACATGCAGCCTTCCCCAGACTGGCTTCTTTCACATAGCAACAACCATTTAAGGTTTATCAGTGTATTTCTTTACTTCTAGCATTTTCTTTCTTTGTTTTCATTTCTCTGCTTATATTACCCATATGTTCTTGCATTTTGTCTACTTTTTTCGTTAGAGCTCTCTACATATTAATCATAGTTATTTAAAGTTCCCCATGTGATAATTCCAAAATCTATGTAGTATCAAGTCTGGTTTTGATACTTGCTTTGTCTCTTTAGACAGTGGTTTTTTTTACTTCCTTTTTGTCATTTTTTTGTTTAAAACAGATACTATGGGGTGTCTGGTGGCTTAGTCGGTTAAATATCTGACTAGATTTCAGCTCAGGTTGTGATCTCAGAGTTTGGAGTTCAAGCCCTCCGTTGGCTCCCAGCTCAGTGCAGAGTGTGCTTGAGATTCTCACCTTCTGCTCCTCCCTGACCCATGCATGAGTGCTCTCTCTTTCTCTTCAATAAATAAGTAAAATAAACCTTTTTAAAAAATTAAAAAAAAGAAAAGAAAACCAGACACTATTGGCTAATGGGAACTGAGATAAATAAGCCTTTAGTGTGAGGTTTTATGTTAATCTGGTTAGGAGTTATGTTGTGTTTAATCTTGCCTATAGTTATAGATGCCAGAGGCTTCACTTTCACTTAGTGTCCTTGTTTTTGTTTCTCCTGTTGTATTTGTGGTTCTCTGAGAACTTCTTCTTCTTCTTCTTCTTTTTTTTTTAGAACTTCTTCTTAAATAGAATCTGTACCTTGGAGTTCCTTCCACTCCAATATTATTATATTGAAGCCCTATTGATGTGGTACTAAGATACAGAGGAGAGGAAACATTTTATAATCTTATAGTGAAATCTCAGTTGTTTTTTTTTAAAAAAGATTATTTATTTGACAAAAAGAGAGGGAGAGCACAAGTAGGCAGAGCAATAGGCAGAGGGAGAGGAAGAAGCAGGCCCTTCACTGAGGAGAGAGCCTGATGTGGGGCTGGATCCTAGGACCCTGGGATCATGACCTGAGTGGAAGGGAGGTGCTTAACCAACTGAGCCATCCAGATGCCCCAGAAATCTGTTTTTAATGGACTGTTGTCCTTGTGTTGTGACTTTCACAAATGTTTCTTATCCTTTTATTCTCCCCCTTTAGATCAGAAAAGAAGGTTAGATGGGGCTGGAGGTGGGTAATTGCCCTTTCTCCATGGTCAGAGGAGGCTCTGATAAAATGTTTTTCTTGGAGAGTAGACCTTTTTATGGAGAATGCTCTTGGTTCTTTCACAGCATTTACATTTCCACTTTCTTTGCCACAAACTCAAAGGAATTTTTCTTGGATCTTCACCTTGAGAAACTGGCAGGATTATTGGGGGTAAAACCCATGAAAGTGTAGGGGCCTCCCTAAATTTGGGCTCCTACCAATTTCTCACTATTGAGCTAGTCCACATTTGGCCTCTAATAATTTATAAAATTACCATTTTAAGTGGCCTTACATTTATGGCTCTAGTGGCTTCTGTTACAGAGTAGCCTGATTACATCTGTGATTGAGTATCATGTTGATATTATAAACTGTTGTGAGCTATGATGGGCTATGATTTCAGGGTGGTGGTTTGCACTGTGACCTGACTTTTCTGTTGAATCCAATAAATATGATTGAATTTTAGTTTTGTCAGCTTTTTTCTTATTGTAAGGATAGGAGTGACTACTTATAAGCTATTTATATGTTGGAGCTAAAACCAGAGGTCATGTTATTTATTTTTAATTTAGCATTTTACCCCTCTTCCATTTAAAAAAAATAGCAAAAACTTATGTAATGTTTACTGTGTACAAGGCAATATACCAAATATTTTTGTATTAACCAACTAAAATTTCACAACCTTGTAATATAGATACTACAAATCATCCTCTTTTGCAGATAAGGAAACTGAAATGCAAAGAGGTTAAGTACTTGCCCAGGAATATATAGCTGGTAAATGGTTATCCAGGATTCAATATTCAGGCAATCTCCCTCCAGAATCTATACTCTTAACCATGACACAGACTCCTGAATCCTGTCTCAATAATTGCATTGTTTGATGGCAACTACATCACCAAGGAAAGTTTTTGTAGAAAGAAAATTTATTGGTAGTAGTGAAATTTTTACATGAATAATAATGTCTGTTTTCCCCTCCTGCCTGGTTAATATATAGATGAATGAATTACAGGTGTAAAATCCTTCCCTTTTAGACCTTTGTAGACAATGCTCCATTATTTCATTGTTTTCTAAGTTTTTGAAGATGAAAAGTCTGATGCCAATCTGATTTTTATTCATTTGCAGAATATATATTTTTTTCTCTCTAGGAGCTTGTGGATTTTTTGCATTATCTTTAAAGTTTAGAAAATGCTTGATGTGTCTTCTTCTTCTCCCATTTTTTCTACCTTGTATTTGGTGGGTCTTTTTTGATCTGAAGAATCAAATCTTCCTTCAGTTCAAATTCTCCTTTTTATTTCCTTGATTATCCACCATCTACTCCATTTTATTCTACTGCACTTTCAATTAGGTAGGTATTGTATCTTTAGATCTACATTCAGTCTCTTAATTTTTTTCATATAACTTCTTTGTCTTTTAATTTATTCTCTGGAGACAGCAACAAATTTCTCAGCTCTCTTTTTTCTGTTATTCTGATCTCACATCTTCTGTGTCTTTAAGCAGTTGCTCAGAATTTTTTGTCCTTTATTTGTTTCCATTGTTTAATTGCTTTGCTCTTTTCTTCTCCTTTGTATTCTCATTTTTTAAAAAAATATTTTATTTATTTATGATATATATATATGGAGAGAGAGAGAGAGAGAGGAGAGAGAGAGAGGCAAAGACACAGGCAGAAGGAGAGACAGGCTCCATGCCGGGAGCCCGACGTGGGACTTAATCCTGGGGCCCCAGGATGGTGCCCTGGGCCAAAGACAGGTGCTAAACTGCTGAGCCACCCAGGGATCCCCTGTATTCTCATTTTTATGGAATTTTGGAAGGGAAAAGTTATTCTGTCATCTTTGTCTAGAGATTTCAAAGGGGAGTTAGAATGTTGTAAACACTTTGGAATGTACTCTTGACAAGTTGATACTATAAACTGTTGTGGTCATTGTAGTGGTGTTCTAATTATATTGTTTAATTGTTAGTTGGTGATTTTTATTTACATTGCCAAGTTAAGAATAAAAGATGGGCTAGAGATAACTCTTGGTTTGGTGAAATAATTAAGCCTATGTTCTGTTACCAGCATATACCCCTATCAGTAACAGTGGCTCACTAGTGTACTAAACTTGGCATTCTTGATGCCCTTCCCCACTCTCCTAGAATTGAGATCACTTAACAGTACCTGAAGTGGTCTAGGGGAAACTTTTAGTAAATTTATGATGCATTTCAGTTCTTGAAGATTTCTTGTTTATTAATAGACTTCCTTATTGGTCTTCGTGAATATTTTGGAAGGATTGTGGAAGACCATCTCTCAGATAGGGCAGGATATCTTGTTCCTCCAGTTATATGCATTAAAAGAGTTCTTACCCCCATACAACTGGATGACAATAGATCAGGATATTAAACACATAAGATTAGCAGAAGGAGGAAAAATATATCAGGAATGGGATGGAGAGGTCACACTTTGTCATACTAATGAATCTCCTTAGTGCAAAATTCAGTAAATAATAAAGGACCTCAAAGGTTTCATGAGTGTATTAAGTGTTGCCAAAAAGAGGAAAGCATAAATCAGAAACAGTTGTGAGAAGAAGAGATTGAAATACATGGGCATTTGATAGCAGAAGTTAAATGATCTTAGAATTATGACAATGGCAAGTGTTGGGAAGCTTTTTCTTTTTTTTCTTTCTTCGAACTTTTAGGGATTGAGATGGCAAGGAGTTCTGAATGATTCTTGATTTTTCTCAGGCCTCTGAAGTACTTCCAGCCCTAGAGAACCAATGGAAGAGTAAGGTCCAGAAGAGAATTTGTAGGTGACTGTATACTTCAGGACTATTAATGAGAACAAAAGTATGATGACCTGCTTTTATTCCCTGTCTGCTAGATCACTAAGATAAGAAAGGAGGCAGAAATCTTTTGGTCAGAATGTCCAGAAACAAAGACAAGCATTTGACAGGAGCTCCTGTAGTGTAATAGAGGGAGGACATTAAAGATTTTCTGATCAGGAAATAACATGATCATAGATGTGCTTTGGAAAGCATGATTGCCACACAGGTGTGGGATAGATCATAGTGAAGGGAAATATAATATGGGGGAGACCAGTTGATTATTACATGTGTTCAGGTGATTCGGTAATGAAAATCTGAATTAGGGTGGTGAGAGTTCAAATAGAATGGTGGCGACAGAATGAAGAGATAATGTTTAGATAGACTAAAGGACTTGAAAAATGGTTGGCATAGAAGATGTGAAGGAAGAGCATAGAATACGAACAACACAACGATAACAAGAGTAAACTTCCTTTGTGTGTTTTTCTATGTCTCAGGGAACTGTTATGGGTTCATTAAATGTCATAATTTATTTAATCTTCTCAACAACCTTATGTCATAGGGACTATTATTAGCTCTATTATACTATGATTAAAAGAAGGCACAAAAAGGTTATATGATTCACGGTAGGTGACACAATAGATATTGTCAGTATTTGAAAATTGAATCTTGGCTTTATCTCTCACAGAGTGTGTTTTGGTTAATTCTCCATCCATTTACTTGGGCAGGCCAGAGTACCTGGAGTCATTCTAGAAGTTTTTGTTACCCACATCTACTACATTATTTAAGTCAGTTGATTCTTTTTGTTAAATGTCTCCCACATTAATTCCCTGCTACTTCATCCCTATCACCCTCTTTCTAGATGAGGTATTCATCTCTTTTCTTGCTGTGATAACTTTTTGGCTGTTTTACCTGATCTTAGTCTAACCACAGCTCCAAACCATTTTTCCCTTAACTTTAAAGCAATGTTGTCCAATAGAATTAGAAAGCATCCACATATGTAATTTTATATTTTCTAGTAAGACATTAAAAATCAGAAATAAAAAATAAAAAAATAAGTAAAATTAATTTTAATATTTTATTTAATCGAATGTATCCAAAATTTTATTATGTTATTATTTTAACATGTAATCAGTATAAATTTTTTTTTAGATTTTATTTATTTATTTGAGAGAGAGAGAAAGAGCATGAGTGGAGGGGAGGGGAAGAGGGAGAGGGAGAAGCAGGCTCTCTGAGATCATGACCGAAGCTGAAGGCAGAAGCTTAACTGACTGAGCAACCCAGGCATCCCCAATGTAAAATCTTAATGGGGTATATTATATCCCCTTATTTCCAACTGAGATATGGTACATACTTTATACTTTAAGACATTTCAGTTTGGATGAGCCATAACAAGTGCTCATACGTGGCTAGTGACCTCTATAGTGACAGCACAGCTCTGGAATGATCCTTCTAAATTATAAACCTGGTTATGTCACTTCCCCATTCAAAATGCTTTCATTACCTCTATATCACCTAAACTCCATGGGAGGATATAAAAGGATCTTTATGATCTATCTCTTGGCTAGCAGTGTGGCCTTTTTTCTCTGCTCTCACTTTACACTCCAGCTACGCTGAATATCTTTCCATTCCAGAGAACATTCTACTTAATGCCTTTATAGCCATTACGTGAGCTTCTTCCCTGCTAGAATGGTCTTCCTTGATTGTCTACCTGGCAAGAAAGTACAGATCTTCCTGGTGCCAATTCAGCACACCTCCTTTGTAAAAACTTCCCTAGCTCTTCAGGTAGAAATAGAATTTTAACTCGGAACTTTGTACCTGCCTTAGTGATCATATTTGTACTGAAATTGGTTCATGTCTGCCTTTACCAAGCTAAAAGCTCTCAAAAGCAGAGGTATCTTTTCATGTTTGTATTATTAGCATCCACCTGGATGGCATCCAGAAGGTATTAAATAAATGCTGGTTGAATGAATAAATGAAAACAGAAGTGAAAATCTCTAATGTTTTGAGTTTGGGTAGATAGGGAGAGGGGTTGTATGATTAGAAGAAAGGAGGATGTGATTATTAGGAAGATAAGCTGGTATGAGTAGGAAACTTTGCTTTAGTAGCAAACTTGAAGCACAGTGAGTTGAGGAACAGTATTAAGACTCACCAATATACTTTTAGCTTTAAAAATGTATTTACCATTTTTAGTCTTGAATTAAGAACAGAACTATTTTAGGGACCCCTGGATGGCTCAGCAGTTGAGTGCCTGCCTTCAGCCCAGGGCGTGATCCTGGAGTCCCAGGATCAAGTCCTGCATTGGGCATCCTGCATAGAGCCTGCTTCTCTCTCTGCCTATGTCTCTGCCTCTCTATCTCTCATGAATAAATATATAAAATCCTTAAAAAACAACAGAACTGTTTTAGAAGTTGAGCTATAACTTGATCTTAAGAGACGGTAATAGTATGAAAATTATACTAGGCTTTACAGTGCTCCTTTGACTGATGCCTCATTAGCAATACAGAGAGGTATGCTTGCAGAATAAATAGATTGATTTAAAAAATATGCAAATGGTGCTTTTAGAAAAGCATAACAAACAAAAGGAAATATAGGCAAAGAATAAAAGTCATACTCAATCCCACCACCAGAGATAACCACTGTTAATAAATAATTTGTTGCATTTGCCTCTTGAAATATGTTTTAACAGTTTTATTATAATCAATTTTGTAACTTCATTTTTTCCTTTCTAAAATTGTTTCATAAATGTCTTCTCATGTCATTATCATAGTGATAATGAACTATGAACATTTTAAAGGCTGTGTATTATTCCATCTTATGGATATACTATAACAGATCACTTTCCATGTAAATTATACAACCTCAGTAAAATATAGAGAAAAGGATCTAGAAGAGATTGTGAGAATACTTTCTAGAGAGGAAATTACATGTCAAGTTTGTGTGGACAAATGCTTTGATGTCCAAATTTCAAGTCAGATAGCATTACTAAGTCATGCTGTGTGGGCGTGATATACACTGCATCTGCCACATATACATCACAGTGCATCAGGGTGAAAGAGGTAAACATTCATGTATGCAAATGGCATCCAGAGATACCATGAGTAACTTTGAAGGTTGGTCATTTGAGGTGGTTTTACAAGAGTGCCATAGACTGGATATTTGATTCTCCTCAGAATTCCTATGTTGAAACCTAATCTACAACGTGATGGTATTTGGAGATGGGGCCTTTGGGAGATGGTAAGGTCATGAGGGTAGAGCCCTCATAAGTGGGACTAGAGCCCTTATGAAAGAGTCCGTGGCCCCAGAGAGCTCTCTAGCCCTTCCTCTTTATGAGGATACAGTGAAGAAAAGACAACTGTTTATTAACCAGGAAGTGGGGTCTCAGCAACCACCAAATCTGGTGACACCTTATTTTGGACTTTTTAGTCTCCAGTACTATGAGAAATAAATCTCTATTGTTTATAAGCCACCCAAGCTTTGGTATTTTGTTATGGTATTTTGTTAGTGCCCAAATGCACTAACACAGGCAGTTTGTGTTTAGTGGGAGTAAGTTGCTTCATCCATTAAGTAATTCATTAAAGAGCTCTTTCTTGATTAGATATGTGGTATCCCCCATGTACTTCCTTGAGGTAGTGTGGACATAGGGAACTGCAGTCTGGCATCAGGGTCTGTGGAGTTAGATACATGGCACTCGATTTTGTTTGTTATTTCCTTACACAGAAAATATTGGGGAAGCCCTATTTGCATCTCACTCCATTCATTTGAAATATGTACACACACACATGCACCAGGACTATAATATGAGGGTCAATAATAGGCCAAGGACTGTAAATTAAATGAAACATAGAATAGTGTTGCAGCCTTTGAGAGCCTAAGAATTTTGGGGAAAAGATAAGTAAACATACAAATTGCAATGAAATATTATAAATTATATATATATATGTATATGGAAAAAAAAATATATATATATATATAAAATAGAGTAATTCTCCCTGGGAAGGTAACTTTTAAACTGGATCTTATAGGTAGAGTAGTCATCTGGAAGATGAGGAAAGGGTAGGAATGTGCAGGTTATGCCCCATATGTCTCCATTTGCCCCCCTAAATTTGTTCTCCTCCTAGCTCTGCCCTCCCTAGGGGGCTGTCCCTTAGCATCTGTATCACCCAGGATCAGCTCTGGCTTCCATTTGGATTCAGCCAATTGGAGATAATAGTAGGAGGTCAGAGAGTAAGAGGAAAGAGAGGTGGGAGTGTTTCTTCTTCCACTCCCTCCCAGCTTTGCTGCATTATTCTGCCAGTGACTGATCTTTCTACCTCTTTGTTTTGGGAAGATAGCAGGTGGCAGTTGGCAGTGCCATTGCACAGAGTGAACTGGGAAGAAACAGGATCAGAGAGAATAAGGAGTAGCAACTATTATGGTAGCTCCCACAGAAGATGAGGAAAGTCTGTGTTAGGGCAGTGGAGGTGGGCTGGAGATAAAAGGGTACATTTGAGAGACATTTCTGAGGTAGACATTATCAGATGTATTAGTGATCAGTTAATACAGGGAGTTAGAGAGGAGGTAAATATGACAAGTTTTATTATCTGGCCCTACCACGGTAGATGATGACAGGAGTATGAGGATGAGATGTAGAGGAGAAAAGGGAGAAGATAATGATCAGATTGACTCAATGTAGGTTTTTATTTGCCAGAAGAACATTGGGTTATGCCTATATACTTACTTTTATTTATAAAGGAATTTTAAATTATTACAATGAGTACTTAAAAGACCTCCTGTGTGCCACACACTTACTACCACGTGGGGGGATTTGAGATGGGAGCTTTTAGCTAAGGAAGTGTTAATCTTGTAACTCTCAAATAATTTGTTGATAATAGGATGAAGGAAACTTGGAACCAGTGCTTAAAAATGTTAAATAACTAAGGGGAAATATTTTTGGTGAATACAAGTGGAGAAAATTCCTGACCTTGCAAATGAGTGTAAAAATAAGGAGGTTCTGTTGTCTAAGTTCTTCTTTTTAAATTTGGTATTATTCCTGCTAAAATTTATTTTTAAAAGAGTAACATTATCAGCCATTATTGAAGTCAATTTCCAAGGCTAAAGTGAGAGGGATGATTTTTCTGTCATTTGTTACCAGGAGCTATACTTCCAGTGCTGTGATTATTTCAAGGTGAAAGGTGAGAAGAAATGCTCCTTACCGTTTATTCAGCTGGGATGTCAGTATTGGTAATCTCACTCGCTATGGTATTTGAGCCTGTTGGCTCTGAAAGGATTTACTCTTTTGCACAAAGAGAGAGCAGAATGGTGGTGTCAAAGATAAAAAGAAATGAGATTTAGAAAAAGTGGATTTCTGTGTCACAAAATAGCTTTTTATTCAGGGAAGCTTTAATAGGAATTTAATAGTATTGTTTCACATAAAGGGCTCGATTAACACAGTGTGATGAAAGGTAGATGTATTTATAGTTTAAAAATTTATACTTCTCCGTGACATCATTTGGTGAATTAAAAAAATCAAGGATTAGTATTAGGCTATTTCTTGTATTATTATTAAAACACTTCCATTTTACATTTACAAACACACACATAGATTTTGTTTAAATATTATATCTAGAAGGACTCTTATGTACCTGAGGTGGTGGAAGAGACCAGTTCAATCCAAGCACTGGGAAGTAGAGGAAGTACCTTCTTTTCTGTAATTTTAGTCAAGGGCTAGATCCCCTTGTTTGACCACAGCTTCTGAAAATAATGGTATTAGATATGCTTTAGGGGATCATTTGACATATGCTGGAAAGTACAATACCACCTATCTAGGAGTTTGCTAACTTAGAGAAAAGCAATGGCCTTAGAAATAAATAAACAGTAATTAGAGATGGGATTTTAGAGATTCTACCCAACCTGTGTTTATTTTACAAATGAAAAAACTGAGGCCTGGAGATGTTAAATAATCTACCCAAAGTCTCATAGCTAGTTCATGGTAAAGCTAAGGCAATTTACTTAAAGCCCAATGCATTTCCTGGGGGCCCTACATATCTCACTTTGAGCATAACAGAGCAAAAGTGAGGAATATGGGGAGAGGAAACTTGCTAATGGGGTTACTTTTTTAGCACTAGAGCCTTTGGGTTTTTAAAAGTTAGTGCATAGCTACTATTTTCTCAGTGTGGAGTTCACTATTTTTGCATGGAAGTAGAGTCAATTTCAGATGAGTGGGGTGAAAAGGGAAGACGAGTGATGTACTAGGCAGAAGGTTGGGTATACTTTGTGGGATTTTGGGCCACCATAGTTTCTCTGGACTTAGGTTCCTCAGCTAACACTTACTGTGTGGTTTCATTGGTATTATTGTGATAGATATACCTTGGTCACCCAACATTCATTTCTATTAAATTATTTTTGAGATAGCAGCTTGATTTCTTTTTTGGAAATTTATTTTTCCCTCTTAGTGAGACTATTGTTCAAAGTGTCCTGCCTTTCTCTAGCCAAACGGTAGACATGTTGTTCAAGCTAGTCTATCAGAGTTTCTCTCTGGGACTTTATTTCCTGAGAGGACCACAAAAAGGTATAAGAACACATTTTATTTCTGGCTAATGTTTATTAGTGATTCCCAAAAAACACATCCATCAGTTCCTGCTAGTTGGATCCCTGGAGTTGCCCTTGTTCTCATTTCTTCTCAGATGAATGGATGTTTCTTCTCCAGCCTTCCCATCATGTCATTGAATCACTCAGAATCTTTCTTTTTCAGATTTCTTCCTAAGTTAGCTAGATTTAGTTTCTGTTGCTTACAACCTAGATTGGTATATCCATTGACTTAGCATACAGCTAAAATAAAATATAAGCCTTCAATAAGGTAGATATTATTATTATATATGATATTAATCTTTCTTTTTCAGTGTCTTCTAAATTATATATTTAGAGGTCCTGACATGGAGTCTGGTGTTCCATGTCTCAGTCAACTAGGTATAGTACATATGTTTGCAGCCTGGAAATTTTGTAATTCCAGAAACCCTGCATCCTAATATTTAAGCCTCAAGAGCAGATAGAATCTTAATTCTTGAGGGAGGGAAGAAATGTAAAAATTAAATATGTGGCAGGTCTGACAGACTGCCACAAGTAAGCTAGAAAAACCTTGAAATGTGAAGGCTAGATGTACCTTTAAGTAAGGGCTCAATTTTCTCATTTCAGATGATGTCAAGCCAGGGACCAGGGACGTAGATGGAGATTCAGAGCTAATTTAGGATTTGTTGCACTCTGCAGGTACTTGCATTTGTGCTGCTCATGTCCAAAGAAGAATATCCCTTGTATTCCTCCCGAGTTCCCACATCATTACCTCGCTGAGAGAATAAGGCATGATATAAGAAATATTATCAGCTCTGGGGCTACTCAGAGTGACCCTTCTAAAATGGTACTGTGACCTCTTTAAGATGGCAAAGCTTGTGAGAAACAAATACACCATGATCGTTTTGAAGGAGGATTTTTTGTAAAAATACACATAAGGCAGTGGTTCTCAAACTTTAGCATGCATCAGAATCCCCAAGGGGCTTGTTAAATACAGATTTTTGGGGCCCCATCCTTGGAGTTTCAGATTCATTTGGCCTAAGGTAAAGTCCAAGAATCTGTATTTATAATAATGCTGCTAATCTGACGATCATGCTTTGAGAATGTCGATCTAGGGTAATAATTTAAAAACTTAATATGCTTATCACTTACACTTTAGATTATATGTTCTTGATTGAGGCTAGGGAGGCGATTAAATTAGGGTTGTAACTGCAGGAGTGCAAAGAAAAAGGCAGGATTAATCATCAGCTATTACCAAAACAGAATTTTCAAGCATGCAAGATAACAGACTTGCAAGTGAGATCTGGTTGATAAAGAAAAGGATTTTGTAAATTCCTTTATCTCCTCCTTTAATATATGTAGAGGCAAGAGAATGAATCTGGTCAAGGAGTTGTTTTGTTTTATGATCAATTTTAAATATGGAAGGCCTTGGTGAAGAGGAAAGAAAAAAGGGAAAACTGGTCTTTTTCACTCTCCTGGACTAGGGGTTGAAAAGCCAACTATGAGATGGGTGTTGCTAGGCTGAAGTTTCATGAGGGGAGTTCATGGATTTAGGGACTCCTTTCCTTGTTCCCACTGTAGTCTGGGAGGAGATAATCTTAACAGCCTGTGTGCAGCCATGTCAAAGTCACCTTGATGGCTCAATGTGGTTCGATGGAGAGAGGATCTGAGTTTAGGGGCTTTGAGAGTCTCCCTTAGATTCCATGTAGTGTGGAAAGAATCCACAAGTTCAGTTCTGTATGGATGGGGTAGTTGAAGGTGCGAATGGTGGGCTAACTACGAGATCTTTTCTTGTGATGGGGACAAAGTCCACAGCCAGTGTGGCTCAAGTGAGGACATCTGGATAAGAGGCAGAGTGGGAAAAAAAAAAAAAAGAGGCAGAGTGGAAGTCCCAGTTTATCTTAAGGAAGACCATGCCCCTAGTAAGAGCTTGGGTGGGGCCCAGTTCAGCAAAGGGTGACCAGTGCCCACTGAGAACACTGCTCCAGCCAAGAGAGCAGCTGTAGCCTTTAGCAGCAGCAGATACCCACACAATGATCAGAGATGAGACTGGTCCTATCTAACCAGTCAACAATCCATGCAACAGCCAGAACAGGCACTCTGTTAGAGAAATTAACACCAGCCCAAAGAATAACTTGTGCATGAGTGAATCTCATTTCCTTTCTAATGCTCCCAGGCTACCTTCTGCTCTCACACACCTATGTGCTTTCTTAAAAAGAAATGGGAAGGCTCAGAACTTTGAAACCCTGACATTTGCTTGAGTCTTTTAGCAAGAGACTGAGTTAAATTATTGGTTTTAACTGAGGTTATCAGATAGGACTAGAGTTTTCTCCACCCTGTCTCTCCCCACCTGCTATTCCACAGTTACAGAGAAATAAAGATGCTTTCTTTGTACAACTGTGGATATAATTGTTAGCCTGTGTAAAATCCAGGAGTATTAGGCATTGCTGCATATAGAAATTCAAAGAACATCTGTAGAATTTTCTTTCTCTCAGGTCTGTTTCATCCTGTGTTAACTATATTTTTAGGCAGGATTTAACAAGTGATGGTAAAGAAAGTAACCAGCAGCTCATGCTTAGTGATATCCTAGAATTCTGATCAACCCTCCTGAAAGGACTGTAGTCCTGCTGGGTCACATGCTGTCTCTTATGGTGGGAGGAGTGGGGCTGTGTCATTGACATCCTTACCTGGTTGAGGGAGGAGCCTTTTCTGGAAGGGAAAAAATGCTGACTTAACACATGTAAGAGATGTTGTTTAGAACTTAATTGTGCCAATAGGCCCTTTTGTGATCATGATTCCTTCAGATTCCTAGGAAGAAATAGGCTATGAGAAATTATGAAGTGCTCCAGTGTCATTTTCATATATGCTTCTGGAATTTGGAATCTGTAAGAGGCTTATTAAAGGAATTTGGGGAACCAGGATACTCCTCCCCACACATGTGACATTACATAGTTTTGAGTACAAAGGAAAAATCTCCTGTGTTAGGAAAATAGTTGAGACAGGATGCCATTAGTGTGCATTTTGAGAGTCAGTTAGGTCCTCTACCTGCTTCTTCACTTGGTTAACTAATTTATCCTTTATGACTTACCTAAGGCAATACTTCCTCCTAAAAGTCCTCTCAGTGCTGGAATAAGTGGCTTTCCATGGTTCCTATAATATTCCTGTGAGTATTGCCACATAATTTATTGTACAAATTGGGAGATATTTGAGATTGAAATTCTAATTACTCATTTAAAAATTATGCTAAAATAACAGGCATAAATTGGAAAAATAAATTAGAATTGTGTCAGGCAATAGAATGTGTGGTCTTCCTATCTATGGATGCCCTGCTATGGTAATTGTTTACTTGTCTGTGTTCCCAAATAGCTGGTGAGCCATTTGATGATGGAGATTATTCTTATCCCAAATGCTCAACACAGTGCTTGATAAATGCTTTTTAATGTTGAATAAAGAAGCTTCCTTGAGAGCTGGAGATTTATTTAGTCTCCCTAGATGGAGGGTTAATACATGCTTTAGGTTCATTTGATCATCTTCTTTTCTCTGTTTATTCTTGAATTTGGCACAGAGACTTCTATTTTAAAGATCTTCCTTTCATCTCTCTCCAATGCAGATAAGGCTAGTTTCATGATTCTACTTTGTGAGATCTGAACCACCAGCAAAAGAGAATCAGGCTGTTTCTACAAGTGTTTAGATCTAGTAACTAACTCCTTCCTTTAGCTTTATTTGAAAATTCTTGTTTCATATATATCACACTATAAACCAACAGCCTAAACATAGTAATAGCTTAATTTATTTTGCTTTTTTTTATGGTAGGTTTGTATATAAATGCATTTCAAAATATAATCTTCTAAACTCACAGATATTCATAATCATTTAGAAATGATAAAAAAAGTTGTCAAATACTTGTAATTATAGAAATTGTCACTCAAATTACAGGAAGCTTAGAAAAGCTTTATTGCTGTTTAGTTTTGTTTGAATGCTCCTGAGTGTGCTATTGAGAGTTTTGATAAATCAAGAGGACTGAAAATGGAAATGGTCATAGTGTTTAAGTTATGTTACACTTAAATCCATTTAATTAGCTATTTTCACAAACATGGTGTTCTTTTGTAAGAAACATTTAAAAAATCATTTTCTTTTGTGTTTTCCTTTACAGAACCAAAAAAAAAAAAATGATCCCTGCATGCTTTTGTATTTCTCATTCTTTGGTTTTCTTCCAAAGCATGTATATAATTATATGTTCATGTTGTCATGGTGATACAGGGCTAGAATTGTGAGACTGTTGTAATCGTTTCTGTAAGCCTGAAACCTGCTGTCCAGCCCAGCTAAGTCAGCAATGTAATGATAGATGGCCAGTGTATTTTTTTGCTGTGAATTAATTTGTTGTTATGAAGTATAATTGACATGTAACATTATATTAGTTTTTTGAGGTATAATTTTTTATGAGGAATAATTGACATGTAACATTATATTAGTTTTAGGTGTATAACATAATGAGTCGCTATTTGTATACACTGAAATGATCACCATGAGAAGTCTAGTTACAATTCATCGCCATATAGAGTTACAAATTTTTTTCTTGTGATGAGAGTTTTTAAAATTTGCTCTTATAGAACATTTAAAATATGCAACACAATATTATTGACTATAGTCACCAGGTTGTACATTAAATCCTCTTGATTTATTTATATTGTAACTGGAAGTTTATACCTCTTGACTTCACCCATTTTGCTCACTTTCCTTCTGGCAACCAGTAATCTCTTCTTTGTATCTGTGAGTTTTGTTTTGTTTTTTTTTTATATTCCATATATTAGTGAAATCATAGGATATTTGTCTGATTTATTTCCCTTAGCATACTATCAGGGTCCACCCATGTTGTCACAAATAGCAAGATTTCATTCTTTTTTATGGCTGAGTATTCTTATAATTTTATATCACATTTTCTTCATCCATTCATCCATTGATAGACACTCAGGTTGTTTCCTTGAATATTGTAAGTAATGTTACAGTGAACATAGGGGGTGCATATACCTTTCTGAATTAATGTTTCCATTTTCTTTGGATAAATACCCAGTGGTGGAATTGCTGGATCATAAGGTAGTTCTATTTTTAATGCTTTGCAAAAATTCCACACTGTTTTCCATTGTTGATATACCAATTTACATCCCCATACCAATTTACATCCCCACTAACTGCACACGGATTCTCTTTTCACCACATCATCACCATTTTTTATTTCATGTCTTTTTGATACTAGTTATTCTGACAGCTGATATGTCCACTGTGGGTTTTATTTGTATTTTCCTGATGATTTCCCTCAACACCACCATGGATTAGTGGTGTTGAGCATATTTTCATGTGCATGCTGATTGTATGTATATATTCTCTGAGAAAATGTCTTTTCAGAGCTGCTTATTTTTTAAATTAGATTTTTTTTCTGCTAATGAGTTGTAGGAGGGTTTTTTTTTAATATTTTGGATATTAACCCTCTATTGGATATAGGATTTGCAAATGTTTTCTCCCATTTAGTAGGTTGCCTTTTCATTTTGTTGATTGTTTTCTTTGTTGTGCAGGAGTTTTTAAGTTTGATGTAATATCAATTACCTATTTTTGCTTTTGTTGTCTTTGCCTTTGGAGTCTGATCCAAAAAATCATTGCCAAGACCAATATCAGGAACTTATTGCCTATGTTTTCTTCTAGGAGTCTTATGGTTTTAGGTCTTACATTTAAATATTTAACACATTTTGAGTTAATTTTTGTGTGTAGTATAAGATAGTAGTCTATTTCCATTCGTTTGCATGTGGTTGTCTAGTTTTCCTAGCACCACTTATTGAAGAGACTGTCATTTCCCCATTATATATTCCTAGATCCTTTGTTGTAAATCAATTGGCTATATATGCATGGATTTATTTCTAGGTTCTCTATTCTATTCCATTGATCTATGTGTCTGTTTTTAATTTTAGTACTATACTGTTTTGATTACAATAGCTTTGTAATATAGTTTGAAATCAGAGAGTATGATGCTTCCAATTTATTCTTCTTTCTGAAGATGGCCTTGGCTATTTAGGGTCTTTGTAATTCCATACAAATTTTAGGATTTTTTTGTTCTATTCCTGTAAAAAATGTCATTGGAATTTTGATAGGGAGTGTACTGAATCTGTGGATTGCTTTGGATAATGCTGACATTTTAACAATATTAATTCTTCCAATCCATGAACATGACATATCTATCCATTTATTTGTCTTCTTTAGTTTCTTTCATAAGTGTCTTATAATTCTCAGTTGTAGGTCTTTTACCTCCTTGGTTAAGTTTATACCTAGGTATTTTATTCTTTTTTTAATGCAATTGTAATTGAGATTGTTTTCTTAATTCCTTCTGATAGTTCATTGTTAGTGTATAAAAATGCAACCAATTTTGCATATTGATTTTGTACCCTACAAATTTACTGAATTTATTTGTTCTAACAGTTTTTTGGTGGAATCCTTAGGGTTTTCTATTTATATCTATTTATAAATATATATATATATATATATATATTTAATTTTAAAGATTTTATTTATTTATTCATGAGAGACACACACAGAGAGAGAGGCAGAGACACAAGCAGAGGGAGAAGCAGGCTCCATGCAGGGAGCCCAATGCGGGACTCCCGGTGCCCCAGGATCACGTCCTGAGCCAAAGGCAGGCGATCAACCACTGAGCCACCCAGGCATCCCTCCTTAGGGTTTCCTATATACAGTCATGTCATTTGCAAATAGTCCTGGTTTCACTTCTTACTTTCTAATTTGGATGTCTATTTTTTTCTTATTTAATTGCTCATTTAGGATTATGTTGAATAAAAGTGATGAGAATGAGCATGCTTTTTTTGTCCCTGATCTTAGAGGAAATAGCTTTTCATTGGTGAGTGGGATATGAGCTGTGTGCTTTTCATATATGGCCTTTTTAATGTTGAGGTATGTTCCCTCTATGCCCTGTTTGTGGAGAGTGTTTTTTAATCATAAACAGGTGTTCAAATTTTGTCAAATGCTTTTTCTTTGTCTGTTGAAGTAATCATCATTTTGTTGGTGTGGTGTATCACATTGATTAATTTGCAGATGTTGCCTTGTATTCCAGGAATTAATCCCACTTGACCATGGATGTATAAACCTTTTAATGTATTGTTGAAATTGGTTTGATAATACTTTGCTGAGGCTTTTGCATGTAGTTAACCCTTGAACGACATGAGTTTGAACTGTGTGGATCACTTATATGTGGATTTTTTACAGTAATGAGAATGCATTTTTCTCTTCCCTATGATTTTCTTAATAACATTTTCTTTTCTCTAGCTTTATTGTAAGAATACAGTATAACATATACAAAATATGTGTTAACTATTTATGTTATTGGTAAGACCTCTGGTCAATAGTAGGCTATTAGTCGTTGAGTTTTTAAGGAGACAAAATTTATCTGCAGATTTTTGACTTCATGGAGTGTAGGGCACCCCTAGCACCCACACTGGTTAAGGATCAACTATGTGTTTACCAGGGATATTGGCCTGTAGTTTTTTTGTGTGTTTATATGTCGTTTTCTTGTCTGATTTGGTGTCAGGGTAATGTTAGCCTTGTAAAATGAGTTTGGAAGCATTCTCTCTTCTTCAGTTTTTCAGGAGAGTTTGAGAAGAATAGGTATTCAATCTCTGAAAGCCGGATAAAAATCACCAGTGAAGCTATCTGGTCCTGGACTTTTGTTTATTGGGAGGTATTTTGTTTGTTTGTTTTTCTGATTCAATCTCCTTACTAGTATTTGGTCTGATCAAATTTTTAATTTTTTCATAATTCAGTCTTGGAAGATTGTATGTTTCTGGAAATTTATCCATTTCTTTTAGGTTGTCCAATTTTTTGGTATATAATTTTTCCAAATAATCTTTTAAAATCTTTTAATCTTTTAAAATCTTTTAAAATAATCTTTTATGATCCTTTATATTTCTTTTGTATCAGTTATAATTTCTCATTCATTTTTTTAATATTTTGTTTATTTGAGAGAGAGAGAGGATGTGTGAGAGAGAGATGACAACAGGAAGGAGGGCTGGAAGAAGCAGACTCCCCACTGAGCAGGGAGCCCAATGTGGGACTTGATCCTAGGACCCTGGGATCATGACCTGAGCAGAAGGAAGATGCTTAACCGACTGAGCCACCCAGGAGCCCTCATTTCAGTTTTTATTTATTTGAGTCTTCTCTCCCCCCCTTTTTTTTCTTAGTGAGTCTAGCTAAAGGCTTGTCAATTTTATTTTTTCAAAGAATCAACTCTTAGTTTCATTGATCTTTTCTACTGTCAATTCTTATTTTTTAAAGTTCCAGTGTAGATAATACAGTGTGTTATATTAGTTTCAGGTGTACAATATAGTGATTCAGCAATTCCATATATTACTCAGTGCTCCTCAAGATAAGTGTACTCTTAATTCCCTTCACTTATTTCACCCATTCCCCTACCCACCTCCCCTCTGGTAACCATCTGTTTGTTTTCCATAGTTAAGAGTCTGTTTTTTTGAGTTGCCTCTTTTTTCCCTCTGTTTGTTCTGTTTCTTAAATTCTACATATGAGTGAAATCATACGGTATTTGTCATTCTCTGACTGGCTTATTTCTCTTGGCATTATATCCTCTAGATCCAGCCATGTTGTTGCAAATGGCAAGATTTCATTCTTTTTTTTTATGGCTGAGTAGCATTCCATTATATATATATACATATAATATTATATGTATATTATATATATGGTATATATAAAATATCAAATATTTATATATAAATATATGATATGTATAATATACACATAATATTCCATTATATATGTGTATATATGTATAAAGGAAGTATGTGGTATGTCTATTATTTTATGTATTTTATATGTATATGCATATATGTATGTATTATATTATTATATGTATATTAAATAAAGGAAGTATGGTATGTATATTGTATTACATGTATATATGTATTTATATTATATGTATATTATATGTATATATTATTATGTATCATATAATATATAAAATGTATGATATATAATAAACACATCATATTCCATTATATATATGTGTGTGTATAAATGTATAAAGAAAACATGGTGTGTATGAATGTATGTATATACATTGATTTGTCTATGGTCATTTGGGCTACTTCTATAGTTGGCTATTATAAGTAATAGCCAATAAACATAGGAGTGCATATATCCTTTTAGATTAGTGTTTTTGTATTCTTTGGGTAAATGCCCAGTAATGTGATTTCTGGATCATAGGATAGTTCTATTTTTTATTTATTTATTTATTTATTTATTTATTTATTTATTTATTTATTTATTTATTTATTTATGATAGTCACAGAGAGATAGAGAGAGAGGCAGAGACACAGGCAGAGGGAGAAGCAGGCTCCATGCACCGGGAGCCCGATGTGGGATTCGATCCCGGGTCTCCAGGATCGCACCCTGGGCCAAAGGCAAGCGCCAAACCGCCGCGCCACCCAGGGATCCCCCAGGATAGTTATATTTTTAATTTTTTTAAAGTAAACTATACCCAATGTGGGGCTCAAACTCACTATCCTGAGATCAAGAGTCACACACTCTACTGACTGAGCCAACCAGGTGCCCCTATTTTTAATTTTTTGAGGAACCTCCATACTGTCTTCCACAGTGGCTGCACCAGTTTCATTCCTACTAAAACTGCACGAGTGTTTCTTTTTTTTCCATATGCTCAACAATACTTGTTGATTTTTTATTTTAGCCACTTTGACAGGTGTGAGATGATATTTCATTGTAGTTTTGATTTGTGTTTTCCTAATGATGAGTGATGTTGAAGATATTTTCATGTGTCTCTTGCCCATCTGTATGTCTTCTTTGGAGAAATGTCTGTTCATGTCCTGTGCCCATTTCTTAATTGGCTTATTTATTTTTGGGGTATTGACTTTTTAAAGTTCTTTTTATTTTGGATAGTAGCCCTTTATCAGATATGTCATTTGCAAATATCTTCTCCCATTCAGTGAGTTGTCTTTTAGTTTTGTTGGTTGTTTCCTATGCTGTGAAGAAGCTTTTGATTTTGATATAGTTCCAATAGTTTATTTTTACTTTTGCTTCCTGTGCTTTGGGAGGCATAGCTAGCAAAATGTTGCTGTGTTCAATATCAGAGAAATTACTGCCTGTGTTTCTAGGATTTTTAGGGTTTCAGGTTTGACATTTATATCTTTAATCCATTTTGAATTTTTGTGTACAGTTTCATTCTTTTGCATGTAGCTGTCCAGTTTTCCCAGTACAATTTGTTGAAGAGACTGCTTTATCCCCTGCATATTATTGTCTCCTTCATTGAAGATTAATTGACCATATAAGTATGGGTTTATTTCTGGGATCTCGATTCTGCCATTGATTTATGTATCTGTTTTTGTACCAGTACCATACTGTTTTGATTACTACAGCTTTGTAGTCTACCTTGAAATCTGGGATTGTGATACTTCAGTTTTATTCTTTTTCAAGATTGCTTTGGCTACTTGGGGTCTTTTGTGGTTCCATACTGATTTTAGGATTATTGGTTCTAGTTTTATGAAAAATGCTGTTGGCATTTCAATAGGCATTGCATTAAATCTGTAGATTGCTTTGGGCAGTATAGACGTTTTAGCAATATTTGTTCTTCCATTCCATGAGCATGAAATGTCTTTCCATTTGTCTGTGTCATCTTTAATTTCCTTCATCACTGTTTTATAGTTTTCAAAATACAGATCTTTTACCTCTTTCATTACGTTCATTCCTAGGTATTTTAGCAATTATAATTGGGATTGTTTAATTTCTCTTTCCGCTTCTTTATTATTAGTGTATAGAAATGCAAAAGATTTTTAAACATTCATTTTGTATCCTGTGACCTTACTGAACTTGTTTATCAGTTCTAGTAGTTTTTGGGTGGTGTCTTTAGGGTTTTCTATATATAGTATTGTGTCATCTACAAACAGTGAAAGTTTTACTCCTTCCTTACCAATTATTTCTTTTTCTGTTTTGATTGCTGTGGGTAAGCCTTCCAGTACATTGTTGAATAAAAGTGGTGAGAGTGGACATCTTTGTCTTATTCTTTTTTTTAATATTTTATTTATTTATTCATGAGAGATAGAGAGAGAGAGAGAGAGGCAGAGAGAGAAGCAGGCTCCATGCTGGGAGACTGATGTGGGACTCGATCCAGGGACTCCAGGATCACGCCCTGAGTCCAACGCAGATGCTTAACCGCTAAGCCACCCAGGAGTCCCTCTGTGTCTTATTCTTGATCGCAGGGGAAAAGCTCTGTTTCCCCCCCAAATGAATATGATGTTTGCTATGGATTTTTTTTTCTTTTTTAAATTTTTATTCATAAGAGAGAGAGAGAGAGAGAGAGAGAGAGAGAGAGGCAGAGACACAGGCAGAGGGAGAAGCAAGCTCCACGCAGGGAGCCCGACGCGGGACTCAATCCCAGGACCCCAGGATCACGCTCCAGGCAGAAGGCAGGCACTAAACCCCTGAGCCACTCAGAGATGCCCAGTTTTTCCATATAAGGTCTTTATTATGTTGAGGTATGTTCTCTCTAAACCTACTTTGTTGAGGGTTTTTATCATGAATGGATGCTGTACTTTGTCAAAAGCTTTTTCTGCATCTATTGAAATGATCTTATGGTTATTATCTTTTCTCTTATTGATACGTTGTGTCATGTTAATTGACTTGCAAATATTGAACCACCCCTTGCCTCCCAGGAATAAATCCCACTTGATCATGGAAAATTATTTTTTTATTGTATTTGTTGGATACAGTTTGCTAATATATTGTTGGAGATTTTTGCATCTATGTTCACCAAAGATATTGACCTGTGGTTCTCATTTCTTTGTGATGTCTTTATCATATTTTGGTATCAGGATCATGCTGGTCTCATACAATGAATTTGGAAGTTTTCCTTTCTCTTCTGTTTCTTGGAATAGTTTGAGAAGAATAGGTATTAACTCTTCTTTACATGTTTGGTAGAATTTGCCTCTGAAGCCGTCTTGTCCTGGACTTTTTGTTTGTTAAGAATTTTTACATTGCTGATTCAGTTTTATTTCTGGTAATCAGTCTGTTCAAATTTTCCATTTCTTACTGCTTCAGTTTTGGTAGGTTATATGTTTATGGGAATTTATCATTTCTTCCAGGTTGTCCAATTTGTCGGCATATAGTTTTTCATAATATTCTTTTACAATCCCTTGTATTTCTGTTATAATTAGTTGTTATTTGTCTTTCATTTCTAATTTTGTTTGACTCCTTTCTCTCTCTCTCTTTGAAGACTCTTGCTAGAGGTTTATCAATTTTGTTGATCTTTTTAAAGAACGAGCTCCTGGGTTCATTGATCTGTTCTATGGTTTTTAAAGTTTCTATATCATTTATTTCTGCTCTAATATTTGTTATTTCTTTTAGTCTGTTGGTTTCGTGGTTTTTTTTTTTTTTTTAGGTGTAAGGTTAGGTTGTGTATTGAGTTTTTAAAATTTTTTTGATTTTTTTTTGCATCTTAAGGTAGGCCTATAGTGCAATAAACTTCCCTCTTAGCACTACTTTTTCTACATCCCAAAGATTTTGAACTATTGAGTTTTCATTTTCTTTTTTTTTTTTTTTTTTAAACAGATTTTTTTTTAATTTTTATTTATTTATGATAGTCACACAGAGAGAGAGAGAGAGAGAGGCAGAGACACAGGCAGAGGGAGAAGCAGGCTCCATGCACCGGGAGCCCGATGTGGGATTCGATCCTGGGTCTCCAGGATCGCGCCCTGGGCGAAAGGCAGGCGCCAAACCGCTGCGCCACCCAGGGATCCCTTGAGTTTTCATTTTCATTTGTTTCCATGTAATTTTTGATTTCTTGATAGACCCAGTCATTATTTACTAGCATGTTATTTAACCTCCAGTCTTTTCAGATTTTTTCTTGTGGTTGATTTCTAGTTTCATAGCATTGTGGTCAGAAAAGATACATGAAATGACTTCAATCTTTTTGTATCTGTTAAGGCTTGTTTTGTGGCCTAATATGTCATTGCTCCAGAGACTGTTTCCACATGCATTTACAAAGAATGTGTGTTCTACTGTTTTAGGATGAACTGTTCTGAATATATATGTTAAATCTGTCTGGTTCAATGTGTCATTCAAAGCCACTGTTTTCTTGTTGATTTTCTGTTGGATAATTTGTCCATTGATATGTGTGGTTTTACTGGTCAGAATGGCTAAAATTAACAAGTCCTTAAAAATAGAGCTACCCTAAGCCCAGCAATTGCACTATTAGGTATTTATCCAAAGGATACAAAAATACTGACTTGGGCAGCCCCAGGGGCCCAGCAGTTTAGCGCCGCCTTCAGCCCAGGGTGTGATCCTGGGACCCGGGATTGACTCCCACATTGAGCTCCCTGCATGGAGCCTGCTTCTCCCTCTGCCTGTGTCTCTATCTCTCTCTCTGTGTCTCTCATGAATATATAAATAAAATATTAAAAAAATACTGATGTAAAGGGGCACCTGCACCCCAATGTTTATAGAAACAATGTCCACAATAGCTAAAATATGGAAAGAGTCTACATGTTCATTGATGTGACACACACACACACACACAGGAATATTCCTCAGCTATCAAAAAGAGTGAGATCTTGCCATTTGCAACGATATGGATGGAACTAGAGGGTATTATGCTAACGAAGCAAAATAAGTCAGTCGGTATTATGCTAAGAAAAATAAGTTGGAGAAAGGCAAATACCACATGATTTCACTCTTATGTGGAATTTAAGAAACAAAACAGATGAACACAGGGAAAGGAAAGGAAAAATAAAATAAGATGAAAACGGGGAGACAAACCATTAAGAGTCTGTTAACTAAAAGAAACAAACTGAAAGATGCTGGAGGGGAAGTGGACAGGAGGTTGGGGTAATTGGATAATGGGCATTAAGGAGGGCACTTGATTTAATGAGCACTGGGTGTTATATGCAACTGATGAATCACTAAATTCTACCTCTGAAAGTAAATTGAATTTAAATTAAAAAAAATTTAAAGTGTGGTGTTAAACTGCCTTATTATTATTGTATTAGTATCAATTAGTTCCTTTATGTTTGTTATTGACTGTTTTATTTATTTGGGTGCTCCCATTTTGAATGCATAAATATTTACAGTTATTATATCTTGTTGGATTGTCCCCTTATTATTATATAATGTCCTTCTTTGTTTTCTGTTACAGTCTTTGTTTTAAAGTATATTTTGTTTAATATAACTATTGCTACCCCAGCTTTCTTTCCAAATCCATTTGCATGATAAATATTTTTCTAGCCTTTCACTTTCAATCTTCATGAGTCTTTAGGTCTGAAGTGAGTCTTTGGAGGCAGCATATAGATGGGTCTTGTTTTTTTATTCACTCCATCACCCTATGTATTTTGATTGGAGCATTTAGTGCATTTATATTCAACATCATTATTGATAGGTATGTATTTATTGCCATTTTGTTACTTGTTCTGTGGTTGTTTTGTAATTTTTATTTGTTTCTTTCTGCTCTTACTCTCTTCTCTCATGGTTTTCTGGCTTTTAGTGACATAATTTGATCCCTTCCTCTTTGTTTTTTGCATATCGATTACTAGTTTTTGATTTGTGTGTACCATAGGTTTGTATATAACATCTTCTGCATATAGCAGTCTATATTAAGTTGATAGTCACTTATGTTTGAACCCATTCTTTACTCCTCTCCACTCTTTGGGTTTATGGTGTCATACTTTACATCCTTTTATTTGGTGAGTCCCTTGACTTATTTTTCCAGATATATTTTATTGCTCTTATGTTTTCTACTTTTCTTACTCATACTTATTATCTTTCCTTTCTTTTTTTTAAAGATTTTATTTATTTATTCATGAGAGACACAGGCAGAGGGAGAAGCAGGTTCCCTGCAGGAAGCCTGATGTGGGACTTGATCCCAGGACCCCAGGATCATGCCCTGAGCCAAAGGCAGATGTTCAACCACTGAGTCACCCAGGTATCCCTGATCTTTCCTTTCCACTCAAAGAGTCTCCTTTAACTTTTCTTGCAGGGCTGGTTTAGTGGTTATGAGTTCCTTTAACTTTTGTTTGTTTGGGAAACTCTATCTTTCCTTCTATTTTGAATGATAGTCTTGCTGAATAGAGTATCCTTGACTGCATTTTTTTCTTTTTCTTTCAGCACTTTAAATATATCATGCCACTCCATTCTGGCCTGCAAAGATTTTGCAAAAAAACCCCACTCATTGCCTTATGGGGTTTCCCTTGTACGTAACTGTCTTCTTTTCTCTTGCTGCTTTTTTTTTTTTCTCTCTCTTGCTGCTTTTAACATTCTCTCTTTATCACTACTTTTTTCCATTTTAATTACTGTGTGTATTGGTGTGGACTGCTTTGGGTTGATTTTGTTGGAGGATTTCTGTGCTTCGTGGATCTGGACATCTGTTTCCTTCCCCAGATTAGGGAAGTTTTCAGCTATTATTTCTTTCAATACATTTCCTGTCCCCCTTTCTCTCTCTTCTTCTGGGGTCCCTATATTGCGAATGTTATTACTCTTAATGGAGGCACATAGTTCCCTAAGTCCATTCTCATTTTGCATATTTTTTTTCCTTTCACTTGCTCAGGTTGATTACTTTTCATTACTCCATCCTCCAGGTCACTGATTTGTTCTTTGCTTCTTCTAGTTTGCCATTTATTCTATCTAGTGTGTTTTTAATTTCATTTATTGTGTTCTTCATCTTTGATTAGTTCTTTTTAATTTCCTTGTTAAGGATCTCACTAATGTCTTCCACTCTTTTCTCAAGTCCAGTGAGTATCTTTATGATCATTACTTTAAATTCTCTATCAGGAATATTATATATCTCTGTTACAGTCTCTTGCTGTAATTTTGTCCCATTCTTTCATTTTGTATATACTTCTCTGTTTCTTCATTTTATCTGACTCTCTGTGTCTGTTTCTCTGTGTTAGGAAAGTCAGCTGTGTCTCTTGCTCTTGAAAGGAATGGCTTTCTGAAGATGTCCTGTGCAGTGTCCCTTGATCACTAGAACCTGGTGCTTCAGGGGTATCTCCTGTATGTGTTGGGTGTGCCCTGCTGTTGAGTCTTAGCTGCTTTTTCTAATATAGTCATCTGCAGTGGCTTGCTTTGCCTGTTATGGGCAGTGTTTGGTCCCTGTGGTGTTAGCGGGCCAGTCTGGGATTGCTTTGAGTTTAGTTAGACCAGACATTTGCCAGAGATAGAGTTGCACCAAACTGCATAGTACTTTCCCTGTGTTGTCTCCTGAGAAGTTTTCATTGTTGGTGGTTGTGGCCTGCAGTCAGATCAACTGTCTGCCCTTAGCCCACTGCTGGGATAGCCCTCTGACTGGTGTGTGTGGTTATCTTCCCCTCAACTACAGGACAGGAGTCACTATGGAGTGGTGTTGGTCTGTTGGGGCTGCTTGCCTATTGCCAGGTTTGTGACCCCAGTTTGAATGGGTTCTGGTCAAGAGTATATTGGAGGGGGTGGGGCACACAATGCTTGCAGGGTTCGTACACTGGGGAAGTGGTCCAGCACCCACTGCCACTGTTGCCAGGACAAAGGACCCACAAAGTATGTGGTTCAGGAGGTGTAGTATTTGTAAGATTTGTTGGTCTTCTGGGGAGAGGCAAGGAGGACTGAGAGAGTGGATCCTACAGAGCTGAGGAGGTGGGGCTTGGTATAAGCAAGTCAGTCACACCCCTACACCCCCACTGGTTTCTGCCTGGCTGTATGTTTATGCTGGGGTTGGGGAAAGGAAATGACACTTGCCAGCTCCTTTATTTTTGGAGGAGTCTCCCAGAAATCACTGCCCCTTGAGACATCCTCTGAGATTAGTAAATAAATCTCCCTTATGTATGCCCCAGGTGTTTTTCAAACAGCTGCTTCTGTGATGTACTCTGCAGCATGTTGGTTATGCTGTATCTTTAAGGGTGGCTTCCTCTTGCCCTCTAGGCTCTTCCAGAACCCAGCCTGCTGATTTTTCAAATTCTAGACTTTAAGTACTGCTGGTTGTAAGAACTCACAAAATCTGGCCGCTCTAATTTTCAAAGTCAGATATTATGGAAAGTCATCTTCCCTGTGTGAGCTCCCCAGTGTGATAATCTATTTCTCTTCCCTTTTTGCACCTACAGCTCCCTCCCTCCTGCCACAGTCTGTGGGTCTGTTTAACTCCCTTCCATGCCCTCACCCTTCCTACTCTCTAGATGTTGCCTCTTCTCTATCTTTAGTGGTTGAACTTGCTCTGCCAGTCTGCCAGGTTGTTTTTTTTTTTTTTTTTTTTTTTGGTTATTTACACTGATGTAAGCATTACCTAGTTATGTCCATGGGACAGTAGGACAGGGTGAGCTTATGGTCCTCCTACTCTGCCATCTTCCCTCTAGCTAACCCTCTGTTGGCTCTGATCTTTATTTTTTCCTTTCTTCTACAACTTTGGGCTTTGTTCTTCTCTTTTTACTTCCTTTAGGTGTAAAGTTACATTGTTTATTTGAGATTTGTTTGTGGTAGGCCTGTATCCCTATGAACTTCATTAGAACTGTTTTTGCTGCATCCCATTGCTTTTGGTATGTTGTATTTCCATTTCATTGGTCTCAAGGTACTTTTGATTTCTCTTTTGATTTCTGTGTTGACTCATTGGTGTTCAGTAGAAGGTTGTTTAAGCACGTTTTCATGATTTTCCCAGTTTTCCTCTTGTAATTGATTTCTGGTTTCATACCATTCAATTTTCTTGAATTTATTATTAAGACTTGTTTTGTGGCTTAATAAGTGATCTATCCTGGAGAATATTTCACATGCACTTGAGAATATTGTGTATTCTGCTGCTTTTGAATGGAATGTTCTGTATATATTATTAAATCCATCTGGTCTAATGTATCACTTAAGGCCAATGCTTCCTTAATGATTTTCTGTCTGGATGATGTATCCATTGACGTAAGTGCAGTATTAAAGTCCCCTGGTATTATATTGCTATCAGTTTCTCTCTTTACACCTGTTAATATTTGCTTTATATAATTAGGTGCTCCTATGTTGGGTATGTTATATCTTTTGATAGACCTCTCTTCATCATTATGTAATGCCTATCTTTGTCTTTTATCATAGACTTTGTTTTAAAGTGTATTTTGCCTGATGTAAGTATACCACCCCACCTATATTTTGGTTTCCATTTGTGTGAAACATCTTTTGCCATCCTTTCACTTTCAGTCTGTTTGTGGCCTTATATCTGAAATGATTTTCATGTAGGCAGCATATAGATGGGGCTTTTTAAAAAAAATCCATTCAGCCATTCTGTATTAGTTTGATTAGGGACTTAAGTCCATTTACACTGAAATTGTTGGAAGGTATGTATTCATTGTCATTTTGTAAATTGTTTTCTGGCAAGTAGTTTTTTCTGTTTTCTTCTTCTCTTGCTCTCTTCTCTTGTGGTTTGCTCATTATTCCTAATGTATCTTCTATAGGTTTTTGCTTTATTATCACGATCAGGCTAATATATAACAAATATATAACCATCTATTTAAAGATGATAACAAGTTTGAACACATTCTAAAACAATACCTTTTTACTACCTCCTTCCAAATTTTGGTTTTGATGTCATATTTTACATCTTTTTCTCTTGTGTATCTCTTAGGTTATTATAGTAGTTATAGTTGTTATCTTTAACTACTTTTGTCTTTTAACTTTCATACTAGCTTTATAAGTGATTAATTCACTACCTTTACTATATATTTACTTTTACCAGTGAGAATTTTACTTTCATATATTATCTTGTTACTAATTAGTGCCCTTTTCTTTCAGTTTAAAAAATTCCCTTTAATATTTCCTATAAGGCTAGTTTAGTGGTAATGTATTCCTTTAGCTTTTCCTTGTTTGGGAAACTCTATTTCTCCTCCAATTCTGAATGATAAGTTTGCCAGGTGGAGTATTCTTGGTTGGAAGTTTTTTCCTTTCACAACTTTGGATGTACCATGTCACCCCTTCTGGCTTACAAAGTTTTTACTGAAACTTCTGCTTATAGTCTTATAGGAGTTTTCTTGTATGTAATAAGTTTTTTCTTCTTTTCTTTTAAGATTCTTTCTTTACCTTTAACATTTTGATTATAATGTATCTTGGTATGGATCTTTTCTAGTTCTTCTTATTTGCAAGTCTCTGGGCTTCCTAGATCTGGATGTCTGTTTCTTTCTTCAGATTAGGGAAGTTTTCAACCATTATTCTTCAAGTAAGTTTTCTGCCTCTTCTCTCCCTTTTTTCTTCTGAGACCCCTATAATGCAAATGCTTTCAGCTTAAAATTGCCCCACTGGTCCCCTAAGATATAGGGGACTATAGCTATCTTTATGTTTCAAAATTCTTTTCTTTTGCTGCTCTGTTTGGGTGAGTTTCACTATCCTATCTTTCAGATTTGTTCCTTTCTTCTGCTTCATCTCAGTCTGCTGTTGAACCCCTCTAGTATATTTTTCAGTTCAGTTATTCTATTCTTCAGTTCTGTGACTTCTGTTTAGTACTTTCTTATAATTTCTATCTCTTTGTTAAAGTGCATCTATTTTTCTGAATTCAGTGAGCAGATTTTATAACCATTATTTTGAACTCTTTATCACATAAATTACTTTTCTTCATTTAATTGAAATTTTACTGAGTTTTTATCTTGTTCTTTCATTTAGAACATATTTCTATTTCCTTCTTTTGCTTGACTCTGTGTTTGTTTCTATATATTACATGAAAGAGCTATTTCTTCCAGTCTTAGACTGTCCTTGTATAGAAGATGAACTTTATCATTCAATTTAGCCACAGTTCACCTTTGTGATTACCCAGCAGCCTGATTTATTTTTTTAGGTCCCAATAGTTGAGAGTATGTCAAGACCTTTCAGTGGCCCAAAGGATGGGATCTCAGCACCTAGGTTTAGGCTGATTCAAAGTCTGATTTTCAGGCAGTAGCTTTTAAAATATGCAAATGTAGGGATCCCTGGGTGGCGCAGCGGTTTGGCGCCTGCCTTTGGCCCAGGGCACGATCCTGGAGACCCGGGATTGAATCCCACGTCAGGCTCCCGGTGCATGGAGCCTGCTTCTCCCTCTGCCTGTGTCTCTGCCCCTCTCTCTCTCTCTGTATGACTATCATAAAAAAAAATTTAAAATATGCAAATGTATAGAGCCTTGGGGGACTGCAGTTGTCAACCCTGGTGGCCTCTTGTCCTGGTGATCTGAGGGTTTTCACAGATGACAGCTGCAAAATTGGAGCTCCATATGAGTATATAAGCCTCTTTCTGAGAGGCACTGACAAACTGTAGTGAGGCCAAGGAAGAGCATAAAACTGACTTCTCCCCACCTATGTTTCATGAAAGCACCTTGTATCTTCTACGTGTGTGGCAAACCTGAAGCCTGCCTCTCAGGCTGAAGCTCCCTGACTAGAACTAATAGTTCTTTTTCACAGGAAGACTGGAGTTTGTTTCAGTCTGCTGTTTGCAGTGCCCTAGGGGTGCTAGCCTACCAAGAATGGTCTCAATTATTAATCCTTTGGTGCTTACGAATTCAAGCTGCCCCCATAACTGGGCCATTAGGTGATCAAAAGGTGTCCATGCTGGACTTTGTATGCTCACCAGGTTTAGTGGGACAGAGGGAGAGCACAGAGCTGGGTACACCTACCAGCAATAGCAAGACAGTGGAAGAGTGCAAGGCTGCAGCATGCCCCTTGGCTGTAGCTTTCATGGGGCAGTATAAAAATACAGGGGTAGGGCATGCCCAACAGATTTATCAAGGTATTGTTAGAATATTCTTTTTTTAAATGCTTTTATAATTTGATATATTTCAATTATTTCCTTTTCATCATTTAAAATTTTTAATTCCAGTATAGTTAACATGCAATGTTATATTAGTTTCAGGTATATAATATAGTGATTCAACAATTCTATTACCCTGTGCTCATCATGATAAATGTACCTTTAATCCTACTCTTAACTGTTTTACTCACCCTCCCCCATTCCTCCACTCACTCACCTCCTTTCTGGTAACTATCAGTTTGTTCTTTATAGTTAAGAGTCTATTTTTTGATTTGTCTCTTTTTTTTCTTTGTTCATTTGTTTTTTTAAATTCCACGTATGAGTGAAATAACATGGTATTTGTCTTTCTCTGACTTATTTCACTTAACATTATACCCTCTAAATCCATCCATGTTGTTGCAAATAGCAAAATTTCAATCATTTTTTATGGCTGAATAGTATTCTATTGTATAAATATACCATATCTTTATTCATTCAACTGCCAGTGGACACTTGGGCTGCTTCCATAATTTGGCTATTGTAAATAATGCTGCAATAAATATAAGGGTGTATATATTTTTTCAAATTAGTGTTTTCATATTCTTTGGATAAATGTCCTATAGTGGAGTTATTGGATCATATGGTAATCCTATTTTTAATTTTTTGAGAAACCTCCATACTGTTTTACACAGTGGCTGCACCAGTTTGTGTTCCCACCTTCTTAGGATATTCTTTGTTTTGTTTTGTTTTTTAAGATTTATTTATTTATTTGAGAGAGAGAGAGCAGAGCTAGCAAGAGACAACACAAGTGGGGGGGTGGCAGAGGGAGAAGAAGAAGCAGATTCCCTGCTGAGGCGGGGCTGGATCCCAGGACTCCAAGATCATGATCTGAGCTGAAGGCAGACGTTTAACCAACTGAGCCACCCAGGTGCCTCATTGTTAGGATATTCTTAAACTATTTCTTTAACTGTCAGAATTCAATCTAAAATGCCAATTTGTATTATAGAATTTAAAAATTTAGTCCTTCAGTTTTTATGTTTCAGTTTTGTGGCGATCATTATTCTTTTCAAACTCATATTGTCAGATTATACTTTTTCCCCCCGCTAACCTGTTTTTTTCTCCCTCCTGAGCATATAGTTTCTTCTAGAAAGGAATATTTTTTAAATTTATAAAGGTAAAACATGGCACTTCAAATATTTACAAAAGATATAAATCCATAAAATATAAGCTTTCTATATTTTAGCCCTCCCAGACTTTAATACCAGATGATAGGCACCTTCAATAGCTATGGATTTCTTTTCATCTTTTTTATTTTATCAAATACAGGACCATACTTTCCATAGTTTGTAACTTGACTTTTTTCACTCAGTTCTCTACTGACCTCTTATAATGTCAGTGCATTTGATCTATTAACATTTTTAACATCTGTATAGTATTCTAGCAAGTAGATACAGTGTATCTTTGATAGGTCCCATAGTCCCTGATGTTTATATAATTTCCTACCTTTCCAATAACAAATTATAATATTATAGATGAACATTGGGCTAATGTCTTTTTGGATTTTCCTGTGTGTTTTTGTAGAACACATTTTTACTCATCTTTACATCTCAGTTCAATCATACCAATCTATCCGAATATGCCTTACTGGGCTGAAGAGACATGTTCACCTAGATCCTCAGAATGTGACCTTATTTTGAATAAGGGTATTTACAGAAGTCATTAAGTTAAGAATTTCAAGATGAAATTGTCCTACATTTAAGGTGGACCAATGACTGGTATCCTTATAAGACAAAGGAAAGGGGGATTTGATATAAAGAGAGACACAGAGGAGAGAAGGCCATGTAAAGACAGAGGCAGAGACTAGAACAACCAAGAAACTCTGAGAATTGCTGGCAGTCACTGGAAGCTAGAAAAGACAAATGGAACAGATTTACCCTCAAACCTTTCAGAAGGAGCCAAACCCACCAACACCAGACTTCTAGGTTCCAGAACTGTAAGAGTAAGTATCTATTGCTTAAGCTTCCAAGTTTGTAGTAATTTGTTACACCAACCCTAGGAAACTATTACAGTGCACTCATTACTTCTTTAAAATTTCCAGTAGTTCCCCTGGCTTTGGAAAAAGTCTAATCTTCCCAAGGACAGTGTGTCCTACCTCCCTCTCACCAGCCTCTTTTGTGCCCTTTCCTTACTTGGTTTGTGTACTGTCACCTCCTCAAGCTATTCCAGGAATCTTGCCAATGTGAAGATTTTTTTTTTGTATTTTTTCAGTGTCTTCTCTCTTGCAGACTTCTCCCAGTCAGCTCTAAGCCCTCCATAACTCCCATCCTTGAAGTAATCTTTATGTTAACTGAACTTTGTGTCTTTCTTGAAGCCCTTATTCCTTTCTACTATTATGATAAGTGTATATGTACTTAGTATTCTTCTAGATTATGAACACTTCCAGGAACTCAGTCTATATTTTATACATTTCTCTATCCTATGAGAGACCTGTCATGGACTGAATGTGTCATCTCAAAATTTATATATTGAAGTCCCAACCTCCGATGTGATGTTATCTGAAGATGAGTCTTTTAGGAGGCTTAGATGAGGTCATGAAGATGAAACCTCCATGATAGGTTTAGTGCCCTGTTAAGAAGAAGAATCATGAGACTTCTCTCTCCTCCATTTACATACACTGAAGAAAAGGCATTGAATATACACCCAAGGTGAGGCTGTTTACAAGCCAGGAAAGAGCTCTCACCAACAACTGAATGTGTCAGCAGCTTGATCTTGGACTTCCCAGCATCCAAACTGTGAGAAATGTCTATGGTTTAAGCCACCCAGTTATAGTATTTTGTTATAGCAGCTTGAGCATACTCAGAGAGGGCCTGATTTAGTATGGAACAATGAAGATGGTTAATACGTAATTGTTTTTGTTGAATATATGCCTGACTGAATGAATAATTATAATCCTTCCAAGTAGTGTCAATATTCTCTGAAAAGTCTCTCATTAGTAATATTAGTAGTATTTTATGTCTTTGGCATCTTTTTTAATATAAAAATTCTGTTTATATATTAAAACTGAGTTGCTTGCTTATTATAGCTCTTTCATCACTCCAGAAGTAACCACTACCCTGACTTTTGTGAACGTCATTTGTGTGTTTTCATTAGAATTTTTT
Organism: Nyctereutes procyonoides; assembly: GCF_905146905.1. Taxonomy (NCBI): domain Eukaryota; kingdom Metazoa; phylum Chordata; class Mammalia; order Carnivora; family Canidae; genus Nyctereutes; species Nyctereutes procyonoides. The sequence goes on from NW_026575142.1 coordinate 45,446,462, forward strand.
GATTACATGTGTCTCTTATTTTGCATCTTATGAACTTGTATAAATGAAATCATTCTATATTCTAATGTTTCTGAGATTAACCAATGTGGTTGGATGTAAGTGCATTATCTCATATGAATATACCATAGTTTATTTTTATATTCTATCAGTGGAAATTTGGGTTGTTTCTTTGTTTCTGGTTTGAAGCTACAATGAACAAACTTGCTGTGAACATCCTTGTGCATATGTCCTAGTGTACATATTTTCCTTCAGTGTGTATTCTCAAAGGAAAAACATTAAATAACATCTTCATCCTCAGTTGATAAAGCTAAACTATCTTCTAACATTGTACTTATTTATACTTCTATGAGAACTATATGAGAATTCCTTTTGCTCCATATTCTCACAAAGATTTGTTATTATCAGACTTTTAAATTGTAGCCAATTTGGTAGATGTTGTATAAGATGTATGTGGTTTAATTTGTATTTCTCTAAGAGGCATTCAAATCGCAGAGAAGAAGTCAAACTTTCACTCTTTGCAGATGACATAAGTCTATATGAAAATGTAAAAGTCCCCTCTCCCCCAAAATTGCTAGAATTCATATAGGAATTCAGCAGAGTGACAGCATATAAAATCAATACACAAATCAGTTTCATCTCTGTACACTAACAATGAGACAGAAAGAGGAATTAAGGGGTCACTACCATTTACAATTGTACCCAAATGATAAGATACCTAGGAATAAACCTCACCAAAGAGGCAAAGGATCTGTACTCAGAAAACTATAGAACGCTCATGAAAAGAATTGAGGAAGACACAAAGGAATGGAAAAATGTTCCATGCTCGTGGATTGGAAGAACGAACATTAAAATGTCTATGCTACCTAGAGCAATTCAATGCACTCCCTATCAAAATACCATCAACTTATTTCACAGAGTTGGAACAAATAATCTAAAATTTGTATGGAACCCGAAAAGACCCTGAATAGCCAAAGGAATGTTGAAAAAGAAAACTGAAACTGGTGGGATCACAATTCCGGACTTGAAGCTCTATTACAAAACTGTAGTCATCAAGACAGTATGGTACTAGCACAAAAAACAGACACATAGATCAATGGAACAGAATAGAGAACCCCGATGTACCCTCAACTCTATAATCAACTAATCTTCGACACAGCAGGAAAGAATATCTGGAAAAAAGACAATTCAACAAATGGTGTTGGGAAAATTGGACAGCCACATGCAGAAGAATGAAACTGTACCATTTTCTTATACCATACTCAAAAATAGACTCAGATGGATGAAAAACCTAAATGTGAGACAGGAATCCATCAAAATCCAAGAGGAGAACACAGACAGCAACCTTTGTGACCTTGGCCACAACAACTTCTTGCTAGACATGTCTCCAAAGGCAAGGGAAACAAAGGCAAAAATAAACTATTGGGACTTCATCAAGATAAAAAGCTTTTGCACAGCAAAGGAAACAGCAACAAAACCAAAAACAACCTACAGAATGGGAGAAGATATTGGCAAATGACATATCAGATAAAGGTCTAGTATCCAAAATCTATAAAGAACTTAAACTCAGCACCCAAAGAACAAATAATCCAATCAAGAAAATGGGTAGAAGACACGAACAGATGTTTCTTCAAAGAAGACATACAAATGGCCAACAGACATATGAAAAAATATTCAGCACTCAGCATCAGGGAAATACAAATCAAAACCACAATGAGATACCACCTCACACCAGTCAGAATTGCTAAAATTAACAAGTCTGGAAACAACAAATACTGGTGAGGATGTGGAGAAAGGGGAACACTTGTGCACTGTTGGTGGGAGTGCAAGCTAGTTCAGCCACTCTGGAAAACAGTATGCAGATTCCTCAAAAAGTTGAAAATAGGGATGCCTGGGTGGCACAGCAGTTGAGCTTCTGCCTTTGGCTCAGGACATGATACCGGGTCTGAGGATCAAGTCCTGCATCAGGCTCCCTGCAAGGAGCCTGCTTCTCCCTCTGCCTGTGTCTCTGCCTCTCTCTCTCATGAATAAATAAATAAAATATTTTTAAGAAGTTGAAAATAGAGCTATCCTATGATCTAGCAATTGCACTACTGGGTATTTACCTCAAAGGTACAAATGTAGTGATCTGAAGGGACACCTGAGCCCCAGTGTTTATAGTAGCAATGCCCACAATAGTCAAACTATGGAAAGAGCACAGATGTCCATCAACAGATGAATAGATAGAGAAGATGTGGTACATATACACAATGGGCTACTACTCAGCCATAAAAAAAATGATATTTTACCATTTGCAATGACGTGGATGGACTAGAGGATATCATGTTAAGTGAAATAAGTCAATCAGAAAAAGACAATTATCATATGATTTCACTTATATGTGGAACTTAAGAAACGAAACAAGACCATAGAGAAAGAGAGGAAAAACTAAAATAAGACAAAATCAGAGAGGGAGACAAACCATAAGAGACTCTTAATCATAGGAAACAAATTGAGGGTCGCTGGAGAGGAGAGGAGTGGGAGGATGAAGTAACTGGATGATGGACTTAAGGAGGGCATGTGATGTAATGAGCACTGGGTATTATATAAGACTGATGAATCACTGACATCTACTTGTGAAACCAATAATACATTATATGTTAATTAATTGAATTTAAATAAAAAATAGTCACAAAATAAATTTGTATTTCTCTGATCATTGATGAGATTGAGTACTTTTTCATATATTTATTGAATATTTGGAAATCTTTTATAAATTGAGGTATTTTTCTTCATTATCATATATGTTGTATGCCTTCATTGACTTATAGGATTCTTTATTTATATAAAAATCATTTATTTTGTCATGTGTTGTTCTTTGACATTTATTTTTTTAAAAAGATTGAAACCCCTTTAAATCATATTTTTGATTTCCTAATTTTCAAAATACAAGATTGAAATACAACTATAAAAACAAACCTAATTTTAAAAAACCCAAAACATTGTACTATAAAAATGGTGTAGTGAAGAGCTTAACAAGTTCCTTCTCCAAAAAACATCAATAAATTTTGACAAAAATGTCAAAAATAACTGTATAAAACCTGGAAATTCACCAACAACATACACAAAAGTTGAGAAGAGTTTATTCCAGAAAAACTATTGGCCACTGCAAGAAAAGTGTGAGTTTTTGACACTTTGACCTGGGGCTGCTCTTGGCTTTACTCCTCTCCCCAGCTCCATCAACATGGTAGTTCTACCAGAATGTGACAGCTCTACAGTGTGCACAGAAACCTCATAATACTAGGCATTATCAGAAATAGTAGTGATATCAGTGGCAAATGAACAGGGAAGGCCAACATTACAGATAACCTGAGGTTGTGATACTGGTTTGAGCAAACAGTAGTTTTGCAGGCTAGCCAGAAATTTGTCAGTGACATTCAGGGAATGAGGCAGCTATGGCTGGCTTTAATAAGCAACCCTATATTTTTAGTATCAGAAATCTGTGGGTATGCACAAGCCTATGTATACCCTCAAGAAAGACTAGAGATGACATTAGCCATTTCTCTACCTGAATATGATGTTTTATGATGTACAGTGGAGAAATAGATGACTCTGTGGAAAGTAAAAACTGGGAAGATAAATTGTGAACTTGAATGCATCCCTAAATTAAAACAGATCCAGTGGTAAAAGGTAGAAGCCTTACTGGCTCAGTGTGATTGAACAACATTTGACCAATCATTGGCTGATCACTAAATTATATTTGTGCAGGGTAACGCCTAGGAATTCAGGCTAAAATATAGAAACACACAGACAAAAAAACTGAGTAGAGACATAAGTGGCCCTACACCATAGAAAAGAGAACAGTAGTCCAGGTGAGTCACAAAACAGAGAAACAAAACCCAGAAAGAACAGCTCCTAGGAGGAAGATAAGAATCCAAAGTTGCTATAATGTATTTTCTAAAATATTTAATTTTTCAATAAAACTATGAGATATGCAAAGAAGCAGAAGAGTGGTGATCCACTTTTATTTATCTATTTTATTTATTTATTTATTTTTAAAGATTTATTTATTTGAGAGACAGAGCATGAGTGAGAAGGGCCGAAGGAGAGGGAGAGAGAATCTCAAGCAGACCCCACACTGAGTGTGGAGCCCAACATACTGAGATCATGACCTGAGGCAAACCCAAGAGTTGGGTTCTTAGCCAACTATATCACCTGGGCACCCCTTTTTCATTATTATTATTATTATTATTATTATTTATTTAAAGATTTATTTATTTGAGAGATGGTTGGGAAGGGCAGAGGAAGAGGGAGAGATGAATTTTAGTTAGGCTCCTGGCTGAGCATGGAGCTTGACACAGGGCTTGGTCTCAAGACCCTGAGATTATGATTGGAGCCAAAACCAAGAGTTAGATGCCTAGCTGATTGAGCCACCCAAGTTCTCTGAGTGTGATCCCCTTTAAGAAAGAAAGTATAATAATACTCATGCTTTCAATATTCACACTTTTAATAATTCATCAAGTAGAGATGCTCATTAAAAACACATATGGCAAAAAAAGAACTAAGTGGGAATTATGTCATTGAAAAGTAAAGTAGCTGGAATGAAAAATTCACTAGAATTTGGGGAATGAACATAATGTCTGAGCTGGCAGAAGAGAGATTTAGCAAACTTGAAAACTGATCAATGAAAATTATACAATATATAGAACAGAAAGAAAGAATCAAGAAAGATGAGTGGACTCTCAGACATCTGTGAGATTAACCACACCAATATATATATAATGGAAGACCCAGAAAGAGGGGAGAGAGTCAAGGAGAAGAAAAATATTTGAGGAAATGATGGACAATTTTTTTCCAAAATTGAAAACTATATGAATTTACATATCTGGAGAAGATCAGTGAAATCTCCAAGTAGGATAAACACACCTAGACAAATAGCCAAGCTATTGAAAGTCAATGACAAAGAAAACAAAATCTTGAAATCAATAAGAGAAAAATCATGTACAGAGAAACAACATCATTAAAAACTGGCTTCTCAGAAACAGTGGAGGCCAGAAGAAAGTGTGGTGATAAATTTAAAGTGCTGGGAAAAAAATTGTCAACTAAGAATTCTGTATTCAGCCAAAAATTTCTTCAAAAATAAAGTGGAAATAAGAACATTCCCAGATAAACAAATACAGAGAATTCACTATTAGAAGACCTGCCTTATTAGAAATACTAAAGGATGAAAGAAAATGAAACCAGATAGTAATTTTTTAAAACTATGACTAAGATGTTAAGAGTTTTAATGGAGAAGTAAACAATATTCAAGAATAGGTGATAATACAAGCAGAAAGGTGGAAATTCTACAAAAGAACCAAAAAGATACTCTAGAGGTTAAAAACATGATAACAGGCTTGAAGAATGCCTTTAATGGGTTCATTAGTGAATCGGACATGACTGAGGAAAGAATCTGTGAGCTTGATGATGACAGTGGACTCTTCTACCACTGAAAAGCAAAGAGAAAAAACACTAAAAAACCCAACAAAATATTCAAGAGCTGTGGACAGGTATAAAAGGTGTAACATATATGTAAAGAGAATACCAAAAGGAGAAAAAAAAAAGGAAAAGAAGCAGTATTTGAAGTGATAAACGACTGAGAAATTCCCCAAATTAATGTATGACACCAAATCATAAATCTAGGAAGCCATCGAACAGTGGCAGGATAGCCAAAAGAAAATTATATCTAGAAATATATTCAAACTACAGGCCATCAAAGGCTGAAAGATACCAAGATAAAAAAGTCAGAGGCAAAAAAATCTTACCTACATAAGAATTACATCTGATTTGTCCTCAGAAACCATGGCAGCAAGAAGAGAGTGGAGTGAATATTTAGTGTTGAGAGAAAAAAATGCACAGCTAGAATTTTGTACTTTGTAAAATTATCCTCAAAAGTGAGGAAGAAGTAGACTTTCTCAGACAAAAAAGACAAAAAAAATTGAGGGAATTTGTCACCAATAGTACTACCTCACAAAAAATTTAAAAGAAGTTCTTTAGGGGGTGCCTGGGTAGCTGAGTCACTTAAGCATCTGCCTTTAGCTCAGGGCATGGTCTCAGGGTCCTGGGATCGATCCCTGCATTGGGCTATCTGCTGGTGGGGAGTCTGCTTCTCCCTCTGCCTCCCCCCACTGCTTGTGCTGTGTCTCTCACTCACGCTGTCTTTCAAATAAATAAAATCTTTAGGGAGGGGCAAGATGGCGGAAGAGCAGGGTCCCCAAATCACCTGTCCCCACCAAATTACCTAGATAACCTTCAAACCATCCTGAAAATTTACGAATTCGGCCTGAGATGTAAAGAGAGACCAGCTGGAATGCTACAGTGAGCAGAGTCCGCGCTTCTATCAAGGTAGGAAGACGGGGAAAAAGAAATAAAGGAACAAAAGGCCTCCGAGGGGGAGGGGCCCTGCGAGGAGCCGGGCTGAGGCCGGGGCGAGTGTCCCCAGGACAGGAGAGCCCCGTCCCGGAGGAGCAGGAGCTGCACCAACCTTCCCGGGCGGGCGGAAAGGGGCTCGCAGGGAGTTGGAGCAGGACCCAGGAGAGCGGGGATGCCCTCGGGCTCCCGGGGACACTAACAGACACCTGCGAGCGCAGGAGAGTGCTCCGAGCTCCCTAAGGGCTGCAGCGCGCACGGCGGGACCGACCGGAGCAGCTCGGAGGGGCTCGGGAGCGGCTCCAGGGAGGGAGCTGCGGGGCGGGAGCGCGAATCCACCAGCGCAGGCCCCGGAGCACAGGGCGCCGGGACACAGTCCAGGATCCGGCCTCCCCCGGGACAGGCAGAGGCCGGGAGGGCCCAGGACAGCAAGGACGCTCCTGCCCCGAGCTGAGCAGATCAGTGGCCCCGCCCCGGAGCCTCCAGGCCCTGCGGACGACGGAGAACCGAGAGCCCCGAGCCCCATAGTTCCTGCGGAGGCTGAATCCAGGCTTCCAGAGTTGCCATAGCAACTGCGACTGTTCCTCCTGAGACCTCACGGGGTAAACAACCCCCGCTGAGCCCTGCAGCAGGCAGGGGCAGAGCAGCTCCCCCAAGTGCTAACACCTGAAAATCAGCGCAACAGGCCCCTCCCCCAGAAGACCAGCTAGAGGGACCAGTGATACTCCCCCGTGTTCCAATACAACTTGTTTTTGGCCACTCTGCACTGAGCAAAATGACTAGAAGGAAAACCTCACTTCAAAAGAAAGAATCAGAAACAGCCCTCTCTCCCACAGGGTTACAAAATCTGGATTACACTTCAGTGTCAGAAAGCCAATTCAGAAGCACTATTCTACAGCTACTGGTGGCTCTAGAAAAAAGCATTAAGGCCTCACGAGACTTCATGACTGCAGAATTTAGATCCAATCAGGCAGAAATTAAAAATCAATTGAATGAGATGCAATCCAAACTAGAAGTCCTAACGACGAGGGTTAACGAGGTGGAAGAACGAGTGAGTGACATAGAAGACAAGTTAATGGCAAAGAGGGAAACTGAGGAAAAAAGAGATAAACAATTAAAGAACCATGAAGACAGATTAAGGCAAATAAATGACACTCTAAGGAAGAAAAACCTACGTTTAATTGGGGTTCCCGAGGGCGCCGAAAGGGACAGAGGGCCAGAATATGTATTTGAACAAATCCTAGCTGAAAACTTTCCCAATCTGGGAAGGGAAACAGGCATTCAGATCCAGGAAATAGAGAGATCCCCCCTAAAATCAATAAAAACCGTTCAACACCTCGACATCTAATAGTGAAGCTTGCAAATTCCAAAGATAAAGAGAAGATCCTTAAAGCAGCAAGAGACAAGAAGTCCCTGACTTTCATGGGGAGGAATATTAGGGTAACAGCAGACCTCTCCACAGAGACCTGGCAGGCCAGAAAGGGCTGGCAGGATATATTCAGGGTCCTAAATGAGAAGAATATGCAACCAAGAATACTTTATCCAGCAAGGCTCTCATTCAAAATGGAAGGAGAGATAAAGAGCTTCCAAGACAGGCAGGAACTGAAAGAATATGTGACCTCCAAACCAGCTCTGCAAGAAATTTTAAGGGGGACTCTTAAAACTCCCCTTTAAGAAGAAGTTCAAGTAACTCTGAACGTGAATGGGCTTAATGACCCCATCAAAAGGCGCAGAGTTTCAGACTGGATAAAAAAACAGGACCCATCTATTTGCTGTCTACAAGAGACTCATTTTAGACAGAAGGACACCTACAACCTGAAAATAAAAGGTTGGAGAACCATTTACCATTCAAATGGTTCTCAAAATATACCCTAAAAACTACAGAACACTTCTGAAAGAAATTGAGGAAGACACAAAGAGATGGAAAAATATTCCATGCTCATGGATTGGCAGAATTAATATTGTGAAAATGTCAATGTTACCCAGGGCAATTTACACGTATAATGCAATCCCTATCAAAATACCATGGACTTTCTTCAGAGACTTAGAACAAATTATTTTAAGATTTGTGTGGAATCAGAAAAGACCCCAAACAGCCAGGGGAATTTTAAAAAAAGAAAACCATATCTGGGGGCATCACAATGCCAGATTTCAGGTTGTACTACAAAGCTGTGTTCATCAAGACAGTGTGGTACTGGCACAAAAACAGACATATAGATCAATGGAGCGGAACAGAGAACCCAGAAGTGGACCCTGAACTTTATGCTCAACTAATATACGATAAAGGAGGAAAGACGATCCACTAGAAGAAAGATAGTCTCTTCAATAAATGGTGCTGGGAAAATTGGACATCCACATGCAGAAGAATGAAACTGGACCACTCTCTTGCACCATACACAAAGATAAACTCAAAATAGATGAAAGATCTAAATGTGAGACAAGATTCCATCAAAATCCCAGAGAAGAACTCAGGCAACACCCTTTTTGAACTTGGCCACAGTAACCGGAGAAGGACAAACAGTGTATGTTCTCATTCATTTGGGGAATATGAATAATAGCGAAAGGGAATATAAGGGAAGGGAGAAGAAATGTGTGAGAAATATCAGAAAGGGACACAGAACATAAAGACTTCTAACTCTGGGAAATGAACTAGGGGTGGTGGAGGGGGAGGAGGGTGGGGGGTGGAGGTGAATGGGTGACGGGCACTGAGGGGTACACTTGACGGGATGAGCACTGGGTGTTATTCTGTATGTTGGTAAATTGAACACCAATAAAAATTAATTTATAAAAAAAAATAAAAAAAAAATAAATAAAATCTTTAAAAAAATTACTTAAAAAAGTTCTTCAGAGAGAAGGAAAATCATATGGATCAGAAACTTGTATCTACATAAAGAGCTTCAGAAAATGAAAAACTGAAGATAAAATAAAAATTTTAATTTTTCTTATTTTAAATTGAACTAACTGGTAGCAGTTTGTTCAATATAATAATAGCAATGTTTCTGTAGTATAGTGGTTGTCATGTTTGCCTGACAAAATAATAATAGCAACAATGGATTTGACTGTGTATGTTTAAATATATATTTATATATTTAATATAATATTGTATTAATTTATTAATTATTAATAAATTAAATTAATAAATATTAATGTATTGATATAATAAATATATTAATATATTTAATATATTTTATATGTTTATGTATGTGTGTTTATGAATGTTTATGTATAAGTGAAATAAATGACAGCCATGATACAAAGCACAGGAATTGGAAGATTTAGGAATATTTTGTTATTTTAAGGTACTTAAGTGGCATAGTGTTTGAAAGTAGACTTGGATAGTTGTAAATTTATACAGCAAGCTCTAAGGTAACCTCTGAACAATAATTTAAAAAAGTCTAATGGGTATGATAAGAAAGTAGATAAATGGAATAATATAAAATATTCAGTTAAAATCTCAAAAGGTAGAAAAAGTATGGAAGTCAAAAATAGGAATAAAGAACAAGGGCAACAAAAGAAATATGGTAGTTTATTTTTTTTTATTATTTATTTATGATAGTCACAGAGAGAGAGAGAGAGGCAGAGACAAAGCAGAGGGAAAAGCAGGCTCCATGCACCGGGAGCCTGACGTGGGATTCGATCCCGGGTCTCCAGGACCGCGCCCTGGGCCAAAGGCAGGCGCCAAACCGCTGCGCCACCCAGGGATCCCAAATATGGTAGTTTAATCCAACTATATTGGTATCTACTTAAACATGAAAGATCTCAATACACCATTTAAAAAACAGAGACTGTCCCATTTGCAATGATGTGAATGGAACTAAAGGGTATTATGCTAAGCAAAATAAGTCAGTCAGAGAAAGATAAATACCATATGAGTTAACTCATGTGTGGAATTTAAGAAACAAAGCAGCTGAACATAGAGGAAGGGAAGGAAAAATAAAATAAGATGAAAATAGAGTGGGAGATGCTAAACTCTAGGAAACAAACAAGGTTGCTGGCAGGGGAAGGGATGATTGGGTGATGGGCATTTAGGAGGGCACTTGGTGTAATGTATGCAACTGATGAATCACTACATTCTACACCTGAAAGTAATAATACACTATATGTTAAATAAATTGAATTTAAATAAAGAATAAAAAAAACCCCGGAGACTGTCAGAATCAATCTAAAAAGAAGAGCCAAGAATATTACCCCTTTAAATATAAAGACACATATAAATTAAAAAGGATGGTGAATGATATATACCATGATAACAGTAATCAAAAGAGCAGGAGTAAGTATATTCAGAATTCAAAGCAAGAAAAGTTATCAGGGATGGTATTGCATAATCATAGAGGGGTCAGTGCTCCAAGAAGACATAGCAGTCCTTAGTATCTATATACTCAATATATTTAGTATCTATATACTCAAGAACAGAGTGTAGATATGTGAGAGAAAACCTGTTAGATATGCAAGTAGAAAGCGATGAATCTGCTATCACTGTTGGAGATTTTTTTTTTTAAGTAGGTTCCACACCCAGCATGGAGCCCAATGTTGGGCTTGAACTCATGACCCTAAGATCAAGACCTGAGCTAGAACAAGAGTCAGATACTTGACCAACTGAGCCACCCAGGCACCCCTTGTTATTGGAGATTTTAACATTCCTCTATTAGAAATGGACAGATGGGGATCCCTGGGTGGCGCAGCAGTTTAGCGCCTGCCTTTGGCCCAGGGCACGATCCTGGAGACCCGGGATCGAATCCCACGTCAGGCTGCCGGTGCATGGAGCCTGCTTCTCCCTCTGCCCGTGTTTCTGCCTCTCTCTCTCTCTCTCTCTCTCTCTCTCTCTCTCTCACTATCATAAATAAATAAAAATTTAAAAAAAAAGATTAAAAAAAAAGAAATGGACAGATAGAGCAGGCAATCAATAAGGAAGTAGTTAAACTCAACAATACCATCATTCAACTAGATATAATGGACATCTATAGATTATCTCATTCAAGAACTGCAGAAAACACATACTTCTCAAGCTTACATGGAACTTTCACCAATATAGACCACATTCTGGGGTATAAAATACACTGAAACAAATTTAAAGTATAGCAATCATACAGTGTTTGCTCTCAGACCACAATAGAATTAAACTAGAAATCCATGGCAGAGATACAGTGGGAAAAATACAAAAATATTTGAGGTTAAACAACACACTTTTAAGGAACACATGGATCAAAGAAAAAAAAATCAAGAGAAATGAAAAAATATTTTGAAAATGTAATTTAGCAGAATTTGTGGGATGCAGCAAAAGCAGTACTTGGGGGGAAATTTACAACATTGGATGCATATATTAGAAATGAAGAAAGTGTAAAATCAATCATCTAACCTTCCCTTTTAGGAAACTAGAAAAAGAAAAGCAAATTAAATACAAAGTAAGTAGAAGAAAAGAAATAATAAGGTATCAGGGAAGATATGAATGGAATTGAAAACAGGAAATAGAGAAAATCAACGAACTAAAACCATGGCCTTTGAAAAGATCAGTAAGATTGATAAGCCTCTAGCCAGGCTAGCTAAGAAAGGACACAAATTACTAGTATCAGAAATGAAAGAAGGGTTATAACTAAAGATCCCATAGACAGTAAGAGGATAATAAAAGAATTCTATGAACAACTCTGTACCCACGAATTTGATAAATTAATAGAGCCTCTGCCTTTGGTTTAGGGCATGATTCCAGGGCCTGGGGATGGAGTCCCACATCAGGCTGCCTTTATGGAGCCTGCTTCTCCCTCTGCCTGTGTTTCTGCCTCTCTCTGTGTGTGTCTTTCATGAATAAATGAATAAAATATTTTAAAAAATAAATAAAAAGGATTTTTATTTATTTGAGAGAAAGAAAGCATGAGTTGGGGGGAGGGGCAGAGAGCAGGCTTCCCATTGAGCAGGGAGCCTGATGTAGGACTTGATCCCAGGACCTTAAGATTATGTTTTGAGCCGAAGGCAGCTGCTCAACTGATTTATCCCAAGAAAACAAGGTTTGCTTAACATATGAAAATAAATAAATGTAACACACCATCTTAATAGAATAGAGGAAAAGAATCACATGTTCATCTCAATGGATGCAAAACAGGGCATTTGACAAATCAAGGACTTCTTTATAATTAAAACCCTTAACAAATTAAGAGTAGAGGAAAGGTCCTCGACTTGATAAACTGCATCTATACAAAGAAACTTCACAGCTAAACTCATACTTGATCATAAAAGATGGAGTGCTTTCCTTCATAAATTTGGAAATAAGGCAAGGATGTTTATTGTTACCACTTCTATTCAACATTTTACTAGAGGTTTTAGCTAAAGCAATAAAAAGAAAGAAAAGAGAGAGAGAGGGAGGGAGGAAAAGAGGGAGAGAGGGAGATAGAAAGGAAGAAAGAAAAGGATGGAAGGAGGGAAGGAAGGAAGAAAGAAAAGGAAGGAAGGGGGAAGGAGGAAGGAGGAAAGGGAAGGAACGAGGAAGGGAAAAGAAGGGAAGGAAAAACGGAAAAGGAAAAGGAAAGAATGGAGGGAGGGTGGCAGAGAGGTAGGGAAGGAAAGGAAGAAAAAAGGGGAAAGGGAGGGAAAAAGAAAAAGAAGGAAGAAAGAGAAGAAAAAGTGGGGGGAGAGAGAGAGAGGGAGGAGAAAGGGAAGAAAGGAATAGTAAGACAGCCCAATTAAAAAAGAAATAAATAAATTTTCTGTATTTGCAAAACACATGAAATCTTAAGGAATTCACACACCCCAAAACACTAGAACTAATAAATATTCAGTGTTATTTAGAACTAATAATATCTCAGTGGAATACAAGACTAATATACAAGTATCTATTGTATTTCTCCTTAAATTATTCTGTAGATTCAATATGACCTCTATCAAAATTCTCAAGAGACATTTTTTTGTTGTTGCAGAAATTTGACTTGCTGATCTTAAAACTTATATGGAAATTCCAAGGATGTCAAATGAAAATTTTGAAACTGAAGAACAAAGTAAATGTAGGACTTAAACTTCTTGCTTTCAAAATTTGTTATAAGGCTACAATAATCAAGACAGTGTGTCACTGGCAGAAATATAGACATATAGATCAATGGGACAGAATTGGGAGTAAATACAAACCCTTATATTTATGGTCAATTGATTTTGGACAAAGATAACAAAGCAATTCAATGGGGGAGAGGACTGTCTTTTTAACAAATGTTGCTAAGACAATTGGATATCCATATACACAAAAATTAATTTAAAAAGGATTTTATCCTAAATGTAAAAGCCAAAATTATAAAACTGCTAGGAGAAAATATTTGTGGCCTTCAGTCCAGTAAATAATATAGATACAATATCAAAATGATGACCAATAAAACAATAAATTGATAAATGAGACTTTATGAACATTAAAAACTTTTGCACTTCAGAAAGGTGAAAGAAAATGTAAAGACAAGGCGCCTGGGTGGCTCAGTGGATGAGTGTCTGCCTTTGGGTCAGGTCATGATCCCAGGGTCCTGGGATCGAGTCCTGCATCATGCTCCCTGTGGAAAGCCTGCTTCTCCCTCTGCCTATGTCTCTGCCTCTCTCTCTGTGTGTCTCTCATGAATAAATAAATAAAATCATTTAAAAAAAAGAAAATGAAAAGACAAATCACAAAATGAAGAAATATTTTCAAATCATGTATCTTATAAATAAATCATATCCAGAATATATAAGAAATCATAAAACTCAATAATAGAATACACAGCTCAATTAAAACAAAAGAGTTGAATAAATCATTAAAGATACATAGGTGTCTAATAAACATGAAAAATATACTTAACATTATTTTCCATTAGGGAAATGCAAACTGTAACCAAAATGAGATATTTCTTTACCCTGGCAAACATTAATCCTTTTACTATCTCCATAGTTTGCCTTTTCCAGAATGTTGTATAATTAGAATCACATATGATGTAGCCTTTTCAGATTGCAGTCTTTCACTAGGTAATATACACATTTAGGGTTTCTCCATATCTTTTCATGGCTTGATAGTTTTTTTGTTGTTTTTTGTTTTTTTTAAGCAATGGATAATATTCCATTGTTTGGATGTGCCACTGTTTATTTAGTCGTCTGCTAAAGTACATCTCAATTGCCTCCTAGTTTGGGTAATTATGAATAAAGCTGCTATAAACATCTGTGTGCAGGTTTTCGTGTAGACCTAAGTTTTCAGCTCATTTGAGTGAATGCCAAAGAGCTGATTGTTGGCTTGTATGAACAGTTTTTTTTTTTAATTCTAATTCCTTTGAACATACAGTATTATATTAGTTTCCGGTGTATAATATAGTGATTCAACAATTCTATATATTACAAAGTGCTCATAATGATAAATGTACTCTTAATTCCTTTCATCTATTTCATCCATCCCCCAATCTCCCCTCTGGTAACCATTAGTTTGTTCTCTATAGTTAAGAGTCTGTTTTTTTGTTTATCTCTTTTCTCTTTGTTCATTTGTTTCTTAAATTCCTCATGACTGAAATTCACATAGTTTTTGTCTTTCTCTGAGTTATTTCACTTAACATTATATCCTCTAAATTGATCCATGTTGTGGCAAATGGCAAGATTTCAATCTTTAATAGGTGAGTAATATTCCATCATATAACTATACCACATCTTTATCCATTCATCTGTCAGTGGACACTTGGGCTGCTTCCACAATTTGACTATTGTAAATAATGCTGCAATAAATGTAGGGATGTATATATCTTTTTGAATTAGTGTTTTCATATTCTTTGGGTAAATACTCAGTAGTGTAATTTCTGGATCATATGGTAATTCTATTTCTAACTTTTTGAGGAACCTTCATACTGTCTTCCACAGTGGCTGTACCAGTTTTCATCCCCACTGACAATGTGTGTTTCTTTTTTCCACATCCTCACCAACACTTGTATCCTGTGTTTTTTATTTTAGCCATTCTGACAGCTGTGAGGCAAGATCTCATTGTAGTTTTGATTTGCATTTCCCTATTGATGAGTGATGTTGAACATCTTCTCGTATGTCTTTTGGCCATCTGTCTTTGGAGAAAGGTCTGTTGACGTCTTTTGCCCATTTTTTAATTTGATTTTTTTTATGTTGAGTTGTATAAGTTCTTTATTTTATTTTATTTAAAAAAAATTTTTTTTTTTAGTTTATTTATGATAGTCACAGAGAGAGAGGCAGAGACACAGGCAGAGGGAGAAGCAGGCTCCATGCACCGGGAGCCCGACGTGGGATTCGATCCCGGGTCTCCAGGATCGCGCCCTGGGCCAAAGGCAGGCGCCAAACCACTGCGCCACCCAGGGATCCCTGTATAAGTTCTTTATATATTTTGGATACTAACCTCTTATTGGATATATCATTTGCAAATATCTTCTCCCATTCAGTAGGTTGTCTTTTAGTTTTGTTGACTGTTTGCTTTGCTCTGCAGAAGTTTTTATTTTGATGTATTCCCTATAGTTTATTTTTGCTTTTTGTTTCCGTTGTCTCAGGAGACATATCTAGCAAAATGTTGGTATGGTTGATGTCAGAGAAATTCCTGCCTGTGCCGTCTTCTAGGATTTTTATATTTTCAGGTATGACATTTAGGTCTTTAGTCCATCTTGATTTTATTTTTGTGTATGGTGTGAGAAAGTGGTTTAGTTTCAATCTTTTGCATGTAGCTGTCCAGTTTCCCCAATACCCTTTGTTGAAGAGACTGTCTTTTTCCCATTGCATATTATTGCCTCCTTTGTCAAAGATTAATTGGCCAAAGAAGTATGAGTTTATTTCAGAGCTTTCTATTCTGTTCCATTGATCTATGTGTCTATTTTTTTTGTGCCAGTACTATACTGTTTTGATTTCTATAGCTATGTAATGTATCTTGAAATCTGGGATTGTGATAACTCCAGTTTTGTGCTTTTTTTTTTTTTTTGAGGTTGCTTTGGCTTTTCAGGGTTTTTTGTGGTTCTCTACTAATTTAAGATTATTCTAGTTCTGTGAAAAATGCAATGGTATTTTGATAAGGATCACATTAAATCTGTAGATTGCTTTGGGTAGTATAGACATTTTAACATATTTGTTTTTCCAATTCATGAGCACGGACTATCTTTCCATTTAATTGTGTCATTTTCAGTTTCTTTCATTAGTGTTTTATAGTTGTTGCCTGTGTTCTCTAGTATTTTGATGGATTCTCATCTCACATTTAGATCTTTCATCCATTTTGAGTTTATCTTTGTGTACGATGTAAGAGAATGGTCCAGTTTCATTCTTCTGCACTTGAGTGTTCAATTTTCCCAACACCATTCATTGAAGAGACTGTCCTTTTCCAGTGGATTCTTTCCTGCTTTGTCAAAGATGAGTTGACCATAGGGTTGAGGGTTCATTTCTGGGTTCTTTATTCTGTTGCATTGACCTATGTATCTGTTTTTGTTTCAGTACCATACTGTCTTGACAATCACAGCTTTGTAATACAGTTTGAAGTCAGGCATTATGATGCCCCTGGATTTGGTTTTCTTTTTCATTATTCCCCTGGTTATTTGGGGTCTTTTCTGATTCCACACAAATCTTAATATTATTTGTTCCAACTCTATGAAGAAAGTCCATGGTATTTTTATAGGGATTGCATTGAATGTGTAAATTGCCCTGGGTAGCATAAACATTTTCACAATATTAATTCTTCCAATCCATGAGCATGGAATGTTTTTCCATCTCTTGACATATTTCTCTATTTCTTTCATAAGTGTTCTGAAATTTTTGGAGTATAGTTCCTAACCTCTTTGGTTAGGTTTATTCCTAGGTATCTTATGGTTAGGGTACAATTGTAAGTGCGATTGACTCCTTATTTTCTCTTTCTTCAGTCTCATTGTTAGTGTATAGAAATGCCATTGATTTCTGTGCATTGATTTTGTATCCTGCCACATTGCTGAAATGCTGTATGAGTTCTAGCAATCTTGGGGTGGAGTCTTTTGGGTTTTCTATATAGTAGCATGTCATCTGCAAAGAGGGAGAGTTTGACTTCTTCTTTACCAATTTGAATGCCTTTTATTTCTTTTTGTTATCTGATTGCTGAGGCTAGGACTTCTAGTACTATGTTGATTAATAGTGGTGAGAGTGGATATCCCTGTCATGTTCCTGATCTCAGGGGAAAGGCTCCCAATATTCCCCCATTGAGAATGGTATTCACTGTGGGCTTTTCATAGCTGGCTTTCATGATATTGAGGAATATTCCCTCTATCCCTACACATTAAGTTTTAATCAGGAATAGATGCTGTATTTTGTTGAATGCTTTCTCTGCATCTATTGGGAGGATCGTATGGTTTTGTCTTTTCTTTTATTGGCCAGATACATCACATTGATTGTTTTATGAATGTTGAACCACCCTTGCATCCCAAGGATAAATACCACTTGGTCATGGTGAATATTCCTCTTAATGTACTATTAGAGTCTATTGACTAGTATCTTAGTGAGAATTATTGCATCCATGTTCATCAGGGATATAGGTCTGTAATTTTCCTTTTTGGTGGGGTCTTTGTCTGATTTTGGATCAAGGTAATGTTGGCCTCATAGAATGAGTTTGGAAGTATTTCCTCTATTTCTATCTTTTGAGACAGCATTAGTAGGATAGGTATTATTTCTTCTTTAAATGTTTGGTAGAATTCCCCTGGGAAGCCATCTGGCCCTCGACTTTTGTGTCTTGGGAGGTTTTTGATGAATGCTTTAATTTCCTCGCTGAGTATTAGCTTGTTCACATTTTATATTTCTTCCTGCTCCAGTTTTGGTAGTTTGTAGGTTTCCAGAAATGTATCCATGTCTTCCAGATTGCCTAATTTGTTGGCATATAATAGGTCATAATACATTTTTTTAATTTTTTTAATTTTTTATTTATTTATGATAGAGAGAGAGAGAGAGAGAGAGAGAGAGAGAGAGAGAGAGAGGCAGAGACACAGGCAGAGGGAGAAGCAGGCTCCATGTACCGGGAGCCCGATGTGGGATTCGATCCCGGGTCTCCAGGATCGCGCCCTGGGCCAAAGGCATGCGCTAAACCGCTGCGCCACCCAGGGATCCCGGTCATAATACATTTTTAAAATCATTTG
This sequence comes from Nyctereutes procyonoides, assembly GCF_905146905.1. Taxonomy (NCBI): domain Eukaryota; kingdom Metazoa; phylum Chordata; class Mammalia; order Carnivora; family Canidae; genus Nyctereutes; species Nyctereutes procyonoides. The sequence goes on from NW_026575142.1 coordinate 45,464,911, forward strand.
TATTTCCTTGGTATTGCTTGTGATCTCTACTCTTTCATTCGTGATTTTATTGATTTGAGTCTTTTTTCTTTTTAATAAGGCTGGCTAGGGGTTTATCTATCTTATTAATTCTTTCAAAGAATCAGCTTCTGGTTTCATTGACCTGGTCTATAGTTATGCTGGTTTCCATTTCACTGCGTTCTACTCTAATCTTTATTGTTTCTCTTCTTCTGCTTGGCTTAGGCTTTATTTGCTGTTCTTTCTTCAGTTCTTTTAGGTGCAAGGTTAGCTTGTGTATTTGAGTTTTTTCCATTTTTTGAGGGAGGCTTGTATAGCGATGTATTTCCCTCTTAGGGCTGCTTTTGCTGTATCCCAAAGATTTTGAACAGTTGTACTTTCATTTTCATTAGTTTCCATGAATCTTTTTAATTCTTCTCTAATTTCCTGGTTGACTCATTCATCTTTTAGTAGGATGCTCTTTAACCTCCATGTGTTTGAATTTCTTCCAAATTTCTTCTTGTGACTGAGTTCTAGTTTCAAAGCATTGTGGTCTGAACATATGCAGGGGGCAATCTCAGTCTTTTGGTATCAGTTAGATCTGATTTGTGATCCTGTACATGGTCTATTCTGAAGAAAGCTCCATGTGCATTTGAGAAGAATGTGTATTCAGTTGCATTCGGATGGAAAGTTCTGTATATATCTGTGTCCAATCCATTTGGTCCAGTGTATCATTCAAGGCCCTTGTTTCTTTGGTGATGTTTTGCCTTGAAGATCTGTCATTTGCTGAGAGTGCTGGTGTTGAAAATAAAAATTAATGTATTTTTATCTATGTATCTCTTTACTTTGGTTATTAATTGATTGATATACTTGACTGCTTCCACATTAGGGGCATAAATATTTGTAATTGTTAGGTCATCTTCTTGGATAGACCTTTTAAGTACAATTTAGTGTCCCTCTTCATCTCTTAATATAGTCTTTGGTATAAAATCTAATTTATCTGACATGAGGATTTCTACCCCAGCTTTCTTTCGAGGACTATTTAAATGGTAAATTGTTCTCCACCCCCTCATTTTCAGTTTGGAGGTGTTCCTAGGTTTAAAATGAGTCTCTTGTAGACAGCATATAGATGGGTCTTGTTTTTTTATCTAGTCAGATATCCTATGTCTTTTGATGGGATCATTCAGCCCATTCACGTTCAGGGTAACTGTGGAAAGATATGAATTTAGTGCCTTAGTATTACCTATACAGTCCTTGTTTCTATGGATTGTTTCTTTGGGCTCCCTCCTTCTCTTACAGGGTCCCCCTTAATATTTCTTGCAGAGCAGGTTTGGTGGTCATATATTCCTTCAGTTCCTGCCTATCCTGGAAGCTCTTTATCTCTCCTTCTATTTTGAATGACAGCCTTGCTGCATAAAGTATTCTTGGCTGCATGTTTTTCTCATTTAGTATCCTGATTATATCATACCAGCCCTTCCTGGCCTGCCAGCTCTCTGTGGATACGTCCCACTGTTATAGTCTGATAGTTCTCTCCATGTAAGTTAAGAATCTATTGTCTTGAGCTGCTTTAAGAGTTTTTCTCTTTATCTTTGAAATTTGCAAGTTTCACTGTTATATATCAGGGTGTTGATCAGTTTTTGTTGATTTTGGGGGGGTCCTCTCTATCTCTTGTATCTGAATGCCTCTTTCCTTCCCCAGATTTGGAAAGTTCTCAGCTATGATTTGTTCAAATATAATTTGTGGTCTCCTCTCTTCTCTACTTCTTCTGGAATCCCAGTAATATGAATATTATTCCTTCTCAAGCTATCATTTATTTCCTAACGCCTTTCCTTGTGAGTTCTTGTTTTTCCTCAGCTTCCTTTCTTTCTGCCAACTTGTCTTCTATGTCACTCACTGTCTCTTCCACCTCATTAAACCTAGTAGTTACAGCATCCAGTTTAGACTGCATCTCAGTTAAAGTATTTTTAATTGCTGCCTGATTAGATCTCAATTCTACAGCCTGATTAGATTTCAATTCCAGAATCTCTAGAGTCCTTTATGCTTTTTTCCAGAGCCACCAGTAATTTTATAATTGTACTTCTGAATTGTATCTCTGACATGCTACTTAAATCCATATCAACTAGGTCTGTGGCAGAGAGTATTACTTTCGGTTCCTTCTTTTGTGGTAAGTTCTTCCTTCTAGTCATTTTGTCGAGTGCAGAATGGCTGTATGAGTGAGTAGAGTAAAAAATATAAGCCATGACCTAAGTAAAATACACCCTAGATGATTCCGAGGAGTTCAAAGACCAGAAAATAAAAGAAAAAGAACAAAACAAAATAAAACAAAATGACTGCAAAAGTGAAAAACAAATATAAAAAATAGTAAGAATTAAAAAGAAAAGAGTGGGGAGGAAGTGAGGAAGTGGTGGTGGAGAGAGAATATAGTCTCACAGAGTGGACTTAGATGGTGATCCTCTTGGTTCTGGGTGTATTTTGTTCTGTATGTTAGAAGATGCTAAATTCCAAATTTATATAACCAGCAAAACCATATAGAGACCCAACATTGACCACAAAATAGGAAGGAAGAGAGAATATAGTCTCACAGAATGAACCAACACGGTGTTCCATGGTGTTTCACTTGGTTCTGGTGTTCTACTTGGTTCTGGGTGTATTATGGTCCATGTGTTAGAAGGTACTAACTTCCACCATTATAAAACAAAACAAGACAAAAAGAACAAGAAACAAAAAACAACCCACAACTCATATATCTACCAAAAACTGAACTGGATACGTTTAAAGGAATCCAAAAGTAAAGAATATATCTAAGACATGTAATTGTAGAAATATGAAAGTCAAAAAATAAAAAGCTTAAAAACAAAGAGTTGGTAAAATATTGTAGTTAAGGCAAGAAAAGAGAAAAAAATATTGGAAAATGTTTAACCCAAAAGATAAACAGATTGTAAGGAAAAAACTTTTAGTTCTATATACTGTTTTCCCTTAGTCCTGGAGCTTTCCAATGCTGCTTGGTCAATAAACTTGCTCTTCCCTTGTTCTTCCAGCTGGTCTTCAGGGAAAGGGCCTGCTGCATGGATTCTCAGGTGTCTGTGCCTGGGTAGAGATGCCCTGCCTCTTGCCAGGTGGCCTGGCTCAGTGTGAGCTATTTATCCTGTGAGGCCCTTGTTCCCTAGAGGCTGCAGCTCTCCCAGGGGAAAGGCAAAAAGAAAAAAAAATTAAAATGGTGGCAGCCAGATCTCCAGCCCTGGAGCCAAGAGCTCCCCATGTGTACTGAAATGCCCTGTCTCAGTGCACACTGGCCTAGATCCTCTTGGGGGCAGGCATAGGGGCACTGATCTGCACAAATTGAAGGGCGCCCAGTGGCAGGAGAGTTATTGCCCTTCCATGCCCTCCCCAGTTTTCCCTGTCCAGAGGGAATGGAGGATAGCCAGCTTTGTCCACTTCGGTGCCCTGGGATTGAGGGCCCTGTGCTGCTGGACCCGAGCTCCCTGGGTCCACCTCTTCCAAAGGTAATGGAGAACAGCCTGCCTCCATCCGTTGCTGGGATCTAGGGTCAAGAGAGTTCAGGTGCCAGCCCGTGCACTTGGCTGACTTCTCCCAGCTGCCCTGGAGGGTTGCAGCATTCCAGCTCTTACCTCAATCTGACCGTGTTGTGCAGTGAGCTCTTTTCTGGGTGCCCCTATTCTTACTATGTCTCTGGGAATATTGACACTTCACTGCCCCTTCGGCAATTCTGGCCTGTTTCTCCACTGAGAACTTTACAGTTGGGGAAGACTCTTTCAGGTGCAGATTTCTAAAGTTCCCAATTGTTTGCTGTGCTGCTTTCCTGCCCTTGCTTTCCATGGCTCCCCTCTCCTGCCTTTCCTCTTCTCCACGGTCTTCCTTGTCAGAAGCGATCACTTTTCTCTCTGTAGCATTCTAGCTGTTCTCTCTTTATATCTCACGTTGGGTTCATAGGTGTTCAGGATGTTTTGAAAACTATCTAGGTTAATTTTAGGGGACCAGATGAATCAAGGACTCCTACTCTTCTGCCATCTTGTCTCTTCCCTGCTGCTTCTTTAATAGTATACAGAAATACAATGGATTTTTTTTTTTGCATTGATTTTGTATCTTGTGACCTTACTGAATTTGTTTGTTCTAGTAGCTTTTGGGTGGTGTCTTTAGGGTTTTCTATATATAGTATTGTGTCATCTGCAAATAGTGATAGTTTTACTTCTTCCTTATCAATTATTTCTTTTTCTGTTCTGATGGCTGTGGGTAAGACTTCCAGTACTATGTTGTATAAAAGTGCTGAGAGTGGACATCCTTGTCTTGTTCCTTATCCTAAGGAGGAAGCTCTCAGTTTTTTACCATTGAGTATGATGTTCACTGTAGGTCTTTCATAGAAGGCCTTTATCATGTTGAGGCATGTTCCTTCTATACCTACTTTGTTGAGTTTTTTTTTTTTGAGGGTTTTTTTTTATCATGAATGAATGTTGTACTTTATCAGAAGCTTTTTCTGTATCTATTGAAATTATCATATGTTTTTTTATCCTTTCTCTTATTGATATATCATGTTGAAGAATTGTCTTTTAAATGAAGGATAGCATGTTACTATTATTGCAGAAAAGATATGTGGATTTAAAAAGGAAGGGAGTTCAGTAAACTTTGAAGATTTATTTTTTAAGGCTTTATTTATTTGACAGAGAGAGAGAGAGAGAGCACAAACAGGGGGAGCAGCAGGCAGAGTGAGAGGGAGAAGCCAGCTCCCTGTGGAGCAGGGACCCCAAGGAACATGACCTGAGCTGAAGGCAGATGCTTAACCCACTGAGCCACCCAGGTGCTCCAAAGGTTTAGTTTTAACATACATGCAGACAAGAAACAAACCTAATTCAGAGAACGGGCTATAATAGTATGTGTGACTAAATGGATTTTCATTGTCTTTATCCATTCCAGCCATCAGAATTCTTTAAAATCTTATAAATATTTTTATTAAAATAGTATTACATGTTTACTTAGTAAAAAATTAAAGTCTTTCCCTACCAGCAATTATTGCAGTGTGCATATCCATTCTGCCATTTTAATGCAGAAATAAAGGTGTATGTAATGTACATGGGTATTTAATATGATCAAGGCGTATACACATATGCAGTTCTGCTTCATCTCTTTACTTAGTTTATCAACCTCCACATCACTACAAAGAGCTTCACCTAGATGAGTGCAAAAAGAGATAACGACTTCATTTGAAGCTTGAATAGCTGAAGTCAGAAATTGTTAAGAGGGTCTTACTAGTTTTTTTATTAACTGTCTAATTTTTCTATTTCCCTACTAGAATTGGAGTTGATGAGGCTGCCAGAAGCTTTGCTATTTTGTTTAATGCTGTATCTCTAGCATCTAAAATGGTAACACTCACAGCACCTAACACTGAATGCTTACTTTTTGTGTTTCATGCATTTTCTCTCACTAAATGCCTAAAAGAACTCTATAAAGTAGATACTATCTATATCACCATTTTATAGATTAGGACACTGATACACAGAGAGGTTGGGTTAGTTGTCCCAAACCACACACTGTTAAGAGGTAGAGCCATGATTTGAGGCCAGGCAGTCTGATTAGTCCTCTGTTAACCACTGTGCTAGACAGACACTGAGCTAGAGAGTACAGGGTCAAGAAGAGACATGCCTGGATCCAAAGAAGAAAAGTCTATATCACCTTCAGATCTTGTGCTTCTGGCTAGGTGCAGAAGCAGGGCACAGTGGGAGGAGTGAGTGCTTTTCTTTTCTGTATGTATGTATATGTGCATGTGGGATGGTTGTATTATAATAGGTGTGTGTGTGGTCTGGCATACAGTGTAGTGGACTTCTGTGGTTTTTAACTTGCCCAGTACACCTTCCTCTCTTTTTTTGGTATTAGTCTCCCTTTTGTTTTGAAGATTCTTTCTCTCCTATTCTAACCAAAGCAAGCTGTCCTTGCTTATATGGGCCTATCAGAGCATTTCCCTGGGATTCTGATATACTAGAGTAGAATAAAGAAGCTGTTTCTTTCTTCTCCTGTGTAAGTGTATTTGGATTAGCACATCAGCCTAGAATTCCATAAAGACAGCAAAGATTTTTTTCAAGATCGACTGAACTCAGGTTATGAAATAAAATTAGATGCTATTCACAATAGAATTATAAGCAAAACTTTTATGCACTATACCATAGTAATTATGCTGGCTTTAATTTCCAGTATAATTTAAAGCACTAGGGAAAACACTTAAGGAAGTATGATTAATCTTCTAGTTCTGGAGGGGTTCCTTTTCTTGCACTAACTTTCACTGGTCTTCTATGAGTTCTACAGTGTTTTTGTGTCTATGCTGGGACCAACTACTTCCTTTCATTAGAGCACTCCATCATTGTAGTAGGCTGAAATATGGCTCCCAAAGATAGCAGGTACTAATTTCTGGAACTATTAAATAGTATCTTTTCTGGGAAAAAGGCCTTTGCAGATGTGATTAAGTTAAGAATCTTGAGATAGAGAGCTTTTTCACATTTATCTATGTGGGTCTTACATGCCATCATAAGTATCTTTAGAAGAGGGAGGCAGAGGAAGTTTTATACACACAGAAGGCAGTGTGAAGACAGAGCAGAGCAAGATTCACAAGGCTGGCATTAGAAGATCAGAGTGATGTGGCCACAAGTCAAAGTGCTAGCAGCCACAAGAAGCTGGAAGAAGTAAGGAATGGATTCTCCACTAGAATCTCTGGAGAGAATGCAGCCATGCCAATGCCTTATTTTTGGTCCAGTGATACTGATATCAGACTTCTGACCTCCAGAATTGCAGGGAATAAATATCTGTTGTTTTAAGCCACCAAGTTTTTGGTATTTATGACAGCAGCTACAAGAAAGGCTATTTCCTGGTATTTCCTATTTATCTCAAATTCCTTTGAATTCAAAATCTTTATCAGTAGTATTACCAAGGTGGCTTTCATTTTCTCTAAAAATGTTTTGCAGAATGTTGGCTGCCTGCTTTATTTGTTGACTCACATGGTAGTACATGTTTTTCCTTCTTTCTCATCTTCTTTCTTTCTTTCCCTTGATCTTATCCAGGTGCTCTTTGTTATGGCCATCTGATGTTTTATTTTTTTCTGTGTTGTCTGTCCTTCTGAGATAATCAGGAAAGTAGTATTCTTGTTCTTTTGGTAAAAAAATAACCTTATTATTGGGTTCAAACCAATATGGATTTCCCTGATAAGAAATGTGAGCATCCCCCGTGGTTTCAAAGTCCTGACAGGTCTTGTTCCATCATTTTATGCTTATTACCATATAAGGTACACCTTCTTCTTGAGATGTCTTAAAATATTTTTATATACTTAGAAATGTCAAAAGAAAATTCAGAGAGCTTTAGTTGATATGAATATTTTATAGAGTGAGAAGCTAACTGCGAACAGGGAGACTTCAAACAGAAAGTGGTTGGAGCAAGGCTTTCAGTAGTTACTGCTCAATTTATGAAGCAGGAATGTGTAAGTACATTGTTTTCTCTCGTGATTGGTTACTAGAAACTCATTCCTTTTGCATAATGCAATTGTTTATAGCTGATTATCTAGGAAACTGTAAGGTCATTCTATAAGGACATAAAAAAAGCTTAAGTTTTGTTTCAGGTCAGACTCAGCATTTCAGGTAAGTCAGGACAGTGTTAAGTTGTGGTTATGTGATTATGAGTGGTTGGTCTAGTGGTATATATTAAAGATAATATTTTGGTTTTCCTTTAACAGAAATTAATATGAGCATCTAGGATCAAAGTACCTAGGATTAAATATCAGCTCTTTTCTTAATTATGTGACCTTTTCTAAATTCAAATGCTTACTCTAATTGTTTACACCTTGGAACTTCTCATCTGTAAAGTGGAGAAAACAGGGATGCCTGGGTGGCTTAGCTGTTGAGCATCTGCTTTTGGCTCAGGGCATGATCCTGGGGTCCTGGGATCGAGTCCCACATCAGGTTTCCTGCATGGAGCCTGCTTCTCCCTCTGTCTATGTCTCTCCCTCTCTCTCTCTCTCCCTTTCTCTCATGAATAAATAAATAAAATGCTTTTTTTAAAAAAAGTGGAGAAAACAGTAAGATTGTTATAAGGATTAAAGGAATTACTATATTCTTATTACTTGGAACAGTGTCTGACACATAGCACATGCTTGACAATGCTGCTCTTATCGTGATTGTCATCATTGAGATCATCGTCAGCATTTAGTGTGAAGACTGTGCCATCTTACCTGTATAGCAGATCAGGGGCACTTTCCATCTCCTAGGTTGCCATCTTTTTAACCTGGTTTTATTGTTGTAGTAGCAAGCTCTTGGCAGGACATGTGTTTTCTATTTATACTTGACCAGGAAGAATTAATAAAAGGCTTTTAGTTTGAAGTGTATCTCATTTTTAAAAAAGATTTTATTTATTTATTCATGAGAGATAGAGAGAGAGAGAGAGGCAGAGACACAGGCAGAGGGAGAAGCAGGCTCCCTGTGGGGAGCCTGATGTGGGACTCCATCCCAGGAATCTAGGATCACACCCTGAGCCAAAGGCAGATGCCCAACCGCTGAGCCACCTGGGCATCCCGAAGTGTATCTCATTTTTATGAGCTACACTGTCTGCCAAATGCAGTAACTCTCATTACTTAAATAATATTTTAATTTCTCAGTTTTGTTTTGTAGTATAGAGGTTCAGACAAGATTTTCATATATATATACATATATACAAAGTTTTCAATCACTTTTGAAATTGAGGAATGACTACAGTGTTATTGACTCACTCGTTCATTCATTCAGTGTATATGTACTGAACTACTGAATGCTTAGCCCTGTGTTGAGCTTTGGGGCACAGCGGTGAATGATACAGACATGGTTCCTTCCCATGGAGTTTATAACCTAGTGAAGATAGAATAAAAAAAAATAAGCTATGGTAAATAGTAAGTTGAGACGGCCCTATGAAGGCCACAAACAAGATTCTGAATTGGAAATGGAGAGCATCAAGGTTACATGGGGCAAGTTGGGTGCTGGGAGAGCCAGAAAAGGCTTTCTGAGGAGTGGACAACAAGAAGAGATTGGTAGAATAAGAACAAGGTGGAGGAAGAACATTCTAGGCAGATGCTGTATCATAACTTTATATGTTATAAGAAGACAAAAATTACCAGGGGTCAAGAGGCAAGTGGGCAAAGCAAGGGCTTAGAGGTGGTTTTGTAGGGATGGGCAGGTGCTAGATCATGTAGGCAATGACAAGTCTTGGAAACAAGTTTAGATTTCATTCTAAAGGCAATGGAGGCCTTTGAGGGTTTTAAGCAATAGAGTTTTGAAGGGATTACTCTATGGCAGTAAGAAGAGTGAGGAGGAGGTGGACATTATTAGTAAAGGGAGGAGGAGAATGAGAAAAGTCCATCAGTTCAGCCATGGATAATGATATATGGTCTAGCTCCCCAGCAGCCTATGAGAGACAGAGTAGCTCTGTATTTGGAAGTTAAAACTAAAAAAGTCTTGTTGATTGATTGGATCTAGGGTCTGAGGGAAAGGGAGGGATCAGAAATTATGGCAATATTTTAAAATAACAATAAAGGAAATGTATAACTCATGACATCAGTCATGATTCTTTTTAGCAAACAATTTTACCTAGGATATGTGTGGGGTAGGATTAGTATATGCATCTATAATATTATATAGCTATCTCTGTTTCCAAATCAATTTGATTCTGCTCTAATACCAAAGTTGTTTCACTGCTTAAGTAACTCTGTCTTGATTGGTATCAGTAATAGCCATTAATGTAAATAGAAATGCTTTAAATTTTGGTTGGGACAGTTTGCTAAATCAGACTGATTGCAAAAGTAACTTAAATGGTTTGAGTTATGTAACATTTTCAAGGAAATCAGTTTTATTACTTTGAAATTCATAAAGCATCCCAAACTAGACTTAGAAAACACTACCAAGTAGAAATCCTACAGGACCTACTTTAATGGTTGATAATATGATTTTAATTACCATAGCAAGTATTTATAATTTAGTGTTTCTTTAATTTTTGAAATTTTTATTCTCTGATAGAGTGAACACATCTATTTCAATTTTATGTTATTTCCTTGACAGCATATTTTAAAAAATATATAATACAAACATTGAAATTACCCCCATTTGATATTAATGGAGTACCAGTAATGGAGCTTTATATTTGTCTAACATCTTAGTCAATATTTAAAAGTGTTCATGGTATACAACATTAAGTAGGTTTGCTTAAGAACTGAAGTTGAGCAGAACTTCAGAGCATCTGTGAGCTTGCTTATTTTTCTGTGTTATTACCATTAGTAGGGATTTCTCTCTTTTATTAAAAAAATTTTATTGAAGTATAGTTGACATATGATGTTATATTAGTTTCAGGTTACAGCATAGTGATTTGACAATTCTACACATTATACTATGTTCACCAAGGTAAGTATAGTTAATAATCTGTCACCATACACTGTTATTACAATCTTACTGACTATATTTCCTATGCTGTATTTTTCATCCCCATGATAAGTTTGTACCTCTTAATCCCCTTCACCTATTTCACCCACCACCATTTATCTTCCCCACAGGCAATCACCAGTCTGTTCAATGTACTTAGGAGTCTTGCTTCTGTTTTTGTTTATTTGTTCATTTGTTTTGCTTTTAAGATTGCACATATAAGTGAAATAGTATGGTATTTTTCTTTCTCTGACTTATTTCACTAAGCATAATGTTCTCTAGGTCTATCTATGTTGTTGCAAATGGTGAGAGCTCATTTCTTTTTATACTGGAGTAATAGTCCATTCCACATATTTATCCATTCATCTATCGGTTGGACACTTAAGTTACTTCTGTATCTTGGCTATTGTAAATAATGCTTCAGTAAACATAAGGGTACATATATATTTTCAAATTAGTGTTTTTATTTTCTTTGGGTAAATACTTAGTGGAATTACTGGATCATATGGTACTTCTATTTTTAATTTTTTTAAGGAATCTTCATCTTACTAGGCATTTTTTAAGTTTTTATTTAAATTCCAGTTAGTTAATTAACATACAGTGTGATATTGTTTCAGGTATACAATATAGTGATTAAACACTTCCATACAGGCAGAGATCTAAGCGAAATAGATAAAAGTAACATGTCTGATAGAGAATTTAAAGCAATGATTATAAGGATACTCACTGGTCATAAGAAAAGAAGACATCAGTGAGACCCTCTTTTTTAAAAAAGATTTTATTTATCTATTCATGAGAGACACAGAGAGAGAGGCAGAGACACAGGCAGAGGGAGAAGCAGGCTCCCTATGGGGAGCCTTATGCAGAACTTGATCACACCACCCCCAGATCACACCCTGAGCCAGACAGATGCTCAACCACTGAGCCACTCAGGCATCTCTCATCAGTGAGACCCTTGCCATGAGATAAAAGAGCTTAAAAAGGCATTTCTTATTTAATATCCATCCATGAAACTGTGGCAGGCTAACTTTTCTTACAAGTAGGCTCCTTTGCATTTCTTGACAGATATCTAGATAAGCTGAAACCATGCTCGTGTTCTTTTTATAACCTTCAACCTAGTTTCTATCTGAACCCTGTAAGTGTTAGGGATTAAGCCCTAACTGACCTCATTCCATTTCTGGACCATGTTACTATTAGAAACTTTTAAAAATACTAATACAGAATTTTTCTCTGCAGCTCTTATTCAGTAATTTCAGTTTGACTTAAGAAGGTACCTCGGCCAAATCTATTGCCTTTCTCCATGAGAGGATGTGTGCATTTGCATCTGCACCCACATCTAGGTCAGCATATAACTCTACATTTATCTCTATACCTGCCTCACAGTCTTTGTCTATGTCGGTCTCTTTAGACCAGGTTAAATATCTCTACTTCCTTCACTGGTTCCTAGTTGAAATAGTTTGGGTCTCTTTTCTTTTTTAAAAAGATATTATTTATTTATTTGAGAGAAAGAGAGCATGCACATAAATAAGGGGTAGGGGCAGAGGGAGAGGGAGAAGCCTAGCAGGAAGCCTGAGATGTGGGGCCCCATCCCAGCACCCTGAAAACATAACCTGAGCTGAAGGCAGGTGCTTAACTGACTGAGCCACCCAGGCATCCCTGGGCCTCTTTTCTTAAGACATTCCATGTTGTCTGTCTTCCCCATGTGGCATTAAATTAAGTGTGGAGCAAAATTTTCCTTTTCTGAAAGGAAAGCCTTTTTTTCCTCATGCTGGTAAGCTCAGGAGAAGCAGTTGCGCATTTCTAGGTGTCCTCTGTTAGACAGCACTGCCTTTAGTCAGTTCTGGGGCTGTCAGCTCCCAGAGTTCCACCAGCTCAGGGGCAGGAGATTCATGACTGCCATTCTTAGAATTCAGAGCTCTGTCTCTACTCTCAATTTGGGGAATCTGACCTTGCTGGAATGAGGCCACTTTTTCCTCCTCAACCATGGACTTCCACAGCTTTTGTGTTTTCTCTTCTGTAACACTCTAGCATGAAATCTATAGGCTTAGGATTTTTAAAACAAAGGCCTATTTAGGGTTGGCTTGGGGGTAGCCAGTCCCACCTGTCTCTTTGGTTTTTCACAAGAGAAGACTCCTAACTCCCCCTCAGACCAGGCAAGTCCATATTTGAATGACATAAAAGCTTAGTTGATAATCCATTTATTCAGCAAATAATTATTTAGTGCTTACTGTCCCTACTCTCTGTCAGGTACTATTGTAGGTGCTTGGTAACCAAAGCAGACAGTGTTTCTTCCTTCATGCAGCCTATGATTCTGGTTGAGGAAGCAGATGCTAAATAATAAACAGACAGTTAAGGATTAAATAATAGTTAAAAGTGATATGTGAATATACAAGTAGTGATTATATAATAGTTAAAAGTAACATGTGCTATAGAAAAAGGAAATAAAGTAAGATACTCTCCTATGGGGAGTGGGGAGTCCCATTTTTACTCTCAAGTTAAAATGAGAAATTGTTTTATTAATTCTTTACATAAGTATTTATATAAACTTGTATAAACTATATTCATATAATTAGTTATTATGTAAAAAGATTATTTTACTAATTATTTTTCAGTAGGTTATTCTGTCATATTAAAAATACCAATAAATTGCCCAATAAACCCACAGTCATTACTGAATTGATTGGGAATGCCTACAATGTCACAGATCTGGGATAAATATTATCGTATTTAATTATTGTACCAATACAGAATTACAGAGTACTACTATGTTATAGAGAATGTGTTAAGCACTTCATGCAACACTATCTCACCTATCTTACCACTTGAAAAATAAAATATTATAATATACCCATTTTTTCAGAGGAGAAGGTTGAGACTCTGAAGTTAGGTAAATCGTTCAAGGTGACAGTCCTAAGGGACGAGTAGGGATTGAAAATTGAAGTCAGTTTAGGTGAAGCCTAAACAGCTTTTTCTTGGACGCTGGTCTGGTCCACTTCTCAAAGGTGTGACTCTTGTTCCTCTGTTACTCCCTGCATCAACATCAGAAACTATGGATCTTTTCTTGAACAATAGTGGACTTGTTTCATTAATGCTATTATTTATTTATTCATTCAATAAACATTGATTGCATTAGGATTTGGATTTTCAAAGATGGAAAAGTTATAACTCCCACCCTGAAGGAAATCATGGTCTGATGGGGAAGCAGACATGCAAAAATTTACTTTTATAAAATCCAATCAGTTTTATAAAGAGGAATGCATAAATGGCAAAACTCTGAGGCTCTTCTTACAAAACCTCTGAACTTAGAGAAGGCATTTTTTTGCTTTTTATTTGTAGTAAGAAACGCATTGTAGATCATGACCATTATGCATCTATATACATAAAACTGAAAAAAAATTCATGAAAAATACTTATGTCTAATACAGATACCTTATTCTAACGTAGCCTATTCTTTTTTTATTCTCTTGAAATAAAACTTCTGGTCTTGACAGAGAGTAAAAAGATGTGACATTTAGGCCAAATCTAAAGAAATGAGTCAGATATTGCCAGATAAAATAGGAAAGAATATTCTGGGCAAAGAATGGCTTCTACAGAGGTCCTGAGGCAGGGAAGGTGGTGTGTAGTGGAGGGGGCTCAAGTTGAAAATGGGAAGATAGATGAGCACCAGTTTGTGAAGATTGTGAAGGGCCTATGGGTGAAGCTATAATAGTAATTTGTTCTTTAGACTAGTGCTTCTCAAACTTGGACATATGAATTACCTGGAGAGCTTGTTAAGATGCACATCTAATTCATTAGATTTGGAATAGGGTCCCGGTTTCTGCATTTCTGACAAGGTTCCAGGTGATGCATTTTGGTTAGCATAAGGCTCTGTAGCAGGGAGTACCATTGAAAGGTTTCATCAGAGCAGTGACATAGGGAGATTTTTCCTTTAAAAACATCACTGTAATGGCCAGATGGAGGATGAATTTTGAGGATTAGAGAGGGAGCTCGGTTTGGAGGTTACTATAGTTGCTTAAGTCAGTGCTGCTTCAGATCCTAATTAGAGTAATAGGAGAATAGAGCTTGAAAAGAGGGGGAGAGACCATAGAGAAATTTGTAAGATGTAATTCAAAGGTTTTGAGAATTAATTAGAGGCTGAGACAGAAGGACCAACAAGGATGGGCATTTGTTGCTTGAGAAACTAAGGGTTGCTTTTTACCAGTCTAGAAAAAGGGGGCACCTGGGTGGCTCAGTTGGTTGAGTGTCAGGCTCTTGAATTTGTCTCAGGTTGTGATCTCAGGGTCGTGAGATGGAGCCCCACATCAGGCTCTGCACTCAGCAGATAGTCTGCTTGAGATTCTCTCTTTCTCCCACTGCCCCTTCCTCTTTCTTTTTTCTTTTCTTTTCTTTTCTTTTCTTCTCTTTTCTTTCTTTTCTTTTCTTTTCTTTTCCTCTTCTTTTCTCTTTCTTTTCTTTTCTTTTCCTTCCCTTTCCTTTCTTTTCTTTTCCTTCCCTTCTCTTTCTTTCTTTCTTCTCTTTCTTTCTTTCTTTCTTTTCTTTTCTTTTCTTTTCCTTCCCTTCCCTTTCTTTTCTTTTCTTTCTTCTTTCTTTTCTTTTCTTTTCTTTTCTTTTCTTTTCTTTTCTTTTCTTTTCTTTTCTTTTCTTTTCTTTCTTCTTTCTTTTCTTTTCTTTTTTCTTTCTTTTCCTTTTCTTTCTTTCTTTCCTTCCTTCCTTCCTTCCTTCCTTCCTTCCTTCCTTCCTTCCTTCCTTCCTTCTAGATTTTATTTATTCATGAGAGACACAGAGAGAGAGAGAGAGAGAGTCAGAGACATACACAGAGTGAGAAGCAGGCTCCCTGTAGGGAGCCTGATCTGGGACTGGATCCCAGGACCCCAGTATCATGACCTGAGCCAAAGGCACTGAGCCACCAGATGCCCCAAAGAGCATGTGTTTTAGACCTGGAGTTGATTTATCATTACTCCTTTAGAGAAGCCAAATTATATATTACATATTATTTTACTCATATCATATGCTTTGGTGCATGAGAATGCTGGTTGTATTGATGACAGGGAAGAGCTTGTGAACAAGATTTGGATGAAACTTTCAGGCAGAAGGTTATCCCAGGGAATTTGTGGCCAATTCTTTGATAAAGAGCACATAACCAACTCTGCCACTTAGTTTTAATGATCATTCTTAATCTGTCACATACCAGTCTGGCTCCCTTCCAAGTCCTGTTGACACATACAGTGCCATTCTGCAGATTAATAAAAGATGTTCCTTCTGGATTAATGAGTTACAAAATAGCACCCTTCCTCCTAGCTATTGAAGTCCAGCCCCAGGACATACCACTTGGTTAGTATAACTCCTGGCTAGACTTTACCCCCATTTTGCCCCAAAGGTCTCCAGGTGAACTGTACAAGTTGCACAACTGACTGCACATAGTAGCCCCCCCTTTCTCTCTTACCCTCTGCTCCCTTCCTCTTCCTCTACCTTTCCTTTTCTGTCCTCTCCTTGCCATTAGATGATAATAAGATAAAAGAGTTGGAGTCCAGGAAGCATTATTTTCATATTCTTTTTTTAAAAAATTGTGGTAAAATATACATAACATAAAATTCACAGTTTTAATCATTTTAAAGTATACACTTTAGTTGCCTTAAGTACATTCACTTTGTGTGTAACTATCACCACCATCCATCTCCAAAACTCTTTTTATCTTGTAAAACTGAAACTCTGTACCCTTTACCCTTTGAGCAATAACTCCAAATTTTCCCCATTTCCTAGCCTCTGGCAACCACCATTCTACTTTCCATCTTTGTTTTTTGTTTGTTGTGTTTTTTTTTTTACTCTCTGTCTTTGAATTTGACTACTCTAAGTACCTCATATAAGTGGAATCATATAATATTTGTCTTTTTGTATCTGGCTTATTTCACTTAGCATAATATTTTCAGTATCCACCCATGTTGTAGCATGTATTGGAATTTCCTTTTTAAGACTGAATAATATTCCATTGAATCTACCACATTTTGTTTATCCATTCAGTTGTCTATGGACACTTGAGTTACTTCTACCTTTTGGCTATTGTGAATAATGCTGCTATAAACATGAATGTACAAACACTGACTACCTGCTTTCAATTCTTTTGGTTATTTATCCAGAAGTGGAATTGTTGGATCATATGGGATTTTCTTTTCTTTTTTTTTTTTATTTATGATAGTCACAGAGAGAGAGAGAGAGAGAGAGAGGCAGAGACATAGGCAGAGGGAGAAGCAGGCTCCATGCACCGGGAGACCAATGTGGGATTCAATCCCGGGTCTCCAGGATCGCGCCCTGGGCCAAAGGCAGGCACTAAACCGCTGCGCCACCCAGGGATCCCGGGATTTTCATATTCTTAAATGTTGCTTCTTATTAACTGAAGTTTTTTGGAAAGTCTAGCACTTAGCTCTGACACTTTTTCTTGCAACAAAGGCATAATACACATGTAAGTCATATACTGGGCAATTCAGTTTTGCTTTCTTCACCTACAGCTATGCTCTGTCACATTTCTAATTTTTAATAATATTTTGGGAGATTTGGTAACTTTCTAGTCACTATTGGTTACTAAAGACTAGCATAGCTAGTTTTTCTAGGCTCCCCATTTCCCTGTCCATCCCCCTACCCCCATCCTTCCCCCACCCCCTAGGTCAGGCTTGACTAAGAGCCCAGCAGCATTGGGGGGGGTGGTTCTGCTCTTCCATATACCCCCCTTTCTGTCTTCAGTTTCTAGCTCCGCATGGGTAGAAGGGAAAGCAACAGCTGCCTACCTCTTGGCCTTTATTTCCTTTTCTAGACATTCCCATACAGAGTCCTTTCCTTGGCTGCACCCTACAGTTTCTATATTTAGCTACCACTAAAATTGATTAGGTCACTATTCCATCCCTGTTGTTGAAACTTCTTTTTTTTTTAATTTTTATTTATTTATGAGAGAGAGAGAGAGAGAGAGAGAGAGAGAGAGGCAGAGAGGCAGAGGGAGAAGCAAGCTCCATGCACCGGGAGCCCAACGTGGGATTCGATCCCGGGTCTCCAGGATCACGCCCTGGGCCAAAGGCAGGTGCCAAACCGCTGCGCCACCCAGGGATCCCTGTTGTTGAAACTTCTTATGATTCCTGGGCTTTGTCCTTTGCCCCTAACTGAATCAAAGCTATTTGTGTTACAGATATCCTATATATGTTGGCATGTGTGTATCTCCCCAAGTTCATCCTGGAGTCATTTTGCTGGAGTCTTCTGTTGTCAGATGCCTTTGGTAACCTGCATATTAACAGCTTCTTTGCATGGGAATTTTGTGAATCTATTATCCTTGGATTTTACTTTTTTGCATTTTAGAGTTCAGAACAGCTTAGTTCCCAGTTGTTGAAGCACATCTTGTCTCCAGGTCTTAGGGTTAAGCACTAAGATGAACTTTGGCATAGATTCTGACTTTCTCCATAGCCTGGCCTACCTCCATTAGATAAACACTGCATGCTCTTTGAGGCTTCTCATAGTTCTACTTCTTCATAAACTAAATCTTATAAAAAATAAGAGGTTTTAGGGGGTGTCTGGGTGGCTCAGTTGGTTAAGCATCTGCTTTTGGCTTTGGTCATGATCTCCGGGTCCTGGGATCAAGCCCCGCATGGGGCTCCCTGTTCAGTGGGTAGCCTGCCTCTCCCTCTGCTCCTCCCCCTGCTCATACTCTCTCTCTCAAATAAATAAATAAAATCTTACTTAAAAAGGGGGAGGTTTAAAAAAATTTAAAAATTTTCATTCAAAATTTAAAAATTTGGGATCCCTGGGTGGCGCAGTGGTTTGGCGCCTGCCTTTGGCCCAGGGCGCGATCCTGGAGACTCCGGATCGAATCCCACGTCGGGGTCCCGGTGCATGGAGCCTGCTTCTCCCTCTGCCTGTGTCTCTGCCCCCCCCCTCTGTGTGACTATCATAAATAAATAAAAATTAAAAAAAATTTAAAAATTAAAAAACTATAAAAATAAATAAATACCATTTGAAATTACATTATTCAGGAATACATACTATTGCCACTTAATGCACATAAATATATATATCTAGGTATTTGAGATCACATAATATAGATATTTTTGAATATTGAATTTTTAACTAAATATGAATATTTTTCCATGTCATTAAGAAACATGATCTCAAATGGGCATATTGCATTCTATTGTATCTATTTATCACAACTGAGTTAATTTTCTCGATTTGGAATATTTAAAGTAGTAATAATATTTAATACTTATTCAGTACTTACTATGTGTTAGTCACTTTTTAAGCACTTTACATATATTAAGTCATTTAATTCTCAAAGTATGTTATATACTTTAAAGATCCCCATTTTAAAGGTAAGAAAGCTGTGACATAGAGAGGTTAATTACCAAAGTTACAGGTTGTAATTGGAAGTTGGTCAAGTTGTAATTTGAACTCAGCTATTCTGGCCTAGATTTATAATCCTAACCACTATCCTATTATTGTCCGAATCACTGTTATAAGTATCTTTGTGAACAAAAAAAATCTTTATCTGCATTTTTGATGGTTTCTACTGGGAAGATTCCTAGAGGTAGAATAACTAGGCCAAGAGTTATGAAGGCTTTCAAGCTTTTGAAGAATGCCGGCCAGTTAACCTCTGGAAAATTTATACCCATCCACATTTACATCAATAGTGGGGAGAGCTTTCCTGCACACTGGCTTCAACCAATGTTGTTCAATTCCTCCTTAATAACTCTGAATTTGGGGATATCTCTGAATAGTTAAAATAGTTGATGGATCCAGGGTTCTTCTAAAAAAACAAAGTACAATTTAACACAAATGTTGAGTCACTTGTATATACATCTCAGATTATACTATATCATGTTTTATTGAACTATATAGAAATGACTTTCCTTATGTCACCACTACTATATGTGTGAGTGTGTACTAAGACTGCTTGTGCCCAAGATTTGGGAGTCATTACACCTGTCAAGAGTGCCCTTTCAGATATAGCCTTATTTTGACAACTGCTGTCATGGGTGATATTTATGGTATTTTCTCAAGCTTTTAGGCAGTTGGAAGTCCTTTTACATTAATAATCTTGACTAGTCCTTGGCTTTAAAAAACCCGCAGCACAGTAAAAATATATCCTGCTCACATTTTTTTTTTTTAAGATTTCATGTATTTATTTTTGAGAGAGCACAAGCCAGGGGAAGGGGCAGAGGGTGAGGGCAAAGTGGACTCTCCGCTGAGCAGGGAGCTGGACATGGGGCTCTGTCCCAGGACCTCAGATCATGACCTGAGCCAAAGGAAGATGCTTAACTGACTGAGCCACCCAGACACCCCACTCACATGTATTTTTTACTCTGCATTAGCTTTATGTAGTATGCATAGTCTTACACTGTATCTGCATCTCTAGGTAATAGTAACCTTTGATAACCTGGGTTTTATCTCTGGAACAGAAATTCTCTAGTACCATCCTGAATTCAAGGAACACTAAGGCTACAGGGCAGAAATCCTAATTATTATTTTTTCTTTAGAAAGATTGAAGAAAATTCCATGGAACTATAACAGGGAAGACAATTTTAGCAATTCCTACAGTGATTTGGATAACTTCAATTTGGAATCTAAATTAGTGCTTGTGATTGGTTGAAAATTAATCACCTGTCCTGCTCTAGTTCTTTGGATTAGTATTTTATCTTCACTCTCTTCTGAAAGAATCTTCATGGAATCGCACGTTTTATTCTGCTTCGTTAAGATTCTGTGTCTTTTAGCTCAGGTGCAGCTTAGGCTTTGAAAAGCCTTAGATTCCAAGTAAGAGAAGCAGGCGAGAGGCTGGAAGCCTGAAGAAAATAACAAACGCACAGTCTACTGTATAATATCTGGAAGCCTGGGTTGCTTGTGATTCTTTTTAGTTTTTATTTTTAAGTGTGACTCTTGGTAGAAGCTTTGTCTTGAACACAATGCTGTTGTTAAGAGCGAGTGAAATGACTGGAGCTGTGCTGAGGAAAAAAAGTGGGCTGAAGGATTTAGAGCCGACCACTGCAAACCAAACGCTGCAATTATCTGCAGCTGAAAACAAGTAGCTTTTAATGTGTCCATTTGGCCAAGAAGAGAGAGGAGAATTATAGACCATTGCTCTTTCCTTTCCCGCTCTCAGACTCTGTCTTCTCCTTCTTTATATAGTTTATCATCCATAATTTCAGGATGTATTTTGCTTCTTTAAGCTGTTTTATCTGTAGGCTTATGAGGTCACTCATGTGTGAATTCCTTTGTTAGTCATCTCACCTTTTGCCTTGATGATAGAAAATTGATCAGGCCTAAAGTACAAGTTCAATAGACAACCCCCTTGGTCCTTTGTCTAGGAGAATAGCTACCATTGAAGGCCATGAGCAGGTTGCTATTAATATGACAGCCTGCTCTATCTCCCACTGTAATTTATAATGAAATACCTAATCTCCATTATTTTGATCCAAGCAGGCGATCCCATGAAAAAGTCTTTTCATCCAGTTCCCAATGGCTGTTACATGAGAAATGGCAAACCAATAATTTTTGTCAAGTTTTTTAAGCCAACAGAAATGCTTTTCCACTGCTACAGTTTCAAAAGGCACAGATAAAGCTCATTCACTGAGATGAATGAAAAAGCCATCTGGGGTTTTTCTTTTTGACTTCCTTTCCTTTTCTCCATCCTTGTAATCAAATTTGAGCAAAATCAAATGGGGCTTTCTATGAAAGTACCTTTTGTTGATCTGAACGAGCTGGTAATTTACAAAATACCCTTCCTTTGTGAGGAAGGCTAAAGAAAAAAAGAATCAGTAGCTTTTAAAGCTGGGCCTTAGTGGGACTCTAAATGCAATGAAAGCAGTCTGTGTTGAGAGATTGAAATGCATTTCAAAGCCAGGCCTGACTCGGGGTACAAGGAAGAACAGACCTATGTGCATTTTGTCGGAAGAAAAATGTGAATGGAAAAGGGAGAAAGGGAGAGAAACAGGGGAAAATCTGGATAATACATTAAAGTAACTGTAATTTTGGAGATGCATTCGTCTTACTGAAATTGTGTACGTAACCAGTGATACCGAAGTCGGATATTTGCTCCATCGGGATGCTCAACAATTTGAACCTTTACTTTAAAGTTTGGAGCTGCATGGGTTTATGGAGAAAGTCGGCTTGGGATGTGTGTGTGATGTTTTTCCTCCAACTTTTCCTTTTTCTTCTTTGCTTTGGGATCTTGTGGGAAGTACTTCAAGAAAACCTGAAGATGTTAATATTTCAGACAACTAATACTTGCTATTTTCCCTCTTTTTTGCCTGTTAGATTTCCTCGTGGCAGTGATTCTTCTTCAGCCCTTTGAATTCAGAAGGATGGCATAGAAATCTCAGAAACAGTAAGTAATGTGTGATATTTTCTTCAATTACTTGTCATAGTCAGTTGTAATAAAGCTGAAATTTGGTTATTGGAGGAGTTGGGAATCATCATGCATGCCTAGAAGGAAAATAGGTTTTGTGGAGCATTTGCATTTTTTGATAGGAATTACTTTTGGGGAAAAAAAAGGAATTACTTTTGGTTTGATTTAACTGTTTATTACAATATTATTATTGTAATACTGAATGTGTTTTTCATTACTGCTCTATTCTCTATATTCTGATAGCTAAGTATTGTGAGGCACATAATGTATGCATTCTTAGCACAACAGTTTAAGAAACAATGCAGAAATTGTAGGGAACTATCTTTGGAGATGTTCAGTTTCTTGTTTCATGCACCACACAATCTTCCTCACACATTTATAGTTTTGAGTCCTAGCAGTAGTATTTTCTAAGGACTTTTCTATTTGTGCTTGAAATAAAATTCTTCTATAAATTAAATGGGTTTTATTTATTCAAAATAAATATTCAGAGAGAGGCAAGAGTTGTTTTGATATTACAAACCAATTTTTAGGGTGGTTTAAGCTACATGTCTTATAATTCAGTCAAGCATTATAACTAAAATAACAATGCTTCATTTAGAGATATTTTCTCCCTTTAGGAAAGTGAAAAGTCTGTTTTCAGCTTCCTAAAAATAAGACAGACATGTGTTTTCTGAAGACATAATTCTTTGAATTAGAGTACATATCACAAGTATTTTTTTTTTAATGTAGATGCATCATTGGCATTTCTAAGTAATTATGGTGCATGCTTTCAATATGTAAACGCCTTAGAATGAAGCGATATGGGGCGGAATCAGTTCTCATGTCTCTGTGATGGCTTGAACAGCATATGCCTTTGCATGGGCATTGCCAAAGCAAGTGCGACCTGAGAATTCCACCTAGGCAACCATGAGACCTTTATTTCTGGAGCCAAGAAACAAAACAAGATTAAATGAAACCAAGACCTGTTGTTTAACCCTTAAGGTGATCATTAGCATTTTTTAGAGATGCTGAAATGGGGAATGAGATCCAGATAGTTTTATAAAGTTCTCTACAAGGGCCAAACCCTTTTCCCTTTTTACTGTTCCTCATAACGAAATAAATTCCTGGAAGTCTGTGTTTAAGATGAGATCTGTTTTCTCTGCCTTTGCAGCTTTAGGTCTCTTTTCCAACTTCCTACAATATTTATCTTTGCCTGTGGTTTTGAGCCATTTGCTGCCTCCTAATGCCTAACTTTAAAATAGCACACATGGCAAACTGCCAAAAAGGTGGCAGTGGGGTATTGGTTTATATTGGTATTGAAGTTTCAAGGTTGTTGTTACCCATAATTTACAACAATTGCTATACAACAGATGATTAAAACCTGAGGGGTGAGTGGGAGGGAGAAAAGTAAAACTAATTGGTGCTCTTCTTGATGGATCTAAGTGTGATTTCTTCCTGTGAAAATAAGTTGGATTGTTGTGTTGTCTGCATGGACATGATGTTCTAGATAATCCGTATGGTGCCATTGTAATTATTGCCTTCAATCTTAGATTGATAGAGAAGCACAATATAAAGATCTTTTGTTTGAAAGATGTAATTAATTATACCATATGCAGATTTTTCTCATAATATTGATTTCATTCCCTTTTATATAAATGAAACTTACTGTTAAATTAAAATTGTTGCCTTTTTTTAGCTCTTAAAAGAAAAGTTTATTATTTAGGAGTGTCATTGTTGGTTTTGCTAATCCATAATTAGCTGGATTACCTGGGCAGTAATATTTTGTCTTTTGCTTACTAGTTTCGTGTCTTATAAGCATTTTGCCGAATTTATCTTTGTGTGATCTTTAAGTACTTTTGGTAAAAGCTAGAGGTATTTTATCTTGATATAGTTGTAAAGACTGTGTATAAAGACGTGGTAAGGGATAGATAATGAGGCCTGAAAATCAGCTAAGGTTCCTTCTTGCTCAGTCTGTCCAAGATTAATTGTTTCAAAGCTTTTGCTGGTGGTGCAATGAATGTTTCCTTTTTCCCTCAACATGGGTATAAGCATTATTCTGTAAGCACCTGCATTTGGGGGTACTGGAGAGCTAGATATTTTCTACCTAACCACTGGGGCAAGGGGAACCTTCCCAAATCTTTTGTTTGTAGGCCTTGTATTCCTAAATATAGCAACTGATAATATTGCACATTTTACCCTTTGCTAAGCCAAAACAAAAACGAACAAACACACACTCCGAGAAAGTGTAGAAATCCAGATCTTTGTGGTGTCTTCAGAAATTATCAGAGGGAAGGAAAAAAGGACACACTTGTTAAGAGTCTGAAGTAACTGATAATGATTTAAAGTTTGGTTTTTCATAAAATTAAAAGTTCCTTGGACTTTGTGTCAGGAACTAAATGCTACCTTTTTAGTACACTAGTGATATTGAAGTTTCAGTGATTTAATGGGTAAGCAATAGAACCCAAAGGTGGAGAGCTTGTGCAGCCACACTCCTTCCAGGGTAGGATAGGAGTCCTGCCTCCTGCATAAGCTCTACCAGTAGAAGCTATTATCTGAAAATTGTTCTTTTATTATCTTCAGCAGTATCAAGTAAATCTGTCCATGCTTTGATATACTGACAAGGTATATAGATTGCTTGACTAATCAGTGTGTGTTAAGAGGTCACATTCTTTAGTGTTCAGGATGCAGGAAAGTGGTTGACCTGGTTTTAATTCCAGTTTTGTGTTGATGAAGGCTCTGGGATGATCACTGACATTTTTGGGCCTCGCTTCTCTCAGGTGTCAAAAGGGAATGTTATCTGTCCCTTGTTTGTTTTTTCTTACCTCCTATCGAACAGACATTTTGCCATGAACATGATGATTGGGTCTGGTCAGCTAAGATGGTGATGACATAATGACAAAGAAGATAAGACCAGGTTTCCACAAACATGTGCCACTGCTAATCCCAGATTGGAGTCACCTTTTTTATGACAAAGGTGATAAGGCAAGAGAGTACAGGGCAGGTTTTGATCAATGCCAAGGTCATTCCAATTACTGGTCAGACAATTTCATGAAACTGTAAGCGTGGCAGCAGCATCTGAAGTGGAAGAAAATTCACAGACTCCCATATCATGCCCCAAAATTCAGTATGGGGAAAGTGGGAACATAAGAGGCAGAAAAATGCTATCACTACACACATACCACTTTTTACAAGAACTTTAATGTAGGTTGTAATGCAATACAATAGTTATAAATAATAACTAAACTATTAGGAATAGAGAAAGTATTAATTAATTTAAGACTCAGGAAAAAAAGTAACACACATATTAAGGCCATACATTTCAAAGGTTTTTTGTTTTTGTTTGGTAGTGTGGTTTTGTTTGTTTGTTTTTTGAGTCATAGACTTGGCCATAGTTTTTAGCAGCTACAACAAAAATGGCAAAAACAAATCATAATCAAAAGGGTAACTTCCATATAGTGAGTATTTTATACATATTAGCCCTAATCCTCACAACTACCCCAAAGTCTGTTATCATTACCTTCATTTTATAGTGGTGAAAATGCAGAATCAGAGATATTCAGTAACTAGCCTCTAATTACACCGGAAGCATGTAGGTATGTACATAGATTAAATCCAGGTATCATATCACGGGCCTTCTTTGAGTAACAGACATCAGCTATCCTTCAGTCTCTTAACTGTACAGATTATCTTTCTGTTTTTGTCCAAGGCCAATCCACAGCCACAGACCTCTGCTCTCATTGAGGTTCTCTAACAGAGTACACTTTCAAACGAGTTGGGTGAGCAATAGATTTTATTCAGTAAAATTTTACAGTATTTTTTACTGAAGGAGAGATGAGGTGGGGTGGGTGGGGAGTTTACTTTGCATATCCCACATCAAACCACTTGAACATCCCAGTTGAACATTCTCCTTTGCGAAGTACCTTCTTAGTTTGCCAGCACTGGAGATTTCTCTCTTTGACCCTTCTTCCCTCATGCTCCATCCAGCTTTTCTACATGTTTTCTTCTATTTCTGGATCACCCCACCCCTTTATCTATCTTTAAATACTTATACCTCTATTCTGCAGGAGCAATATGGTTTTGCCCCACCTCCTAAAACTAAGCCTAATACTATGCTTAACACATCCTCCAAGGCCTTCCTGATAATAGTACTAAGGATTCTGTAGCAATTGAGAAAATCCCACTACACATTTTCTGTTAGGGAAAGATATTTCATTGTGCTTTTGGTTATAGTTACCCCTGCTGATTAGTCCAGGGTGCCATAGTCAAACTTATAACATGCTCCTTTGTGTGGGGTTTTAAATAGACAGGATGGAGGGAAAGCTGAAGTTAAGAATGAGAAAAGCAATAAAGGAGAGAGAAACAATTTACCTAGTAATATAATGCTAAAAATGATTTGAGTCTCCTTTTTTTTCCGTTGTGTCCCATAAATTCCTTTGTACATGGAATAGGAACTTATATTCTTAATTTACATATTAAACAAAAGTGTCAAGTTTTCTTAAAAGATAATAGAGTGCTGATGTCTAGAACAAGGCCACAAACACTGAAAAATGGAAAACAAGTCCTCAGCTTTAACATCACAAAAGTTTAGACTTGTGGTGATACAATTGAATCATGATTAGGTAGTACAGCTTTTATCAGTTCAGCTTCTGTATACTCCTTTTAGAAAATTTGAAGAGAGAAGTGCATGAATCAACTATAATGGTTCAACATATATAATATGTTTGAAGTTTGGGGCATGGAGTGAAAATTGAGAAAAATTTTACAAAACTTTTGAACCCCATGTTTGGAAAGTTTTTAGTGGGTCATTTACCTACACACTGGTATATTTTCTGTGTAGGTTTTTATCTAAGTTATTCAGGTCTTTGCTTCTGAGTTTTGGCTTAAACAGTTGATGTTACAAAATTCTTGGAGCCTTGAACTTGATTGCCAGCCAATGTATCTCTTTTAGGAAAGGGTGCCCAATTTTCCAGCCATTCAAAATTGTGTATATTGTCATAGCTCTAATGAGTATGTCCTTCAAGAGTGAATTGAAGGCTAAAAATAAGTGCCTTTTAATATTCACCGACTCCTTATGAAGTGCTCTGAAATTAATATGAAAGATGATAATTTTTTCTTTCCCTGAGACAGTTATAAGGGCAGATTTAATAATGCATAATTTATTTTGTTGGAAGGGCAAACTCTCATAAATATGTGCTAGATCATTGGGGGTAAAAAGATAAGGTTATAGTAACAAAAATGTGCTAGGAAGAAAATACCCCATAACGGCTTTCAAGTTTTTTTTATACTGAAGGAATAGCAAAAAAGTACTTCATCTAGCAGAGTAGTTTATAGCATCCTAACAATTCAAAAATAGGATATGTCAGGATGCAGTAAAATGAAGATGTGAGCACAGGAGAGTTTTAAGCTTCCCCTTCAGCTTCTGCTGGGGAAGCCAGATATGGAAGTAAGTCCCTTTAAGCACATAGTAGACCTTTGTTTTCAACCTTGCTTGGATGACTTCCCCAGAACAACTTGGAAAATTTTTTTTCTTTTTTTGACTACTGGGCATGGCCAAGGAGAGAGTCACTTGTATTTCCTCAGAAAAATTCCAAAATGGACAAGTTACTTTTCTGGCTTCCAGAAAAAAAAAAAAGTCAGCTGCTTATAGGGATAGCATACTGTATAATCAATACAGTAAAAATGAGAAAAACAAATGGAAGGGATGGGGGTTAGAAGTGTGAAGGCAGGAGGGCACCTGGGTGGCATAGTTGGTAAGCAACAGACTCTGGGTTTTGGCTCAGGTTGTGATCTCAGGGTTGTGAGACCTAGTTCCTCATTGGCCTCACACTCAGCATGGAATGTGTTTGGGATTCTTTCTCCTCTTGCCCCTCCCACTTGTGCTCACTCATGCTCTTTCTCTCTCTCTAAAATGAATAAATAAATCTTAAAAAGAAAAAAAAATAAGTGTGATGGTAGGTTAGAGGAGAGAAATTGAAGGGGAGGAAGGGAAAATGCCAGGTATAAACAAAGTTTTAAAATAATTTACTTATGTTTTGATGCTTTTCTATAATTTGCTCAAAGTGTTTATTTCTTTAGTGCCCCTATGCTTAGGGGTCAAAACCATTTAAATACTTTATAACCTCAAGTCACACAATTTTAGAGCTGTACTCTGTCTAAGAGAGCTTCTAGCTCTGGGGTTTTCAGCTTAGAGGATGAGCAGTGTAAGAAGGGAGACTCCCCAAGGGGCTTGTCAGGATCTCCAGGTTGCTATATGTTGTTTAAAAAAGCCTATTGAACATACTTAATATTATAATTTCATATTTGGAAAGTTAAGCAAATACTACTGTTTTAATAATTTAAACATCAGAAACTAATGCTCCACAGAACCATCTTGGTCTGATGTCTGATGGAGACATGCAGAGGGTTGGTCATCTTCAGCCTCCAAAAAGCCTCTGGGTGAAAGGTGGGGAGCTTTGTCAGAATGTATATTAAATTATACTGGGGGAGCATAAGATTTTACATATTTATTAAACAGAGAGCATAGGATAAAATAGGTTAAGAAACAGTGATCCAAACCAAGAAAAGCAAGGTGGGAGGTATGTTTTATTCAACAAATATTTATTGAGCACTCTACTGGGTTTGACACTCACTGAAGATGTCTGGTACAGAACTGGATAGGTAAATATGGAACTCAGGTGAGTTCTGGGCTGGAGACAGGAACTTAGGATAATCTTTCAACAGTAATATGAAGTAAGTTAAAGATTGAGAAGCAAACACTGTATTTCACCACAAAGAGACTGTGATTGATTTTGCAAGACCATTTTGTGTGGAGGGATGACAGGAAGCTAGATTGTCATGGGCTAAAAAGAGATTGGGAGGTATGAGAGAAGAGGCTGCATTTATGACAGTCCTTTCAGGCAGTTTCACTGGGAAAGGGAAGGACAGGCTAGGATTGAAGATGTAGAAGAACTTGAGAATTAAAGGACAGTATTTTTTAGATGGGAAATAATTGAATGCAAAGTATTTCAATACATATGACACAGTTAAGTATTAATTCATTGGATATTTATTGAAAATGCATTATGAAGTAGAATATGAGATGAAGAATGCATAGCTCTTGCTCTCAGGGAGTTTGCAAAGTAGGACACTCAAAAGGACAATCACTAATAATAATAATAGGCTAGAAATCCTATGGCTTATCAAAGTAGTATGTACAATACTATGTGGATTAGAATATTGAAGATCAAAAGTTATTCAGCCATATAGGATCAGGAATTATGAAGAATCAGGTATTATGGCGAAAGTAGACCTTAAAGGATGAAAAATTGCAACAGAAGGAGTTTGGGAACCAAAGTTCAAGGAACTTGAAAGGCTGTGTTGGGTATTAGGTTATTATTATACAATAGTCTTAGAAGACCATGCAGAGAATATTGGACTTTATTTTGGCTTTGAATTCCAAGTTCATAGGTTTGGTTTAATTTTGTGAGTAATTGAATGGTTTTTGAATAAGATAAGAACAAGATCCAGAGATCTACATTAGGAATATGTACTTGACAAGCATACTTGGAAATGTTTGGAGCAGACTGAAAGGAAGAAGCTGATGAGGAAACTTTTATAATAGACCAGGTGAGGGAATCAGAGGCTTAATCAGAGGAGTAACAGTAGGAATAGAATTAGCAGAAAGATAATTAATTCACCCCTTAATATAATATTTATTTGTGCTTAATATGTATTAGCAGACATAGGGCCTCTAATCTCAAGGAGCTCCTAGCCAAGTGTGTGATGTAAATAAGTTGTATAATAGAGGGAAATACCAATGATAAGAGATAACATAGGTGGGATGTGTATGAAGGAAACTAGACATCAAGGGATTAAACTTTTAAGAAAGAGAAAATGATAGTTTAAAATATTACCAAAGGAATAGCATTAAAGGAGACCTGAAATGAGTCTTTTAGGTTTTGCAACATAAAGGATGTTAGCAGGACCAATTTCACTGAAGCAGTGGGGGAAGCATTAGAACTGTATGGATCAAAGATGGATTGGGAAGTGAGGACTTGAGTACAGGGAGACAGGAGAAACATTTTAAGAGATAAACTTGAGGCAGCTGCTGGGGCCAAGATATTGGAGAGTAAGAAAAGATGATTCTATGAGTTTAAGTTTCATGGAATGATGGCATCATTTGGCAAAATAGAGAATTTAGGAGAAAAACTTAATTTTAAGGGAGCTTTAGTTTTGCCCTTGATTGAGTTTGAAATATGGGTAGACATTTCATTCATGGTTTAGAAAAAGGGTACAAAAATTTAAAGAAAAATTTTAAAGAATATTAAGGCTAGACACAGCTAATTTAGGTTTGCATGGTACTGGTGGTTGAAGCCAAGTTCCTAAAAAGTAAACTGTAGAGGGAAGAGAAGAATAAAGAGAACAAGAAGAGAAAGGGATGGGGAAGAGGGTAGAGGCCAGTGAAGGTGACTGAAAAGGAGTGCTCAGAAAAGTGAAGAAGACCACCAGAATGAGCTCTTACGGCAGCCAAGGAGAGTTCTGTTTTGTGGTTGTTTAATCTTTGGTGGTTAGAACATTATTTGCTATAAAGCAGAATAAGTACTAAGACAATGCCATCTATTTTTGGCAGGTAATAATTATTGGTAATCTTGGGAACCATTTGTTCCCAAATGGGAATAACTGTTTTGATAGATTGAACCAAACAAAAGAAACCAAGTTGCAGGCAGTTAAGGCGTGAATGTGATTTCTTTTCTATTGTCTCAGGAAAGGATGAGAGAATACCTTAATATGAGATTGTGGCAGAGTTGAGAGAAGAATGGAGTATGTTTCTGTGTATGACTATATGCAGACAGGAATAAAGTCATCAGATGTGAGAACAGAAAGAGAAAGGTAGATAATTGATGAAGCGTGTTTGATTAGACAGTATAGTTTTAGCTTCTATCTGGATATTTCTGTCAAAATATAATGAGGCAATGAATATAAGGTATCTGATACACAGTACACTTTCAATAAATATGACCTATTAGTGTTTTGGTGTTGGATGAATGAAGAAAGCATTTATTGAGTGCCTCTTCTATGCCAAGTCTGTATTGTTTTACTTCATCTTGCTAGTGGTCTTCTGAGCTAGGTTTGTCAGCCAGATTTATATAGGAGAAGAAGAAGACCTAGAGGTTGAGGCCTTGCCTACGATCACAAGATAGAAACTGCAGAGCTGGGATTTGAACAGAGGTCCACCAGACACTGAAGATACCACTAGGCTTTATAGGGTTGTTTTTTGACTAGTTTTGGTTTCATATAGGAGTAAAGGAAGTGAGATAAGTAACTTATAAATAGGCTCAGTGTTCTTAACAAGGTGGGAAGTGAGGTATCTGCTGAGAGTGAGGAGGTCCAGGTAGAAAAGGGATTGAGGAAAGTGAAGAAGACTTGAAACACTAACTGTACAGAATTAAAGTGTCAATAAGACATGAAGAAAAGAAGTAAAGTTTAGGCAGCATGGAATTTCAGTGAACCTTATTAAGGATACCTCAAGCTGAGGTCTCTGATACTGCAACAGGATCTTTTAAGTCAGGGATCAACAAACTTTTTCTATAAAGTGCCAGATTGTAAATATTTTAAACTTTGTGGGCCATGTGGTTTCTATTGCAGCTATTTGGATTAGCTGTTGTGTCATGGAAGCAACCATAGTAATATGTAAACAAATGAGTATGGCTTTGTTCCAATAAAACTTTATTAATGTTAGGCAATGAAAATATTCTGTATGATATTAAATGATGGATACATGTTATATATTTGTCCAAACCTATATAATGTCCAAAATCAAGAGTGAATCCTGATGTAAAGTATGGACTTTGGGTGATAATGACATGTCAGTATAGATTCATCAGTTGTAACAAATGTATTCTGGGATGGGTATGTTGAAAATGGGGGAAGCTATGCATATGAGTGGGCAAGGAATATATGGGAATTTTTGTACCTTCTTCTCAGTTTTGCTATGAACCTGGAACTGCTCTGAAAAATAAAGTCCTTTTAAAAAAAAAACCTTTACTGACACTGGACACTGAAATTTGAATTATCTCATATTATTAAATTCTTTAACATTTTTTCCAACCATTTAAAAATAAACCATTATAAGCTCAAGGGTGGTAAAAAACAGGCAGTGAGTCAGATTTGGCTTATAGACAATAGTTTGCCCACTCCTGCTTTAGTAGGTTGCTAGAATACAGATTCCTGGATTTTATACTAGACTGACTCAATCAGAATAATTGGAGTGGGCCCTAGGAGTTTGCATTTTAAAATATCTCCCATGTGTCTTTTTATAACACTCTGAAACTAGTGCTTAATGACAGAGCTAGTAAGTGGGGAGTGGTTGTACATGCTTCTATGGAAAATGTAGAATCCTCAGGTGTCAAATCACTGAGTTCAGTGTTCAGCAGCACAGGACTGGGAGGCAAAGAGGGCTCTTGCCCTCTGGGTAGGGCTTGGCATGGAAGGAATGGCAGAAGATGCAGGAGTGGAAGCTTTTAAGGTTGTGGTTAGTGCTTCACTGAATGACCATCCAGGGGGCCCAGGCTTGGCAGGAAAGCAAAGGCAGACAGGAGGAGGCTGATGGACTAAAAAAATCAGGAGGATTGGAGGGATTCATGATCATGAGAGTGGGAAACAGACTTGGAAAGTCAAAGCTTAGAAGCAGAACAGATGTTTGTGATTAGAACAGACTTTTAGAACAGGTGTGAACCATGTTGGAGTATGAGGGCTACTTTAGGAACTGACAGGTTTGTGGAGGTACATGTCATTGGAGATGAGAAATCAAGGACTTATGAGGCTAGGGGCCTAATAAGAGTAAAGTCAACACAGTTGGACAACACAACTAGGTTGAGTGTCTAGGATAAAAACGCGAGTGGTTGGAAGAGTGAGAGGGGCTTGCTTGGAGAAGGATGCATAATATTTAGAAAGGCCGAGAACATGAAGAGAAGAGATAGTCATCTACTCTGTGTTTCCTTAGTGGACTCATTTGACCTGAGCAACAAACTACTGAGATGAGCATATTCTCATGTCAAAGGTTTAAGAATTTGAAGTTCATAGAGATTAAAAGTCTAAATTCACGCAGAAAATAAAAAGATAAAATAATCTCTATAACTGGGAAGCCCATTATTGTTTGTTTTATTTTGTGTGTTAACTCCAGGAGGTTTGTGGAAGTACCTTCCTAAAAGCACTGTGTGGGGAAGATTCTGAAATAGAGACTAAGGTCTGAAAGAGAGAGCTGTGATTAATTAAGTTTGCCATGGGCATAGGAGGGGAGAACTGTGGCTTCCATTCCTGTATTTGTCATTCCTTAGGCATGTTAACTGCCTGCTCCAAAGGGAAAGATACTCCACTTTAGGTGGGGAGAGGGTAAATGAGCAGAGAAAAGAAGGTGAGAAGAGCATGCTATGTTTAATAGACTATGGCAGGACCACCTGGTTGGATGGAGTACTCACCTAGAGCCATGGAATGAATAAGGCTGGTGAATAGGATGATAAGTTCCAAGTTTTGACTTTGACTTGATCCTGGGAACAATAGACGGTGTTTTTGGTTTTGTTCTGTTTTCTTTTTACAAGAGAACCATGTGCATAAGGAAAATGATGGTTTAGGAGGGTTAGACAGGTAGGTGAGATAAGAGGAGAAAAGAAATTAACAGAAAGGCTATTATTCAGGTATAAAATGTCAGAAGTCTAAATCAAGGGAGTTAAAATAGTGTATGAATAGCATGAGTGGAAAAGAAAAAGATATTTCAACAGAATTATTAGAATTTGGTAACTACTTAGATATAGAAAAGGAAGAGTTAAGGATGACTAGGATAAGAACTTGTTATAAGTGGTTCACTGAAGCTGGTCCTTCCTGAGAAGAGTTTCTAGAAAGAGTCCAATAATCAAATATATTTGTAAACAGTATATACTCAGTCCCCTTTGAGGAAATTCCCAAAACCCATTAGTATATAAAAGGTTCTAGAAGTCCTACAGAAAAGAAACACTTTTAATTGTATTTAACCCAACTTTTCTCCCATTTAATTGAACATGTATCTATTTCTTACACAACAGTATGAAAATATAGCAAACCCTCTGGAAAATGCTAGAGAGAATTGTGATGCCACGGTCAAAAATAAGGAAACTTTGTGAAGAGGAAATAATGAGTTGTGTTTGGGGCTATATTGAATTTGAGAGCAGCTGTCTTAGAGTGGAGACATTCTAGAGCTCAATGAGGGGGTTGAGGCTAGAGGTGGATTTGAGACTAATAAGCATAGAGGAGAGTCTTGAAGTTGAGATGGTCTATCAGAAGCTCTTTCCTGGGGCAGACGGGTATAAATGTCAAGTCTCTAGGTTAGGGACTGGGAGATGGTAGAGGAGGCAGCTCAAGGGGATATAGGGTCAATGGCCAGACAAGTGTAAGGAGAACCTGGATAGGGCAGTGACATGAAAAGTAAGGGAAGAAATAATTTTCGAGGGAGTCTATGGTGTTAAATGTTGTAGAATATGAGGAAAGGCCACTGCATTCTGCAAGAAGGATGTTACTGGTTTATCTAGCAGTCAGTTTGTATTGGTGCTGAGTATTCATTCCATAAAAGGTTATTGAACATATTCTCCAAGAAAACAATTGTGGCTCCTGCCCTTCAGGAGCTCCAACAGTCTCCTGGGGAGACAACTGTCTCACACATAAGTGACAAATGTGCCTTGTACAGAGGTGTCAAGTGCTACTGAAGCATGGGAGAGGAAGAAGCTATTCCTGATTATTGAAAGCAATAAATGCTTTGCGAACAATAGTGGTTCTTGGTAAAATTGTGAAGCTGGGGACATGTGTCTGTGTGATTCCTGAGTCCAAAGTGTCTGGCCTCCTAGTTGCATCTTCTTCACTTGCTTGAGCTTGCCTAGTGACCTCTTGTTCTTAGGTAAGGCTCTAAATTATTCATCCCTTTGAAGCCATCAGTGATGGGACATTTAACATATTGCTTCTCTCTAGGTATCATTACATTATAAAGTGAACAAAGCCAGAAATAAAATATCTACACTTCTGAGAACGTATTTTTTTTTCCTACACACAAAATTGAAGCTTAAAGTAAAAATGCTTAAATGACATTTTAGCAGACTAATATTATGTGACAGAGTGGTTAAAATATTATGTGTATTATATATACAAATAAACATATATCAGATGTATATATATGCTAATGTATATATACATAATATATTTTGCAAATATGCACTAAATTGTACTCACCAGATTATTGGATAAGTGGTACAATATGTTCAATATTTAATTGTTTTTTTTTTAAATTTTTATTTATTTATGACAGTCACAGAGAGAGAGAGAGAGAGGCAGAGAGAGAAGCAGGCTCCATGCACCGGGAGCCCGACGTGGGATTCGATTCCGGGTCTCCAGGATCGCGCCCTGGGCCAAAGACAGGCGCCAAACCACTGCGCCACCCAGGGATCCCTTTAATTGTTTTTAATACACTCAAGGCCTAACTTGCTTGCATGCACACCTGCATCCTCTCCCTCTCAATAAATAAATAAATGAACAAATAAATAAACTTTGAAAAGTGAGTGTATTCCAAGAAACAAGCCATATGTGTTTCTGCAAATGACTCTAATGTATTATGTTGGCTTCAGAAAAGGTTAACAGTAGAATGACCCAGTATAATAATAAACTTGCAGCTCAGTAAGATTCTCATGCCTCAGAAATATGAATAACAGAGTAATTGTCATTTATGAGTAATTTCTGTATGCCAAGCAATTGTTAAACTATACTATGTACATTATCTCATTTACAACAAATGTGGTAGTAAATATTATCCCAGATTTATAGATGATGAAACTGAGGCTCAGGGAGGACAGGAAAGTTGCCCAGCATCACAGAGCTGGGATTTCAATTCAGTCTCTGCAAAGACCATGTTCTTTTTACCGATATACTTGTGAAATTCTAGTACTGTGATGAATTGTCTTTTAAGTTGGTATCAGCATTCTCTCAAAATGACAGAAGGAGGGCAGCCCAGGTGGCTCAGCAGTTTAGTGCTGCCTTTGTCTCAGGGCCTGATCTTGAAGACCCAGGATGGCGTCCCATATCGGGCTCCCTGCATGGAGCCTGCTTCTCTCTCAGCCTGTGTCTCTGCCTCTCTCCCTCTCTGTGTGTCTCTCATGAATAAATAAATAAAGTCTTAAAAAAAATGACAGAAGGGGATCTCTGGGTGGCTCAGTGGTTTAGCGCCTGCCTTTGGCCCAGGGTGTGATCCTGGAGTCCCGGGATCGAGTCCCACGTCGGGCTCCTGGCATGGAGCCTGCTTCTCCCTCCTCCTGTGTCTCTGCCTCTCTCTTTCTCTATGTCATCATAAATAAATAAATAAATAAATAAATAAATAAATAAATAAATAAATAAAATTTAAAAATTCTTAAAAAAAATGACAGAAGGAAGTGGTAGACTATCAACAATTTATGATAAAACTAGACTGGGCTGTCTGGGCATTAGGGAAGAATTCCAAGACATTCCCTTCATCACTTTGCCCTCGGGTGTTGAATTGTGGAACATTTTGAAATTCCTTGAAGGAGTCTTAAATTTGAAACAGGTATAAGGCCAGAAAGTGAGTAGATGCTGAAGGCAGTGGGTAAAGAAATTGCCTGTCACCTTTGCTCATGCTGGAGGTATATGGTGGGTGAAATACTGGATGAAATAATACATGATCATGAGAAGTAGTACACAGGAATATTGGCCAACTATGTCCTATGTTTCAGGCTATTTTTTTGATTTAAAGAATTTTTATTTAAATTCTAGTTAGTTAATATACAATGTAATATTAGGTTAGGTGACAATATAGTGATTCAATAATTCCATACAACACCTGGTGCTCATCACAAGTGTGCTCCTTAGTCCTCAACCCCTATTTCACCCATCCCACCACACCCCCTCCCCTCTGGTAACCATCAGTTTGTTCTGTATACGTAAGAGTCTATTTCTTGGTTTTCTTTTCTCTTTTTAAATTTTTATTTATTTTTATTGTTTTGACAGGCTATTTTAACTTATAGGAAATAAAAGTCTTATAAGGTCATGGTTAAATTCCCTCTTGTTTTGGATTAATTTTACCCTGGGCAAATTGAACTCAATGCTATGTGTTTCAGGGAAATTTAATCCTCACTTTTCTCTGCTCGGAATGTATCCTCCCATTCCCTTGATCCCTTACCTCTGTTCCCCACATAAAGAGCTCCACTTTTCTTGCCGGAACACCCTTGTTCTTTTGTCATTGGGTTTGCTTTACCCACTCCTACCTTTGGATTGTTATTACAACATCCACCTGTTTCAGTTTTGCTTTGCCCTATGTGAGGGGGATGCATCTTCTGGGCCAACACCTTCAACAAAAGTTTGCTCTTTGCTTTTAGAACTTTTGTTGTAATCTTGTACAATAGCATACTCCTATTCAGGTATGTGTATGCACTTTGTGTGTGTGTGTGTGTGTGTGTTTAACTTTAGCCCAAGTGCTTTTATTGCTTATTCTAACTCTCTCGAAACTTTATAGTTTTTATTCTTACTTTTTTTTCAGGTGTTTATTTAAGACATTATTGTTAAAGTTCTCCCAGAATGGTCTCTCTTCATCCTTATTATCTCTGTTTTTCTTTATTCCTTCATGTTGCCATCGTTTTCTGTCTTATTTCTTCCCTGTCTTTCCTCTTGTTTGTGTCTTCATATTCTCATTTTTTTTTCTCTTATAGAATTCTGGGCTGAATTAAGTTTTTTTTTGAAGGATTCTTTATTCTTAGCTTTCCTCCAAAACTCTCCTTTTTCTTTTAACCTTAATTTTACTCTTATTAAAGTCCCCAAAATCCATTAACTTTTTTTCATTCTTCATCTAAAAATCTTTCCTTCAACCTATTCCAAACCCATCAGATGTTTGAATCAC
The DNA here is from genome assembly GCF_905146905.1 of Nyctereutes procyonoides. Classification (NCBI taxonomy): domain Eukaryota; kingdom Metazoa; phylum Chordata; class Mammalia; order Carnivora; family Canidae; genus Nyctereutes; species Nyctereutes procyonoides. The sequence goes on from NW_026575142.1 coordinate 45,502,568, forward strand.
TTCTTCACCTCTGACTTTCTTCTTGATCTTCTCCCAACTACTTTCGTACCACCCTCTACCCTGAAATTATACTTACCAAAGAAGTTCTAATGACTTCCTCCTGGACAAATTGAATGTTCTTTCATCTGTGATCCTCATCTTCCCTGGCAATAATTCTATCCAGAGGCTGATAGATCATCTTTGAAATTCTTTTGAAGCAAGGTGGGCTGCCTCTTCTCCTCCTTCTCCTTCTCCTTCTCCTCCTTCTTTTTCTCCTCCTCCTCCTTCTCCTCCTTCTTCTTCTTAACTAACAAAATATCTTCTACAGTGTGCATCATTTTGTTTCTTTTGCATGATAACATGCTGTTTGCATTTCTTTTGTTTGTTTGCATTTCTAATAGCTGGTTTTTAAAAAGATTTTATTTATTTATTTATTCATGAGAGACAGAGAGGGGGGGGGCAGAGACACAGGCAGAGGGAGAAGCAGGCCCCATGCAGGGAGACTGACATGGGACTCGATCCCATGTCTCCAGGATCAGGCCCTGGGCTGAAGGTGGTGCTAAACTGCTGAGCCACCTGGGCTGCCCTCTAATAGCTGTTTTTAAATAGACATTTCAGTCAGTTTTGAGTGGTCACTAAATGGCTTTGTGAATTTGAGCAGTCTTATTCCCTGAAGGACAGATTTCTTTTTTTTTTTATTTTTTTATTTTTTTAATAAATTAATTTTTATTGGTGTTCAATTTACCAACATACAGAATAACACCCAGTGCTCATCCCGTCAAGTGTCCCCCTCCGTGCCCGTCACCCATTCACCCCCACCCCCCGCCCTCCTCCCCTTCCACCACCCCTAGTTCATTTCCCAGAGTTAGAAGTCTTTATGTTCTGTCTCCCTTTCTGATATCTCCCACACATTTCTTCTCCCTTCGAAGGACAGATTTCTGAGTCAGTGTTATAGCCACATGCACACAATAAATTTGCCTAAATCTAATTTGTAAATTATTACCACAGTCAGCAGATATAAGTAAATGACTTATTGGAAATAATTTCCTGAGTTATCTTGGTTTTTTAGAAACAGACTTGAAACCTCCCCAAACTCAAATTCCACTGAAAATTAGAATTTTAAATATTTCTGAATTAAACTTGGAAGAATGAAAATTCCTTTCCACAAATATATTTAATAATTAAAATTATATTAGCCTTTATGGCTCTATAAATATATTTTTTACTGTTTTTTATTCTTTTGGTTCTTGGCAAACTTTGCCATCATTATGAACAACAAAGGTAAAAAAGTTCAATTGATTAAGGAAAAAATGGTTTAGAAAGTATGAAGATTGCGGATCTGTAACAAAGGCCTTAGAATTCCAAGTTCAGGCTGCCACTGTCTATTTTTGCCTGCTAAGTGCAAGGGGGTATAGCCTTAGACTTCTCTTATTCTTTCATGCAGGTTTATGTCACTCTTATTAACATCATTTAAATATAGCTTTCTTAATTCCTGAGAAGGGTGCTGAAAATAGTGTTTTGACTAGTAAAATGGAGAATACAAAGAATCCGCAGACAAAGGCGAGATATGCACTGACTGATGTATGTCATTTTAATAACATAATTACTTGATAAGCACTTACATGATTTAGTTACTGATCTTCAACCTTTCAGAGCCGAGGAATGAATTGCTGATGTATTGTACTCAGGTACTGTCAAAAAATTTGGAGCAGTGCTATATTCTGTGGTATTTTAAGGGGGCATATTCCTGACTTGTATCATTAAGTAGCTCATCATGTAAAATAGGGCAGTTTAGTGAAAATATTTCATAGTAAAACCAGATTGTTTTCTGAATTAATGCTCTCCTTAATTTCTCCAGGCTAGATACATTATAAAGTAGGGAAGGGAATAATCTACAATCTTTTTTTCTGATTTATGAATAACTGGAAAAAATGCAGAAGCATAATCTATTCAATGTTCTATCAGGATTATGCAACTGATAACATTCTTTAGAACATCAAGTCTAAGCGTTGTCTCTGCCTTGAACTGAGACTTGTCCTAAAGAAGAGTATGTCTTCTGGGGGATCCCTGGGTAGCTCAGCAGTTTGGTGCCTGCCTTTGGCCCAGGGCACGATCCTAGAGTCCTGGGATTGAGTCCCGTGTCAGCCTCCCGGCATGGAGCCTGCTTCTCCCTCTGCCTGTGTCTCTGCCTCTCTCTCTCTCTATGTCTATCATCAATCAATCAATCAATCAATCAATCAATCTTTAAAAAAAAAAGTATGTCTTCTGTGGCCAGAAAGAGGAAATACTGATGATGTTTCTTTGGAGTAAACATACTAGTTAGTCTATCTGCAATGAAATGATGTGCTTGGAGCAAAGCACCCAATGTGATCCAACTTCTCTTATATAGGTGCAAGCAGGTTAAAATGATCATTTTTTACAGAATTGTAGGAAGTAAATATCAAGTGCCCCCCTCAGTGCCTGTCACCCAGTCACCTCATTCCAGATGAGTAACCTCATCTCAAACTCAATGGTGATAAATGTGGAACTTGTGAAACTGGGACCATGCTGACTGGTTAGACCATTAGAGCAAAAGCAAATCTGGCTTTCAGCCCACACATTACTTGTATAGATGCCATCAAAGGGCAGGTTTGGGTGAACATCCACATAAATTCTTATTTCTCCTTGCTACCCTAGCCCAGGTTACTCATAGTTGAGAAGAGGTATGTGGAAGGCCCAGGTATGCTCCTAGCATTGCATGCAGGTTGTTGCATTCAGAGAGGTCAGAGTGGCTCATCACTCAGTAAGCCAAGGGCTCAATTCCAACAATTGAGCTCTAAGTTAGTTAACTCTGTTGGTTGTGAAATCCAGTGATGTACTGTCCCTACTAAAGTCTGTAAATCATGGCTTTGGGTACATTTTGGTTTATGGGCCTGTCAAACACCTATCTGAAGCAGTAAGAAAATTAGAAGATTTCCTATGCAGGGGACAGAAGATTCACACATTCTACCAATGAGCATTCCTAGATAAATATGAGATAAGAAATGCCTCTTGCTTGAATTTCCTGAGAACTATTAACTGCATTTCTCAAAAAGTGGCACATGCAGCAAGAAGCAGCATACATTGGTAGAATTCAGTCCAAGACACTGAGGGGGAATGACTGTGGGTGACATATATAGGGCTCTGGCCAGGAACATTGGTAAGCATGAATTCTACCTGGTAAAGCTGATATCAGTTAGTGTAACCCATTCCTTTTCTCCTGGGGATCACTTCCCTGAACCAGTGCCCAGCCATCTAGTCACCTCAATAGACAAGCTTGGGGCATTCCCTCTAACAGGTCCTAAGGAACGCTCATTCTAAGCTGGTCTTGATCACATTTAGGCAGAAATCCTAAAAGACACTTAATAGACTTTCTTCCTGTCTAGGAACCTGTTGGCTTTTGTAGGAATCTATTTGGGAGGCAATTCTGAATTTGCAGGTAGCTTATGACTGTGGTCTCTTGTCATAGTGATTTGGGAGCTTTGACAGAAGGTAAGGGTGATTAATGGTGGCATGGATAGCCTACATATATTTGGATGGTGTCAGTGCACATTTAACAGGCCAAGTAGATTTTTGTTTCTCTCTCTCTCTTTTTTTTTTTTAAATCCTCACATGCAAGACTGATATGCTTATTCTGAAAAAGTTCGAAAGGGATAAAATCCCATCCAACCATTATTCAGCCATTTCAGTGTCTAACAGCTTTTAAATATCCTCAGATGTCTTTTGCTAGATAGACAGGGAACCATGTTTAGAGCATAGGATTAATTAGGATTACAAGGGATGATAAAAATTATAGTTTATTAGTTTCAAACTGTTCTAGGGGAGGCAAATGGAGGTCTGAGCATGGGGAGCAGTGGCCCTTGATTCTCATCCTCATCACCCACATGTGGTAGCTTTCATTTGGACTGTCAGGTTAGATTCCTTTGTACAGTGCATTTCTTGGCTTAAAAAATGTCTAAAAACTATTGGTACAATTTATTTTCTTATTTGTAGATGTAGAAACTGGTCCTCAGAGTATTAATGTGACCTGCTCAAGAACCTGTAGGCATTGAATCAAGGCAGAATTTTGTTTTTTTTTGTTTTTTTTTTTTGTTTTTTTTTTTACCCTTGTCTAGTTTTTTCCTCATCTCCTAAATTCTCAGTATGATTCCAGGGCAACCAATGGCCTGAGTGATCTAGTTTCATTAGAGATATACTAGTTTCATGTGAATTTATTAGGGATTATAAAGAGGAAAATATACTGATGTTAAATAAACTTGGGAAAGCATATTTAGCTTTCCCAAACTATAGTTTTGTCTACTTTAGTTCTCCCAACATTTTAAAATATAATAATGCCAATCTCAAACCTTTAACAATGGGAAACAATATGTGCCAAATTTATTTGACTATGGAATATTCTTTTCTTGGAATAACTTAAGGGGCCAGTTTTCCATGAAACACACTTTTGGAAGCACTCTATTCAAATACAGTTGTCAATGAAGATCTTCAATCATTGGCAATCTAAAAGTATTTTGGATGTAGGGTGTCTTATGCAAAATATGTTCATGATGAATTACATATGTGATGTTACTGACTGACCAATTGGAAGTTGAGAGGGAAGTTACCTAAGTAACTAAATAACTACAATTGTTGAAAATCTCCTTTAGGGAAATAGTGTTGGACAATGCAAATCTGGTGATACTAATGATATAGATGTTGTTCTAGTACTTGAGGGGAGGCCACAAGTCCCTTTTTTAATTCCAAATGGGTGGTGAGTGGGGATCCTCATAGTTAGCAAAACTTCCACCATTATAGTCATTCTTCTGGGTTACTATTATTCTAAGTAAAAATATCATTACCAACACCAAAGTACTAAACATGCCACTCTAAAATATTCTATAATTTTACAAGCTTATTTAATAGTCAAAAGAGATGGTACTGCACATAAGTTTAATAGCACAGGCTACAACAGCAGACTTCCTGAATTCATGTCCCTGCTCTGCAATGTATTGGCTCTGTGATCTTGGTAAAATCACCTAACTCCTCTGTGCCTCATTTCTCTTGTCTATAAAGTGGGGATACTATTTTTGGAATGCAGTTCTGAATTTTATCATGGTTTTTGATTCTTTGAAAGGAGGTATTACCAAAGGTTAGAAACACCTCATCAAACATGGAAACTATGGTACTTTGCATTTTTTCCTAGTGTTCCTCTTAATCCCCACTGTGTGACCTGCTTTGAAGACTCTCTCACCTTTATCTTACATGTACTGGTTAAAAACAAAATCTCTTTTCAAATTCTTATTTATTCCTCAGAATTCTTTATTAGCATTCTTGACAATGACTTACACAGCTTTCTCTTTATCTTAGAGATTACTTTTTCTTTGGAGTAGGAGAAAGAGTATAATATGAGAAACAAACTGTTCCACTCAGGATAGGGGGTGACCATTTCAGAAAAATCTGAAATACTTAAGCATTGGTCAGTTAGAATAATTCAGCATGCATGGCTAGGATTAAGGATAAGACACATAGTTCTTCCACTTGACCTTCTGTGGGCCCTTTAAGTTTCTTCAGGAAAGGAAGGATAAGGTTAAGAAATAGTAAAAAAAAAAAACCTGAAGATATCTAGACTATGAAATTAGACTAGATTTTTCCATAGATGAGACTGTTAATGCTTAGAGATGATTGGAGAAATTACAGTTACTACCTGAGATATTTCTAAAAGATAGGGTAGATTTGACTAAGCAGGGATAGAAAGCCATGCAGTGGGGGACAATAAAGTTGGTATCTACTCTCACTCTTAGGAGTCAGCTCATTTAATGAATTGATTACATCTATTTACTTACCTGGGTTCCTGTTGGAGATGGATTTCTAAATTGCAGTACTATTCATATTAATTTTTCAATCAGCTTTTTCTTGTTAGTAATTGAAATACTGTGGCTAATCTTATGTTTTTCCTGGGTATGAAAAACAAATAGTAGGTTTGCATTGTAGGATGGATTTTCTCAAGAAAATGATGTAATCATTGTCTTAAAAGAGCATGAAAGATACTGAAGGGACTGATTTCTAGATTAAATGTACTTCAAGTTTGAAGCTGCAATTACTTTCTGGTTTAAAAGTTGTAAAAGTCTACCAAACAGAATGATAAATTATAGATGCAAGGTAAAAACAATCCTAACTCTTGGAAATTATTTGAAGTGATTTTGTAGTCTAATCATTGTCTTGTCCCAAGGAATCCCACATGATGATCTTATGAAGAGCCTATTCTTAAATGTCTCAATAAGTGAAGTTCTACAAACTCCCTGGGAAATTTTAATTTTTATTCATAATTTTTGTCTTCTTAATTTCCCAAAGTAATTTGAGGCTTCTCTTAGTAGTTAATTTTACTTTTAATTTATAAAGTTCATATTCATTTGGGACCTGAATCACTCTTCATTTCCTCCCAAATACCTGCACAGTGATGTTTTATGGTCCCAATTTATTTTGGCATTTTACAAAAGAATAGAGTCCCAACCTTTTTCCTTATAATCCAGATTGGGTTTGTGCATTCTATTAAGGATTTGGTTGCTGTTGAGTAAAGTAGAAGTATAATTTTACAGTTATTTTATTTAATACTGTGTATTAGAATGGGACGTCAAATGTAGAGGCATTTGGTTTTCTTTTTGAGCCAGACTCACATGTTTCTTTGACTATCAGTGGCTGAGATTAAGCATGACCAACCATGCTTGGATGGCAGTTCCAAGACCTCCTGGTATTGTCTGCAGATCAGTTAATAGTAAGCACATGGTTGAATAATTTAGTAATACTGTCAGTTAATTGAATCCCAGAAGAAAATTCTTCTATTCTCCAACTGCTGAATAGTTATAATTGTTAAAGCATCTTTTATCATATTTTGTTTCACAACTTACAATTAGAGTATTTAATTATCTCAAATCTAGCTAATCTAATTAGCTCTTCATGGCAAGAAACATCTCCGGATGTTTACCATTGTTTTTCTCATTTTGTAGATGAGGAAAACCTGTAAGGACTCCTACTATATTTAGAAAAATGTTCATGTAAAATTCCTGAGGATATCTGGCTTTAGACCCTAAATATTTAGGGATGTTTAATGGGCTGGCCGGGAGTATAATTAGGAGAGTGTTCATATATTCCCTTGTTTATCATTTCATCTGAAGTTTGCTATTTGTTAAACAAGAGTTAGAATACATAGTAAATGTACATCCAACTTTTAAAAAATCTGTAAACCACAATTATCTGAGCCATTCTTTGGATCATTGACTGTAATTAAACAAATATGAAGAAAAACAAAGTTCTGAGTCTGCCATTAAACATTCAAAATATGGAAATGTTAGAGATTCAGATTTTTTGGCAATACTCCAGAGCTTTTGTCCAAAAATCTTCTCTTACTCTGTTGTTCAGTGTAGCTGTTCGTTCTTTCTTTCTTTCTTTCTTTCTTTCTTTCTTTCTTTCTTTCTTTCTCTTTCTTTCTTTCTTTCTTTCTTTCTTTCTTTCTTTCTTTCTTTCTTCTTTCTCTTTCTTGCTCTTTCTTTCTTTCTTCCTCTTCTTTCTTTCTTTCTTTCTTTCTTTCTTTCTTTCTTTCTTTCTTTCTTTCTTCTTCTTTTTCTCTCTCTTCTTTTCTTTTTTTCTTTTCGTTTCTTTCAGGTGGGGAGCAGAGGGAGAGGGAGAGAGAATCCTAAGCATGGAGCCCAACTCAGGGCTTGACTTCATAACCTTGAGATTATGACCTGAGATGAAATCAAGAGTTGGACTCCCAATGATTGAGCTACCCAAGAACCCCAACTTCCTCTAATATTTTTTAAATGGGAAATAAAAGCAAAAAAAACACAACTCAGCCAGTCACCAATATTTATGGAGAGACTACTGAGGCCAGAACATGGTCCCTAATGTTCTGGGGAATTGTGAAAAATATTAAGTCCCAGGTCCTTAGAAAAAAAATTCACTATTTTATGGAGAGTAGGGGTAGATAAACAAATGTCAATCCTTAGACTTTACTTCTATCTCTCTGGAAGGCCTGAGATAAAATCATTCCATAAGGCAAGGACAGAGAAGCCTCAGGAAGGGGAGAGAGAGGTGGCCGATTTAAACCATGGAAGTAGAAGCACACAAACTGTAAATCAAGGGTGTGTGTTAATCTCAGAAAAAAAATCACAAAAAAACAAAAAAAAAAACAAACAAAAAAAAAACCTCTTCTAATTTGAGAAATGAAACTAGTATCAAAGTCTTGGCTCTTTTAATGAGTGTTTATGACAAGACATAGGCGCATAGATTATGTTTAAGCATTACTGCTATTTCCATATTTCCAAGATAAAGGAAGATTCTCTAATTAAAGAAGGCCAGTGGGTTACAGTTTCTTATCATTCTGGATAGGGTTTTGTGTCCATCAGATGGGAAGAGCGTAGATGGAATTGTTCCAGTAGTTGAAGTTTCATTGAGGAAAATGGGTTTTTTCATGCCTAGTCAAAAGAGGGATAACACTTTTGTCAGCTGATCATGGGTAGATTAACAGTGGTATAGGCTTGCTGTGAGTTCTTCTGAAGGCTGGTTTGTAGAGGAGGCCCTTAGGTGTCTTTTCTTAAAAGGCCAGTAGATACAGTTCTGATACTTATCTAGTGACCAGTTAGTTAGTGGTTGGACTTCCCAGATGAAAACGATAGAAGAGAGACAGATGGTACTCTGCTCATTTTTTGGATGAGAAAACTAAAGGTCAGAGAAGTTAATTATATTTCCTGAGGTTATGTGGATAATTAGCATGGGTCTGGGATGTGCATAAAAGTATTTCTGACTTCAAAATCCATTCTTTTATTCTAAAGATAATAAGGTAGATATGATAAATGTAATAGATGAAACAATTATAGAACATAACAGTGGATTCAGAGACTGAGAAACTAAAGTTTGCTTGAGGAAATTGGAAGGTAGTGATATACACAGCACAGGGAAGCATTTCTCTGTGGTTCCTCACTTATTGCTAGCTGTTGACTTGGTTTGCATCAAAATGCTTTAATGCGTCAAGAATGTTTCTCAAAGTAATGTATAGACTCCTTATTTTAATTATATAATAATTATTTATTATTATCCTTTATTATTATTAACCGTTTTATCTAAGAAATCCCCCACACAAAGAAGTATAGTATAATTAACTCCCATATACTCAATACTCAGCTTCAACAGATTTCAACTATTTTGCCAAATTTATTTCACCCATTTTCTCAACTTTATCATTATTGTTTGCATGAATATTTTAAAGGATCAAGCATTCTATTGTTTCACCTGTAAATGTTTCAGTATGTATCTCTAACAGTAAGAACTTTACAAAATATAACAATGATGATATTATCACTCTCAATACAATTAGTAGTGTCCTTTTAGAATTATTTAATATTCAGTCCAATTTCAAATTGTCCTGATTGCTTTAAAAATATATTTAGTCTATTCAAATCAGGATCCAAACAGTATCCACACATTGCCTTTAGCTGTTCATGTCTTAAGTCTTAGTACTTTATACCATATCCACCTGCTCCCTGCCCCCAATTCTTTCACGCCATGAAATTACTGGAGATATGGATCCATTTGCCCTGTAGAATTTCCCACATTCTGCATTCGGCTGATTGTATCTCTATGGTCTTGTTTGTTTTTTGTATTGCTCCTAAGTCCCCTGTGTCAACTGTAAACTGGTGATTAAATTTGTAGGCCTAATTAATTTCAGGTTCTGTTTCTCTTTTGAAGGAAAAAAAGTTTTTTACTTCCTATTGTCTCACATCATGAATCCCATTATAATTGGTTGTTTTACTTAACTTTGTGCAGTGGTTGTGGTATGTTGGCCTGATCTCTTCATTATAACTGTTCCATCAAAATTTTGTTAATGACTTAGCAGGCATTAAGTATTCTTTGCCTTGGATAATTATTCCATTAGGAGTATAAAATGGTGGTTTTGCAGTATTATTATTATTCCTTTTGTATTAGCTGGAATCCTTCTGTAAATAATTTCCCATCACTAGCTTTTTATTACCCTGAAATACAGTTTTTACAGGTAAGGCAAGATACAGGTTTGATTCCTTCATCTAATTTATCAGTTTTCATGGTAATGGATCAGTACCCTAGCAACCTCCAATGGTGACCAATTAAGCTTTCTTTCATCGTGACCATGTTAGTCTTTGATAAATTTCTAGCTTTTTATCACAACAGATACTGGAGGCTAATCTTACACATTTCTTGATTTACTTGGAATCAGCCATTTTTCCAAATACCTTTGGTTCCTTTTATTGTAAATGGTATTTAGGGGTAACAATCTGAGAACCAGAGAAAAAACTTATGTAGTCATGCTAACATTACAATTTAAATGGAAAACTATGGATTTTTTTTTTGCTGAACTTTTACATTTTATGCTTATGTATTTTTTCCATTAGCTTTTAACAATATTAGAATAATTATTTTCTTTACGCTACAATATACATGTAATAGGTATACTAATAACAACACCAGCATTAATGTTAACAGACTGCAATTTAAGATTTCTTTGATGTTCTTTCATTCTTATAATATATCCCATGAGAAATATACAGTCAATATTCAATATTGAAGTTATTTCAAGTATTTCTGTTCTCTGTGTGGTTATGCTACCAACATGATGTACAGTTCAGTTCATTTGTTTTAATTTTTAAGAAATGCTTTTCCCATTTCTGATTGATTTTTAATTATGGAAAACACTTACATTGTCCCAAATTCAAAACTATGTAAAAATATACATTAAATCAAATGTTTTCATCCATGCTTCCTGCACATTTCCCTCACCTCCCCCTTAGAAATCAGTTTTATTAGTTTTGGTTTTTTATTCCCTTATTTATTCTTGACAATGTAAGCAAAACTTTATATTTACATTAATATCTCCCTTCACCTTTCTTACAAAAAAAAAAAGAACATACCACAAACATTGCTCTGTACCTTACTGTTTTTAAACTTAACAATACATCTTGGAGATCATTCCTTATTTGTATGTACTGCAGAGATCTTGCTCATTCCTTTTTACTCCACAATGTGGTACTAAACCAGTGTACTAAACAACTCCCCTATTCATAGATATTTAGTCTATTTCCAATATTTTGCTATATTTTTTAAATTTTTTTAAAATTTTTTTATTTAGTTATGATAGTCACAGAGAGAGAGAGAGAGGCAGAGACACAGGCAGAGAGAGAAGCAGGCTCCATGCACCGGAAGCCCGACGTGGGATTCGATCCCGGGTCTCCAGGATCGCGCCCTGGGCCAAAGGCAGGCGCCAAACCGCTGCACCACCCAGGGATCCCAATCTTTTGCTATATTATAAATAGTGCTATAATAAATATTTTTGTGCACAGAAAATTAATATTTTGTTTGTTTATCTTTGGAGTAGATGCCAAAAAATAGATTTGGGTAGATCCCCAAGGCTAAAGGCACAGGGAAATTCCTCTCCATATGTGATTGTATCATTTCGCATTCATTTTGCCAGGAATATAAGAAGTGCTTGTTTCTTCTAGACTTGCCAATAGAATATGTTCTCATGCTTGATTTCAGAACAGATCCCTTTTAAAGGGAGAAAATTATTGCAGAATCTCAGCATTGATTAAAGTGATTTTTATTTTATCACTTAAATATGTGAAAATATAAAACTATATATAAATTCTTTATGCTTATTATAAAACAATAAAACAAAAGCCAACATACATATAAACAAATTACAAACCCGATACAGTTTGTATTAACAAAATTAACAAAATGAATGATGTTATTTTTCTGAAATGAAATGACCATATAAGAGTGTAAATATGATACTGACTTTTGCAGCACTCAGATTCCTTACATTGCATATGGATATTCTATTGAGTGTCAGGTATATTGGTCAAGATTCTTTTGGTTACAGGGACAGAAACTCAGTTAAAACTAGCTTAAGCGAGATAACAACAAAAAAAACTTCTGGGAATATATAGGATCACATACACATAATTGGGAAGATGAAACCCATATTTGGGAAATGGGTGGACCCATTTGTTACAATTCTTTCATTTAAATTCTGCCTCTAATTCTGCCCCTGGTTTCTTCCATGACTGCTTCATTCTCAGACTTATCTCTCTCCATCCATTTGATGGCAAAGATGACCCATGGGCAGCTCCAATCCGAAGTCATCTTTATAGATCAAGATCTGAGGGAAAACAACATGCCCTGGTTTCCTCTTAGTATCCATAACTACTCAGCAAAAAGGACTCTGATTGGCTTATTTATATATTATGTTCTCTTTTGAACCAATCACTAAATCTTCTGATTTGCCAGCCTGAGTCCTATGCCCAGCTCTAAAGAGAGAGGTTGCTCTCTTGATTTTCAGCCCTACCAAAATCCCAAAAGGAAGCCATATAAGACATAAAAACTTAAGAGATACCCTTACCATTGTGGAATGGTAACTCAGTTTTGCTACTACTTTTCTTTATAGCAACTATTGAAAAACCTTAGTTTGAATGTAGTATAGCATTATGTGACTTCTTCACATGATACAAGTTATCATTTACACATTAGGTCTGCCTTTACTCTTTTTTCAGAGTATAACACTGAAAGTAGAGTTACTTGAAAGTAACAGTCACTAAAATGACACTACAGTCCTCGGTTCTAAGAGGTCATTGTAAGACAGTTATGTGATTTTAATTTGAACTGTCATAATGATGAGAACCCAAGATTAAAATATTCCAAGAGAAAACATCTAGACCCCCAACAAATATGTATGATGCCATGAGGATTAAGCCCTTAAAGCATGGATAAACATTGAATAATCAATTTCATTAATATGGTTTTCTAATTATGATCTAATGATTTGGGTGTTTTAAAATCTGCTAATAAATTGAATATCAAATTTGATAATTAATCTACAATGTACAAGAGCAAATATAAACATGAATATAGAATAAAAATAAATGTAAATATAAATCTACATGCCAAGTATAAAACTTGTGCCCACAAGTTTAAAAAAGTTTTTTTTAATTTAATTTAATTAACATATAATGTATTATTAGTTTCAGAGATAGAATTTAGTGATTCTTCGGTTGCGTATAACACCCAGTGCTCATTACATCAAGTGCCCTCCTTAATGCCCATCACCCAGTTATCTCATCCCCCACCCACCACCCCTCCAGCAACCTTCAAATTGTTTACTGTAGTTAAACCCATTTTTCTGAAATCTTTCTTTTGTGTGGCAAGAAATCCAATGTCTCTCTGAATATCTCTTGTAATTCTTGAGATTGAAAGGATTCTATTTGCTCTAACTTATCTCAATCTCCCTGCTCCTATGAAGCATAATGACACTTTACTGGGAGTGGAATTTAAAAACTAGAGAAATCTGTACTGCCTAGAAAGCTCAATCCTAGGAATCGGTAAAGAAATTTTGAGAGACTTTTGACTGTCTTGAAGTTATGTATGTATAACTTAGTGGGCACCTGGAAAAATTTATTTTCTTTTAAAAAAACTATCTCTCTTTTAAAGGTAGCTGTATCTACTTCAGGTTGCAATGCACAGAGATAAAAAGTTACTGGCTTTGCTTAGCTGTAGAAGTCATAATACAAGACAGAATATTTAGCTAATTCAGCAAGTACTTCTTGTGTACCTGACCTTTATCTATCTCTACTGGCCAAGGTCTTCTCATATATGGAAGGATAGGTGGGCTATATCATCACAAATTGTTGCATCTTTACTAGTTTATAAAGATATGGTCTTTAGTGCTGAAGTAATTAGAGAATGGGTCAATAAGGAGGTTAATGTGAGGTATTAGAGGAAATTTGTTTCTCTATGAATTTTGACTTTTAAGCAAAGATATCTTATTCTTGCCATAAGAACAGATATGGTAAAATATGGAGAATCAGTCATATAGCTGGTGTGAAGATATTAGAATCTTTGTTTTGAAGTACCAAGTCTTTCCTATTTCCTACATAATGCTAGAGGGAGTTCTTACAGAAATTGAGGTAAGTTAAAAATGAACTGGAGTCAATCCTTATAAATTTTACTTAAAAAAACTAACATAGTTGCATTAAAAAGGAACACTGGGGCAGCCCCGGTGGCCCAGTGGTTTAGCGCCGCCTTCAGCCCGGGGTGTGATCCTGGAGACCTGGGATCGAGTCCCACGTGGGGCTCCCTGTTGGAGCCTGCTTCTCCCTCTGCCTGTGTCTCTGCCTCTCTCTCTGTCTGTCATAAATAAGTAAAAAAATAAAAATAAAAAGGAACACGGACTTTAAGATAGCATTTATATTTTGAAGAACATTTTTTAAATGGCCACCAACTATAGAGACCATACTGAAATGATTATGAAAAGGCTGAAATGATTGAACTCCAGAATAGTGATGTTGCTTTGCACATGCATTTCATGGTAGTGAAAAGTATAAGACATGCAATCCTGAGGTAAGGTTGACTTTGTAAATCACCCATTTTATGTAAGTACTTCCAACTTCTTAATGTGCCAGACTTGTGGGTGAATTTTATTAACGGTAATTGGATGTAGGTGCACAAACCCTTCTCTATGTCATTGGGAGATGGGAACCCTTAGTATGCAAAATCTCTGTTGAAATCAAAGGTCATTTGCATAAGATCCACATTGGTTGTTTAATGCATAGTGTGGGCTGGCACCTGGTGCTTGTTGAAAAGCAACCTGAAACCCCCAAACACGAAATGGCTTTGTGCATGAATGCTGCTCAGGAGAGTGCTAGCTGTTAAATATTTTCAGTATTAAATATCTTGATATTTAATCTTAAGCAAGATTTTAAAAATCACTTATCATCACGTTGCAGTTGATATGTAAATTTTAAAGCAATATTTCAAAAGGAAGCAAAATAATACAACTAAACTATTTATAAATGCTTCCATTTTAAAATAGTTTGCATCATATAAGAGTTAATTTGAACTCTCCTATCAGTAAAATAATTATTTCATCAAGTGGAATTGAATTTTAGTTTCTTACTTTGCACAAAAAAAGAAAACTCAAAAGCAGAATCAGAAATTAAATTGAAGTATAAGCAATGTGTTTTTAGTAAAAACAATAATAATAATAACATATAGCTGATGTTTTGAAAGCTTGGTTTTTATTTTATTTTTAAAATTTATTTTCATTTTAAAGCTTCATCAGGGTTTTCCAGCAGGTGTCACTGTAGGCAAATATAAAATGATAAATACATAGTTCATACAGCTTGCTGCCTATGATTCCTTGAGAAAAGAGCAGGTTTATCTTCAGACTTCTCAATTATTATGTTGTTGTTGTTGTTGTTGTTGTTGTTAGTATCTGTTTCCTAGTGTTATCTTCTGTCCCTGTTGATGCATTCACAACTTGGAAACACTACTCAGTTGAATGAACAGAAGTGGCAGTGTACTCTATGAAATGAGGACATCGCAGACAGCACCCATTTTTTGGGGGTGTGTGTGTAAAATTTTTTAGGTAAGACCCTGAAATCTTGAAAAGTCAAATTAAAGCATAATATTCAAATTCTAAAGCCCTTGGAGGATCTTCCCCATTTAATTAGCAATTTCTGATTTTTATGGTTTTTGTATAAGCTTTGTTAAAAAACTAAAGTTTCATCAGGAAGGAAAAGTTTTAAAAATATCCAGCGAAACACTTATCATTAATCTGGGATAAGTATGAGAAAGGGAAAGATAGTAATAACAACGATAATATTATTGGTTTCTTGAAATTATGCTTCAAAGTAGGTTAGAATTAAATTCGTATAATTCAGCTTGCAGAGAACATTTCTTTAGACTGCAGAGAAACCATTTCTGAACATATTATCAAAAAGAAATTCAGACAATCCATTCTTTCTCTTTCCCCTCTTCTTTTTAGTATGCATAGCACAAAGGGAAGCATGGTAGTAATAAGGTACTGGCAGGATAATTTTTCAGGAGTTATTTTTGCTGATTTCACAGTTTTCCTGTTTCCTTGTAGCTGCATCTCCATGTAGCTTTCATAGTTTCTAAAGCAGTGTTTGGTCTGCATCTGTAGACTAGATTTGCCTGTTGACGATATGACATGTGCAGATAGAATTTAAAGAGAAATGCACACAACAGAAAGTGGGTTTGGAGTATTTTCCTCACCTGCCACTAATGGAAAGGATCCAAGGATTGAAAAACTATGTTTTATACAGTTCATTCTTAGGAGGACAAAGTTGTATTCCATGTATCCAAGCAGGTAAGTAAAAATATTGCTTTCTCCATTTTATAATCAACTCACAAACTCTCAGGGAGATTGCTGCTTCCTGTGACTACAGTTCTCAAGCCCAAAATAGGATTCACATCTCCTGACTCACTTCTTTCCTCCAGAACATGTCACCTAAAATAGAGTTGTTTTTTGGCATCTGAAGACATGCTTTCTTTTTAATAATACAGCCAGAGTTGATTGAGGCCTAACTTTACCTGGACTGTGCTAAGTACTTCACACATGTTCTCTCAAGGAGTTTTCTCCTTACTTCCCTTTCTTGGGATGTAGGTACTGTTGTCCCCATTACATTGACACAAAAACAAATGAAAAGAGTTCAACATGCACAGGATCCTGTAGCCAGGAATGACAGAGAAGGAACCCAGATTTGTGAAATCCAAAAACCTTAGTTCTTAACCACTATGCCCACAGCAAAAGTGGCATGTTATTTATAATAATAACAAAACCATCACTGAGAAGTCACACAATAAATAACTCACTTCTTCCTGTATTTTGTGGGCTTTAGGTTAGAGGAAGCTTCATCCTGTTAAGCTGTTCGGCTATAGTCCCATAGATCACTGGCTGAATTTAGATTAATGATCTCGTGATCTCTAATGATATTTCCCTGATTTTGCTTATTAAGGAGAACCATATATCTATATATTTAAGGCAAGATTCTTAACAAAATCAAAGGCTCTTCTGGGAAAAGAGAAGACTCAGTAATTACAAACTCTGAGCATTATAATCTCATAGCATGTCACATTTACAGAAAGTTGTAGTAAAAATAGTAAAAAAAAAAAAAAAACACAGAGAACTGAGAATTCTTCACAGTTAGATTCGCAACATATTAAGATATTTCCATTTGAGGCCTGTACAAAGCATTTGGGCTGAAACTTCTGTAACTGAAATATGATTGAAACTTTACAGTGGATTCAAAGAGAATTCTAGAATGAAATCCTGACTCATTTCCTTGTTTCCTTGTCTCTAAAATGGCAAAAATAGCAAGTAACAGCAAAAGTGTATCCGTTGGTTATTATGTGCTAGGCACTCTTCTAAGTGCCTTATATACATATCTCAAGTCCTTTGCCTGAGAGTATATAACTAGTAAGTCCTCAAAGTGGAATTTCAGTGAAGCTTTTGATTCTTACCTACCATGGGAAATGTGCCTTCTTACATGGTTGCTATGAATATTAAAAGCAAAATTTAAGTGAGGTAATGTATGTAAGGCACTTCATACAATGCTTGGCATATAGTAGAAAACCAATTTGTTTATTTGTTTGCTTTTTGAAACTAGAAAAGGAAGTGTGACAAACTTATTCCTAAGATATAAGGGAAACTAAGAATCTGTCTTAAGGAAACTCAGGAATCTGTTTTAAGGAATCAGTGCAATTTGGATTTTATTTTTTCATTTTCCTATTAGGTCATTCTCACTTACTTCATATGCCTCTGTGTCTGATAATGACCAGCTCATCACTATTTCTGGAATCTGTTTTCCTGTTTACCTTCTTATTTTTCTATAAAACTACTGTTCTTCAAAAGCTTATGGTCTTCGTTACCCTTGGCCCAGGCCCCTGGTGGGTAAGGCTTGCTGCCTTTAGTTGCTACCTGGACCCAGTATTTATATATCAAAGTTGGGGATGAATGCTTATGATAAAAGTAAGATTATATTCGAGCATGCATACGCATGTACGCATGTGTGCATATGCACATGCACACAGTTTACAGTTAA
Source organism: Nyctereutes procyonoides (assembly GCF_905146905.1). NCBI lineage: Eukaryota > Metazoa > Chordata > Mammalia > Carnivora > Canidae > Nyctereutes > Nyctereutes procyonoides. The sequence continues at coordinate 45,520,471 of NW_026575142.1, forward strand.
AGGTTATTTAAGTTATATTAGAAATTGTAAAAGTAAATTTAAAAGTTTATATAAAATGTCAAATTTACTTTTTAAAGGGTAATTATAGTGTCAAAAGTAAAATATGAGTATTGCTTAAAACTTGGAAAATATTGAAAGTATGTATAGAGAAATCATAATCCCATCAAGGAGAAATAACTATAGTTAACATTGTATTCTTTCTTTCTAATATATTGTTTTACTTAATAATCCATATGATTTTATAACCTTTTAAAATATGCTTTTTCTTTACTAAAAATTTATCATAGATTTACATTTTTAAAAAAACGTCTAAGTCTCTTCTGATTCATGGTGAACTATGGCACACTTGGCAATGGAGAAGTCACTGATGAAAGTGATTTAAGTCTAACAAGGTGTTTCTTTCAGTTTTGAATATAATAGTTATCCACTTGTCTCTCCCAGAGCATATTAGACATGTCAGGAGGAACCTCTATAGAGGGGTCATAGGGTTGCAGCACATTGGAGGCCATGTGGACTGAGGGGAGGTGATGTGTGGGGCAGATTCGTGGACTTGCAGGGTGGAGAGGGGACTGTATAGTTATAGCTTGCCTGTTGGAGAACAAAAAAATATGAAACAACAAAGCTCTGTAAGAGCAATGTCTCAGTCTGTTCAAATTGCTATGCAGAATATTGTAGACCAGGTGGTTTTTAAGCAACAGAAATCTATTTCTCACTGTTCTGAACACTGAGAAGTCCAAGATCAAGGTGCTGACTGGTTCTTTGTCTGGTGACAGCCTGCTTCTTAGCCATAGACAGCCATCTTCTCACTGTCTCCTTACCTGGCACAAAATGACAGGAACTTTTTGGGATCTTTCTAAGGCACTAATCCCATTCATGTGGGCTCCAGCCTTATGATATAATCACTTCCCAAAGGCTCCTTCCATTGTCTAATACTACCACATTGGGGTTTGGATTTTAACATATGAGTTTTAGGGGAACACAAACATTCAGTCTATAGCAAGTAATTGCCCTTTAAAATAGGAAGAGAACTCAAACTCAATAGAAGAGAACTCAAACTCAGTAGAAGAGCTAAGGTAGCACATTGATGTTTTCTCTTTGTAAGTATTAGGAGATTTTAAAAGGCTGTAGATGTTAAGACTGTCTGAGATCTTGAAATACTTGGCCAAAACCAACAGAAAGATGTGAATATGCATGGTTCTGTGGTTATTTGATGCTAGGGCACAAGGTATGAGAAGGTAAGGGCTTTCTCCTTAAAAAAAAAAAAAGGAAGAAAGAAAGAAAGAAAAAACTGCAATGAGATTAAAATGGACAAAGATGGTTGAAGTTTAGTGGGAAAAAAATACTGAATTTGAATTTCTTTCAGTTTTGCCGTAAGTTATATATAATAGTCTCCTTTTGCTTTTTGTACCCTTCAATCATCATTGCATGTAGGACACAAAATGATCTTGTAAAGAACTAAGTCGAATTCTATCACTTGCCTGCTGAAAAGGTTTTCTGAATGGCTTCCAGAATATGATTGAAGGAAGACTCGAATGAAAACCCTTTACTCATAATTTCCAGCCCCAATGATCTTTTTGAACCTCTACTGAGCCACTTCAAATCCAAGTCTGCCTCTTCCCATATTCACTTGGTTGGATGTCAGTTCTCAGCTTGGTATCCCTCCATCCTGGACAAAGACAGACCCAAGTCCTAAAGAGAATAGATGGATTATGTTCATGGAAAAGAGAAGAGGTTGTCCCAGAACTTCAGGTACTTGGAGTGATCTATGACCAGGAAATTATTTATAATAATTTATACAAACACAACTATAGGTATGTGCACGCACAAACACAGGTGACATCATTTCTAGGAACACAAAGACGTGATCTTTTTTTTTTTTTTTTTTTTTAAATTTTTATTTATTTATGATAGTCACATAGAATGAGAGAGAGAGAAGCAGAGACACAGGCAGAGGGAGAAGCAGGCTCCATGCACTGGGAGCCCGACGTGGGATTCGATCCCGGGTCTCCAGGATCGCGCCCTGGGCCAAAGGCAGGCGCCAAACCGCTGCGCCACCCAGGGATCCCAAGACGTGATCTTTAGGATGACTTGAAACAAAAATTAAATGAGAATATCTGTGAGGTTGAAGTAGCTTTTATGATTTGGTGAGGGTGGCTAACTGAGGTTAAATCAGGAGCAAATTTACATAGTTTTAAAATTAGTAGAGAAGATGCTGGTAACAAAGAAAAAACAGTTACACATTTTGGGGAGACATTTGCTGCAAGATTTTAATGTCAATCTAGGCAAGTATGACTCCTGTGAGGCAAATGCCTGAGGTGATGTTTCATTCATCCGTTCATTCTGTTCACTTATCTATGGATCTTTCGTCATATTCCAAAAAAATTTTAAGTAGTTTTCCATATTTCCTGGAAGAACTGGCTTTTTTTTTTTTAAGAACTGGCTTTAAAGCATAATATTTTTTACTCTAAAGAACAAAATTTGGGAGGATTCAAATTGAGAAGTCCTCATTAACCATTTTGAGAGCCCTGTGCTTTGAAATGGATCCATCTACTCATCCTTAATCTATCCATCTATCCATACCATACATCGTTCACCCAGCATTTATTAAACACCAGCTACATTTTAGATGCTATGCTAGGAATTGGGTGTTTGAGGACAGATATCCTTCCCCATTGATGGGGGTGTTAAGCTTCAGCTATAAAACAGTCTTAAGTTATAATCATTGGATTGAGAATCAGAAGGACTGAGTTTAACTTTGTCTCTCTCTTTTCATTTTCCTATTTTTCTTTTGTTCTCTGAGCCCTGGATACTCATTTTCTCACTTTGTGAAAGAAAAATAGACCTCTGACACATGAGAAGCATCTGCTTAGCTCTAAGTATAGTGATCAATATATAGTCAGCTTTCCATGACATTTTGCTAAATAAATGAAAGAATAAAGAAATTATTATATCCTGAGGCCTTCAGAAATCCAAATTTGAAGATAGGACAATAGCATACTTTCCTGGTAAAATCAATCAAAATATAACCAGTGAAATAACCTCTTTAGATGGGAGCAGATGGTAAATGTCAAGTTGAGAAGCTCAATCATCATGACCTTTCTCCCTAATTCACAGTATTTAACCCTTTCTTACTAAGAGTCACCCAAGGCCAACTCTGGGTGCCTTCTTCTTAACTTATTCTATACCCTGCTGCTTGTCATACTTCCTCTCAACCCTCAACCCTTAGCCAGTTTTATCTGTCCTGAGCTATAGAACACTCTCCTCATGGGCCTTCTCTCTCTCATTTGCCTCTCTCCACATTCACTCATTGGCTAAAAACTCATACCCATACAGCAGCTTTTTATAGGGTAGACTTCATATTGAGACCGCCACAAAATGAGGAATGACAACCTGTCAGACTAGTTAGGCTACTCTGCACATCAGAGTATAGGCTGACTTCTTGCTTTGGACATTCCTTTCTTTTTGTCTGGATTTACTTACTCCTTTCCAGCAGTATGTGTCTGTAGGAAACAATCTACAAACCTAATTTCTTCTGAGGTGTGACTGATTAATAATGACTTAATCTTGCCCTGGGAAATTAACCTTTTCAAGTGGACTCTTATATAAACAATGCCTCCAGTGCACTCTGTGGTAGAATTTTGGATTCTATAATAGGCTAATGGAGATTTAGCTGAGCTGTGGCTTTTCCTGGTAATCTCCAATCCAGAATAAACTGAAGACTGATTATATCAGGACCTGTGGAATGGTAGCTCTATTTGTGCATTCATTTATTTATTTATCATGCTCATACAGACTTCCTACTATGCATCAATACTGCATGAGGTTTACAAAGAGGAGGAAAAACAGCCCTGCCTCAAAGAGTTCAGAATTTATGAAGTACTTAAATATACAAACAGATCATTATGACAGAGCATGTTAAATAGAATGATAGAGATACAGCTGAGAGTATTGTAAGAGCATCTGACCCTTGTGTAGAGAGCTTAGGGCTGGTTAGAGTAGACAATGGGCAGAAAGGCAGGTAAGATCCTGAACCTGTACACACTTAACTTATGATAGGACCAGAGAGCTTAAAGATCTGTCAGTGATTGTAATAGGGTCCAGTCAGAAAAATAGAGCCTGTGGCAGGTAGTTCAGCATAGGGGATTTGATATGGAGAAGTAGTTCTAAGGGTGCTGGAAGAGCTGAAAGACCAAAAGGGACAGGAAGGCAGTCCAGAAGTTAGCAACAGCAGGAAGCTGCCAACATCCTTAGGGCTGGAGGGACAAAAGATGGAGGTGTTAAAAAGCCCAGAAGCCAGGACTGCCTGGGACCTATGGGAGCTGAGACAAGAAAGAATATAGAGGTACTGCCAAAGACATTATAAAATCAGAAATATGGAGAGAAATTCCCTAGTCTGTTTCTCTGTGCTCTTGAATCACTTGTCATTGCCTCCCTTGGCCACACTAACTCTAAGCCAGTTAATAAGTGCCCAAGAATGGAATTTACAAGGATCAGCCCTTAGTAACAGGAAGCAGAGCAGGGGATATGTGGGAATGGATCTAAGACAGATAGACAAATGACAAGTACAGTCATCGTAGTTGTCCTTATCTTACCTACTAATTTACAGAGGACACCAGGGGTCAGAGCCATCATTTGCCAAGGCTATCTTATTCATTTTTAGTAGAGCTAAGTCTGGAAACTAGGTTGGAGAAAAGTAATGATTTAATTAGGATTTATGGAGGCATTATTACATTCCAGACCAGTTGTGAGGGTTCTAGGTCTTTAATTCTTCTAACATCTCTATTTAGAGACCTTTTGACTCCCAGTCCAGTTTGTTCCCAAATAACCTAACATTAAAAAAAATTAATGTTATCTCTGAGCCACAAAAGATTTATAGGAAAATCTTCAGGTAAAGGCTAGCAAATCTTGTAGTATTGTTTATTATCTATTCCATGCATTAGCTTAGAGCAGGTTTCATTCTGTACATTAGCTTTCTGACAGGATAAGCTCAGGGGTGCTAAGTGAGTGGATCCCAGTGTGTGGGCTGGAAACCCAAGGAGCCTGTACATGCATGCCTTCTCAACTGTAGACTTGGGGCTGCTCTGTCTTCCATGGCTATATTTGCTACTCCTCAAATGCATGTCATTGCAAATGTGGTGGAGAAAAAATACACATTTGTTTAAAATTATGACTCAATTCAGAGTAGTTTTTTGTGATTTTGCACATTCTCTAGTAGATAAAAAATAAACTGTCATCATGGGATGGTTTGAGAAATTTTTATAGAGTCAGGAAGGGGCTTCTCTTGTCAGGAAAGGTGGAGAAATTACCCTGTGAAGTATTGCCATGGGGAAGTAGAGGGTTGCAGAGGCATGTAGGCCAAATTAATCATAGCTTGCGTTTGCTGAGAATTCTGGTGTTTTATGTATAGTAAATTGTCAATTCTCACAGTAACCCCACAGTTGAACCCTATTATTGTTAAGACCCCCATTTTACACATGAGGAAAGAAAGGCACAAATAAATGAAGGCCTTTGATCTTTGAACTGATAAGTGGCAGACCCAGGATTTGAATCCAGCCAGTCTGATTTCAAGGTTCACATTTTAAACCATTGCTTACTCTGTTTCAGAAGTATGTTTTTTGTCTCCTGCTGTATTTTTGTTGCATCACATTGAGCTAAAAGTTCAATAAAATTGTACAAGGAAGATCATTATAGATGTATAAAATCCATTGGCAGCAAATGATTAACAGGCATTTTGGGGAATTTTACTTATATTTAAAAGAACTGCTTTCATTTTGATATTCTTGATATGTAATGATAAAATATACATATATATTTCTCCTCATTTTCAGACTCACAATAATTATGTAATTTCCTTCACTTAAGATAGAGCAAACTGTTAATAAATTGAGTGGTTAGTGCTTAAAGACTGTTAAAAACCACTTCAAATAACATGACAATCTCATCTTTACAGTAATACCAGGTTGTTAATTAGCTGAACTACCCAAATACAGAGATTATAGTTAAAATGGTTTTGAGTGGGAGGTGATAATGATGCACTCCTTGTTTTACAATATGCTCTGTGCTGTGCACTTCAACTCCTATTTTTAAAACAAAAATTTCCAACACTATTTTAAAAGCTCCTTTTCTTAAGAGTAAGAGTCATCTGAAAAATAAAGGTCTTGTCAATTAAGTAGTTCTATAAACAAAGCATCTTATATCAATGGGGAACTATATGTGAATGAAATGTTCAAGGCAGGGAATTTTTCTCTACTCGAGGTGCAGAAGAGGAAAATGTCTTTCCTGTTGGACTTTTTAGAAATGCCAGTTTTTGAAAACTTAATCTTGATGGTTGAACTTATAGAAAAAAATTTATTTGGAAAAAGTCATTTCTACTTCTTAGTAGCCACTGCTACATAATCAGAAGCATAATAAATATTTCTCGAGTATTTTTTTAAAGACTTTATTTATTTATTTATGAGAGACACAGAGAGAGAGAGAGAGCCAGAGACATAGGCAGAGGGGGAAACAGGCTCCCTCAGGGAGCCTGCTGTGGGACTCGATCCCAGAACCCTGGGATCACGACCGAGCCAAAGGCAGATGCTCAACCACTGAGCCACCCAGGTGTCCCACATTTCTCCAGTCTTAACATCACTGCCCATTTCCAGAGAAGGATCCATGGTCTTTTATTGTTTCATTCCCAGGGACAATGTCTCTCATTAGGGCTCTGTCTTGAGCAACACGTCACATCCAGTTCATTCTTTGGCCAAACAGCATTTGTTGAACAGTTTTTGAGTATTTTTAATGTTCCAGGCCTTGGGCAAGATTTGAGGAATAGCATTGACAAGCAACGTTCATAAGAAATGGGCCCTGACCTGAAAGACCGGCTGGTCCAGGAGAGGAATCTGATAGATAAATGGAAAATTACAATGAAATTTTTTTTCATTGCAAGAGAGATCCCGTATTGAGTGCTCCGGGAATAGAGGCACGAACAATGATCTATGCCTTGGTTGGACAGAGGAAGGGAAATGGTGGGGTGTTGTTGGTCAGGAGAAGCTTTGCAAAGGAAAAGATAGTTGAGCTACCAGAATCATGAGGAAGAATCTGTTGGAGAGTCAGGAGGAGAATTTCAGACAGAAGATTTAAAGGCATAAAGTCGAAAGTGGAGGGGTGGAGGGCAAAGGCTGAAGATTTGGACAGGCCTGAATTTAAATTCTGTGCTGTGTGATCTGAACAAGCAACTTATCCTCTCAGAAAAAAATGGGAAGATGAATGGTAGGGTATATAACATCCCTGGGACGTTGCCAACCACAGATGTCATGAGGGCTGCTTCTCTTCATTCAGGTGATTCATGCATAGCTCTAATTTAGTCACTTGCTAAAGTCACCCCTCACCACAGCTGGATTCCTTATTTGGTTACCTAATGATTGCCAATTCCCCCCCACACCCCCCCACACTGGAATGTAAGCTCTATGAGGACCGAGATTTGTCTTGTTCACTGCTGTATTGCCAGCCTGTAACTAGTGCCGGGCACATAGAACATACTTAATAAATATTACCATTATCACTAACATTATAAAATCGTGAAAGTATGTGGTGATCCATAGACATTCTGTGGTTGTAGAACAGAGCTCATTGATGGAGTGGAGAAGATGAAGCTAGAGGCATACTCAAGGTTTGAACTGTAAGTTGCTAAAGGGTCTGGCAGGTGTGTTTCAATAGATCTTTAGACAGGAATCAAAGTTCAAAGTTCATCTTGTCAGTAGGCATCAGGAACAGAAAGTCAGTAGATTCTTGGTGTTGTGATGTAAGAAATGCTAAAGCCTCACCTACTCTGACTTTGAGAAAATTCTCAGCTTGTCTTCTCTGTTCCTTTGTCTTAAGGCCCTGAAGTCCTATGTATTTGAGAGGAGTCACACAGACATTCTATTCCAGGCAAATATTCCTTTTCTCCATCAAGAAAGTAGAATTAATTGTTTCAAGTAGGGTCAGGGAGTATTGGAGCTGGACCCACTCTTAATTTTGTGAGACAGGAATAAATTTTTTCATTCTATGTTACTTCCATTGTGCTCCACTGTCTTTCTCAAATGTTTTTATCTGCCTGTCTCCCATACTTTAAACTTCTGGCGAAGCTGTCATTCACAACCTCATTGCCCTGGACACAGTGATTGGTTCACAGATGAAACCTGACCCAAACAGGGCCAGTTAGAATCATCCCTGAGGTGGATTTACAGATGCTCTTTAGGCATCACTACTTAGGTATTTCAATTAAATGTCATTTGTTAAATGAGTGGATTGAATAGATCATTTATATATCTTATCAAGTGGAATTGCCATATGGTAACTCACAAAATAGGAATTCCCAACTTTATAATACCTCCTATAGTATTACAGAACAGACTAACCATGAGCTGCTTAGTTATTCGCTATATGGATGTTATGTAACAAATAGGATGGTGAAGACATCAATAGAGTAAAATACGTTTGTTTGGAAACACAAAATTAATAAAGCCAAGAAATGACACCCTACCTATCAAGTTTATTTCAACCGGAGTTATGCTCAATATTCCCAATTGCTGTCAAAAAGTTTTATGATTATATTAATCTGTCAAAACAGTTTTGTTGAAATTTTGACTCAGTGTGCTTTGACAACATGGATGTTTAACCTAATAAATATTTTTATGTTTCACTATGAGCAGATAGTTAACCTTGTACCTTAGCAACATGCATTTCACAAATATTTTCTGCCATATTTCTCTCTGCCATTAGCAACTATAGTGCACACTGGGCTCGGAGAGTTTCCGTCCTCCCTTCGGGCTGAATGGTTCATTTGTTGTCTATGATGTAGTAGGAATCATTTACACCTATATTGTAGAAGCATAGTCTCCAGTGCCTTGCCAGGACTCTGCTTGGTGCTATATCTATAAAGATGATTAAGATGTGATTAACCATATCTGCCCCCAAGAAAGTCACAGTCCAATGATCAGGTTATCAGTACAAAGACTTTCTTTCTAAAGATATAGGCACTATATATATATATTCAAGAGACACTTGTCCATGTCAATTCCAGTGAATTGTTATTTAAAGAGCCTACTGTCTACTAGGAAAGTAATAAGGGATTTAGTGTGCCACTAACATTTTCTCCCTTTTGATCCTCTGGTCAGTGGAGGACATATACCAAGACCCATGGCCACAAGAGAAATGAGCTTTGTTTTATTATTTGATGCAGATGCTTCTGATGTTATGGAACTGACATAGGCTTGAGACTGAAATGAGGTTTCTCTCCTAATTGAAATGGTCAGGCTCATAAGAGTCCTGATTCACCTAACCAATAATAGAGAACCTGGAACAGATATAGATGAAGGGTGGCCATGTTCTGTTGTGTTTAATACAGAGAGACAAGAAGCACAAGCAGGCTTGCCATATCTATAGAGAAAAGTAAAGAGATGGGCAAGAGCACACTTGACATGTGAACACTAATTTTTTACTGAGTGACCCAAGCCAGTAGTAAAATGTGTCTAATGAATGTCACACTTATCACCTTGACTCCAAAGCTAGGGCTTATAGACTGTGACAGTCATTGTTTTACACCTTTCATTTTTTCTTTTTTAACGTAGCATGGTTCAGAACAATCAGCTTAACTGGGTGTTATTCTGTATGTTGGTAAATTGAACACCAATAAAAATTAATTTATAAAAAAAAAAAAAGAACAATCAGCTTAGAAAATTTATCCTTCATGGAGGATATCCTTCATGAGGAATGATGATGGCATGAGAGGAAGGCATAAGTAAAACTTTCTGTAAAACTGGAAAGGAAAAGATCTGCTTTTCTATGAGTTGAGGTTAAAATGTGAGAGAAGGGAGAAGCATAAGGTGTTTGTGGTAGAGTGAGCTCCAGCAAGGGTCTGTAGAGGTGATAGGGAACAGGTCAGGTATATTGTCTATCTGGAACTTTAAAGTACAAGGGCTAAACAAGGAGAGTGTAAAGAGGCTTGAAATAAAGCTAGTGAGGCAAGTTTAGGATATTATAAAGAATTCTTTTATCTCCACACCCCAAATTTAGCCCTTTATCCTGGAGGCTATGACTTGTCTTTGAAAATATGGAAACAAGGGAGAAATGAAACTCTCTGAGCCTAGTGTGCATTATAGTTGCTAATGGCAGAGAGAAATATGGCAGACAATGCTTGTGAAACAGTATTAGATTTGAATTTTAGCAAAAGCTCTTGGTAGAAGTGGAGAGATTAGAAGGAATCTGTTATGAGTTGAACTGTACCCTTTATCAAAAAAGATAGTTGGATTTCTAACCCCTTATACCACAGAATATGACTTTGTTTGAAAATAGGTTCATTGCAGATGTAATTCATCATCATGAGGTCATACTGGAATTGAGTGGTTCCCTAATCCAAAAATGCCTGGTGTTTTTATAATAAAGGGCAACTTGGATATAGAGACCAACATGCACAGAGGGAGGGTAATGTGGATAGACACAGGGAGAAGATGACCATGTCAAGTCAGGGAGAAAGGTCTGAAACACTTTGTTCCTTTACAGTTCTTAGGAGGAACTGGCCTTGCCAACACACTGATTTCAGACTCCTTGCCTCCAGAACTGTGATACAATAAATTTCTGTTGTGTAAGCCACCTAACTTGTGATATTTTGTTAGGGCAGCCCTAAGAAATGAATACAGAACCCAGAATTCTAGACCAGTTAAAAGGGGGACCAATGAGAGCCTGAACTAAGGTGTGGGATGGAGTAAAGAGAAATAATTCAAAAGTATTCAGGAAATAGAATTGACAGAACTTGGTGACTAATTGGATGTGTGGAGTTAATAGAGTGATTAAGATAGGTATCAGGGGATCCCTGGGTGGTGCAGCGGTTTGGCACCTGCCTTTGGCCCAGGGCGCGATCCTGGAGACCCGGGATCGAGTTCCACGTCGGGCTCCCGGTGCATGGAGCCTGCCTCTCCCTCTGCCTGTGTCTCTGCCTCTCTCTCTCTCTCTCACTGTATGACTATCATAAATAAATTTAAAAAAATAAAAATAAATAAAGGAAACAGAAAGGAAAATTAAAAAAAAAAAGATAGGTATCAACTTTAGTCCTGGTTCTCTTCCTGTGTAGCTGTGTGAACTTGAATGAGTCATTCATCCTCCTTATGCTTCAGTTTCTTCATCTGTGGAGTAAGTCATTAGAGTTCCTATCTTGTTGGGTTGTTGTGACAGATAAGAGAATGCATGTTAAAATTCTATTACAGTGGTTTTGTAAATATTTGATGTAGTAATATTGGCAAATACAACAAAAGCTCAATAAATGTTTTTGTTGTTGTTCTTTGATATGTAGATGATGTGAAATTGAGATTGACTCTTCTTTCTGACTTTGCCATCAGATAGGGCTATGATATTATTCAGGAAAAGAAAAATATTTGAGAAAAATGGGTTTGGGAGGCAGGATAAGAAATTTAATTTCAATTACATTTCAAACATATAAGCAAATTATCTATTATTAAAAATATATTCTCTTGTCAATTATGCCTCAATTTAAAAAATAAAAAAGTACACTGACTTATCTTTTATATTAGCTTTTATGACATTCAATATTTTCAACTTAACAGAAAGTTTCTGTGGTCCATTAAAGATAATAGCATATGGAAGATGAAGTGAGCATATTTCTAGGTTATTAGAGAAAAAGAATTATAAAAATCATATTTGTTTAAAACCCTTTACAAAAATCTATATTGATTGAACTGACTGTTACTTTGGAGATAGAAGTATTGACTTTTGGCAACTTGACCAACAATTAGTTCATAATTAACCTGGGGTTGTCAACTTATGGTCATCCTTTCTCTTGGATGAATGATCTCAGATGTGGCAATCTAGCAGAGAAATTGAGTCATCTGATAGAAATTGTTGTTGATTAGGTTTTGGTTCTAGGATTGCCAGATAAAATACAGGATACCCACCTAAATTTGATTTCAAATAAACAATGAATAATTTTTTAAGCATAAATATGTCCCAAATATTGCACAGGCCATATTTATACTAAAAAGATATTCATTGTTTATCTGAAATTCAAACTTAAATGGTGTCCTGCATTTTTAAGTGCTAAATCTGACAATCTTATCTCAGTTCTCTTTGATGGAATGTGCTTCTGTGGAAATATTAAAAAATAGCTAAATTCATAATCATCCTGACTTGAAGTATAGTTTGCCTAAAACTTGGTCTTGATTTCTTAAGAACCTTTCTTGAGCTCAGGGATATGCAATTAATGATTTAATGGAGAACATATAAACAAGTACATTAGGGTAAATACTGCCCAAGGCAATGCAGTATTTAACTGTATATAGAGGTCTGAAGGGTCAATCACATATATGGTTTTTTAGAGTGCTTATTTCTTTATAGGACTTTATTTAACAGCTTAATTTCCATGGGCTGCTACTTTGTTTTCTCTCTACTGATGAATATGTTAGAACATAATGAGTATATCTGCTTGTTTAATGAAGATGACAAACCTCCATGTTGTGCTTATCTTTGTATAATGTGCTTTCATATATAATTTATATGATTATACTCTAAGAAATAAAATCACAAGCTATTTTTAAAATGATTAGAATCATAGTGACATTTTAAGTAAATGGAGGATGAGATGAGATGGGACTATGTGATTTTAATTTGGACTTTAAATCTATCTACGGAGCCCTCTTTGTTTTCTTTCAATTCATTTATTCCTATGCCTTTTCAGTCTGACAAGAAGCCATCATGAGACTTCTGCCTCAGTCTTGAAAACTCACAACCACAAAACAGCACATATGAGAAAACTGGAAAGTTTGGCTTGTAAATCTGGGCATGTGATTAGGTTTGCTGCAGTCATTGCAGTGGTTACTTTGTGCTTGCTCACTTAAAATGAATCAAATCTTTTGCTATAAGCCATGCTATTTTGACTTTGTAGAATAATTTATCTTCTTACTCTCTGTGACTATAATGCTTGTGAAGTAATCATGCAAAGTTGAAAATTATACTTTTATACTTTCCCCAAATATTTACTTAAGTATTCTAAAAAGGGTATTAGTTATTTAAAAAGCCTGAGGTGAATTAGAAACACAAATACATTGAGCTTTACTCCTAAGGAGAACAAAGTAACATCAGTAATTCCAGACCACAGACTCTGAGAAATTTACTTATAAAATTCTAAATTATATTTGAAAAGAGAAAAATGCCATAAAAGGGGTTTCTTCACCAATTTCTCATGGCCCGTGATCACAGAGCTCCTCAGACCAATTTTGCCACCTCCAGAGGACAATAGTCAGAAACACTTTTCCTTTTTCCTCAGCAAGTGAACTCTCCTTTATCCTCCTATTTTCTTGTTCTTTAGATTTAAGGGTCTGGGGGAGAAGGAAGAAGGGATAAATTCACTACAAGAACTCTTAGCTTTTACCTGGTACTTTATTTGTTACTATCTGCATTTGGGGTAAAACAACGCTATAAAGGAAATTTATAGAATCCCAATATGCAGAGGAGGCTTTTAGGAACAGTACCAACTAATGCCATAAATCAGGGAAGAGTTCTTAGAAGAAGAGACTTCTAAATTGAGAAGGAAAGAATAAGTACGAGTTGATGTTTGTGAAGAGAGTATTTTCAGGTAGATAAAGGAGCATGTGCAAAGACCCAAGAGCTGAAGGAGAGCCACTAATTAGAGAATTGAAATGAGTTTAATTTGCCAACCAGAGTTCTAGGCCAGATTAAGAAAAATGTGATAAGCCATTTTTTAAAAAGGATTTTTTTCCTGAGAGCTTTGTTAAACCATCAGTGAGTGGTTTAAAGTTGTGGAGGACATAATAAGATTTACGCTTTTTGAAAGATGTGGAGAATGGACTTGAGGGGGATAAAATGAGAGCCAAGAGAGCTGTTACAATACTTTTCCAGGATTCCAGGTGAGGTGATGGTGACCTGAACCAGGAAATTGGCTGCGGGAATGGAGAACAGTGAATAGATCTGCGAAATACTTAAATGGCAGAGTTGACTGAATTTGATGATTGACAGGTCATGGAAAGTGAAGTGAAGGAGGTTGTATGATGAACTGCCAAGTTTTGGGACTGGAAAATTGATTGGATAAATTATGATAGGATAAAGAGTAGAGGAATAGGTTTATACATGAAAGGGTTAAATAAGAGAAAATGAATTCAATTTTAAGCATATTTTAAGGCACTTGTGGACACTGAGTTAATTTATTCAGTCAACAAATATTTACGGAGTACCAATTATATGCCAGGCAATGCTTATGAGGGTCCTTAGAGAAGAACAGTGGATATAATATTTTAAAGATTCTAGCCTTGTTGGGAAGACGTACAATAAATAATAAATATAATAAATGTATATAGTAAATCTGAGTGCTGGTAGTGGAAGAACACACATGTAGTATTTATTAGTTTCTATGTACAGGTAAGATCATATACATCAAGTAGACACAGTACTGCTGGCACTATCTGATCCAACTTCTCTTTCTTCAGACCTCCAACAGCTTCTCTTTTCTTCTCACTTTCAACACAATTCCCAAAAGAGAAACGACTCATCTTTCCCGTACCAGATCTACCAGCCTAACCGCATCTATAGGCATCTACTCTGTCTTCCCACTGTGGACAGGAATGGGCTGCAACTTTGTCCTCTCCAAGGCCACATCCTAATTATATACGGGAGCCAGGCCCCTCTTAACTATTCAAGGTCATTATGTAATAATCTCACCATGAAAACAAAACTCTTTTGATTTCATGTCTTTACCTACTGCCTTATTTCTCCATTCCTCTTTATAGCAAAACTCTCTAAAGGAGTATTCTTTTCTTAAATTTTAGCTTTATTGAGGTATAATTGACATATAAAATTTTAAGATATTTAAAATGTTCATTGTGGAGATTTGACATATATGTAATGATGAAAGGATCCCTCCTCCCATCTAGTTAATTAACTTTCTTTCTTTCTTTCTTTCTTTCTTTCTTTCTTTCTTTCTTTCTTTCTTTCTCTTCCTTCCTTCCTTCCTTCCTTCCTTCCTTCCTTCCTTCCTTCCTTCCTTCCTTCCTTCCTTCCTGTGAGAACATTTAAGTTCTACTTTCTGAGAAAAATTCAATGGTACAAATTCTAATGCTAAATTAATACAAAATATCCAAGATTATACAATGGGAAAAGGATAGTCTTTTCAATAAAGGATATTGGGAAAACTGGACAACCACATGCAAAATTGTTGTCTATTCTTGATGCTCCACTTCTCCATCTCTTATTCTTTTTGCAACTCACACCAAGTAGGTTTGTTCTCTCCATTCTACTGTATCCCCCTTTCCCAGGGTCACTGACAATTTCCATCTACTCAAACCAATAGTTAGTTCTGACTTTATTTTACTTTTGCTCTTGGTTATCAATGAATCTTTCTCTTTATGAAATACTATTTTTATGTAGCTTCACCACACTTTCATAAGTTTCCACCTGTTGTCCTTGGTCTCCTTTGCCAACTCTTTTCTTTAGCTTTCTGTTATGTAATAAATTGCCTCTTGGTGATTTTACTTAATTGTATGGCAATATATATATCTATATATACACAGATCTGCAGAAACAGCCCTGCTGAACCTGGCTGGCCCGTGAAAAAGCCGGACCTCCATCCACACACAATATCTAGAAAATCCAGAGTGGATTTATTATGGAGGGATGGGGCGAATGAACAGGATGCCTTCTCTTGGTGACGGGAACATGTTAAAGCTGGGCATCGGGGTGCCCATACAGCTCCATGTTGGGGTGGTGGGTTTGTGTCCCATGTGGGGTGTAGAGATTGCTTTGGAAAATGAAACTTTTTAAAGGTAAAAATATATATTAATATATATATTATATAATGTATATAATATATATCATCAAGATATATATGGTATATGTATATACCATATATATCTTGATGATTTCTAAATTGAAATCGACAGCCTCCGCCTTTTAAAACTACAAATTTATATCCAATTGCTTGTTATCTCCAGGTGGCAATAATTCTTGATTCTACATTTTCCTACCATTCCTACCCTCTCCAGCTACACCACCAAACTTGCTCCTCTATCCCCTCTTCATTTTCATTAAGTAGCCCCTCTGTTCAACCAGATATGAGGTTAAAAAAAAATAGGCTGCAAAACAAACAAATAAAAGGCAAACAAACAGAAACTTAGGCTTACATGCATACTCCCCATGTTCAGTGAGTTCTTTTGATTCTCTCTTTAGAATATTTGCCAGATCTAATCAATTTTTACTATTATCCAGCCTAAGCCACCACTGTAGGTTAAATCTGTGTAGCTCACTATTTTTCCTCTGTTCCCACTCTGGCCTCCTCATAATTCTTTCTCTGCATGACAGCCAGGGTTTTCTATTACTGTCCCATCATATTTGGAACAAAATATTATGACTTACAAGGCCCTCCATGACTAAATTTAGATTAGATCCCTCTTTATTTTGTACCATTCTCCTTCTTGCCTTTTATAATCTGATGGAGAGAAGTGAAATGATTTATCATATATTTTAGAATCGGAATTCACAATATTTGCTGATGTATTATATGTAGGTGATAAGGAAAAGCAGGGATTAAGGATAACTCACAGGTTTTTGGTTGGCAGTTTGCAGAAGTCTGACCACCAAATGAGTGAAATGATACTGTGGAAAAGAAATCTCACAGAGGAAGACATAGACATGGCCAACATGCACATGAGAAAATGCTCTGCATCACTTGCCATCAGGGAAATACAAATCAAACCACAATGAGATACCACCTCACACCAGTGAGAATGGGGAAAATTAACAAGGCAGGAAACCACAAATGTTGGAGAGGATGCAGAGAAAAGGGGACCCTCTTACACTGTTGGTGGGAATGTGAACTGGTGCAGCCACTCTGGAAAACTGTGTGGAGGTTCCTCAAAGAGTTAAAAATAGACCTGCCCTATGACCCAGCAATTGCACTACTGGGGATTTACCCCAAAGATACAGATGCAATGAAACGCCAGGACCCCTGCACCCCAATGTTTCTAGCAGCAATGTCCACAATAGCCAAACTGTGGAAGGAGCCTTGGTGTCCATCGAAAGATGAATGGATAAAGAAGATGTGGTTTATGTATACAGTGGAATATTACTCAGCCATTAGAAATGACAAATACCCACCATTTGCTTCAACGTGGATGGAACTGGAGGGTGTTATGCTGAGTGAAGTAAGTGAATCGGAGAAGGACCAACATTTTATGTTCTCATTCATTTGGGGAATATAAATAATAGTGAAAGGGAATATAAGGGAAGGGAGAAGAAATGAGTGGGAAATATCAGAAAGGGAGACAGAACTAGAGGTCTAGTTCTTCCCTAACTCTGGGAAACGAACTAGGGGTGGTGGAAGGGGAGGAGGGTGGGGGGTGGGGGTGAATGGGTGACGGGCACTGAGGGGGGAACTTGCTGGGATGAGTACTGGGTGTTATTCTGTATGTTAGTAAATTGAACACCAATAAAAAATAAATTTATTAAAAGAAAAGGAAAAAAATTCTGAGAGATTAAAAAAAAGTACCTTTTTTTTTGGTTTGCCTTTTCCATGGGAGAGGATAAAAGAAGCAAATTCAGGGCTCAACTGCAATAACTGATTTCTTGTGATTGGAATCTGTTGGTAGTTGATTAACTGAAAAAGTCAGTTAAAGAACAAATTCAGTAAGAATGGTACACATAGAACTAAAATTTTTTTAAAAGATTTTATTTATTTATTCATGAGAGACACAGAGAGAGAGAGGCAGAGACACAGGCAGAGGGATAAGCAGGCTCCCTGTGGGAAGCCTGATGCGGGACTGGATCCCAGGACCCTGGGATCATGACCTGAGCCAAAGGCAGACACCCAACTCCCACCCAGGTGTCCCGGAACTAAAATATTTTAACCAAGAACATGTACATGTATATTCACTTACTGGATTTTTAATGTAGGGCCAATGCATTTTCTTTGGATATTGATCCACTGATGTAATTTCTTTCTTTCTTACATAAACCACATATAATATATTGTATAGTATTTCCAGTTCTGATTTCTATAAACTGGAACATAACTTAAATTTACACCTGAAGAAACCTTCAGGCAAAACACTTCCAGATTTTTATAATTTTCTCATCTCTCACAATTGTGCCTCCCACATCTGATTCAACAGGAATCAGCATATTTTATAGTGGGATTGAAAAGCATTTGTTAAACTGGTAAAGTGAATAAAGAGAGGTTATTTAAGACAATTTCTACTGTGATTATGTACTAGATCTCACATACATATAAATAAATTATAAATACATATTATAAATATGTTATAAATATATGTACATACAGTATAAATATTGAAAGCCCCAGCTTTTGGGAAAAAAAGATTCTCACAATGGTTTCCAACGCCCTCATAGGGAAATTGGTGATGGAGATGTACAAGAGTGGAGACCAGGATAGCAGTCATTAATCTGAGAAGAATTTTGCCAACTGCAGAGTGTTATCTTTAAAAGGAAAATAGAAATAAAGGAACTAAAATGTTTTTTGTTGACATTCAAAGTCAATATTTTAGTGCCCCCAAAATGTGCACTTGGACCTAATGACTATGTTTGGTAAGAAGGAGGATATTCTGGGATTGAGAACGTCAGATGGTAAAGACAGCCCTGTCAAGCTTGAGAGCAGGGCTGTGTTCCTGTTTGGGAGGGCTCTGGTGTATGTACCAACAGAACATCCTTAAATGTCAGTGTTCACCAACACAAATGAAGTAGATAATGATTGTTAGTCAGTGACTTGTGTTAGATAAATTAAAGCTTTAACTATTGTCTTTCAAGTCAACAAACATTTATTGATTGGCTGCTTTGAGCCTGACCCTGTGCTTTCTGCCAGAGATGCACAGATGAAAAACATGCCTCCACCACAACAAGTTCACATTCCGGTATCAAGCAGGCATTTCACAGCTAGTTATGATCTAAATTAGGAAGTCTAGGATGGCCATGTTAAATTCTATTAATTTTTTTCCAGTGAATTTTGGAAGAAAGCCAACTGGTTTCATGCTTCAGGATGGGCAACTTCCTGAAGGGGAAGGCAACTTATATTAGCACTCTAACTTGGTGTAGATTTCCCACGTTTCAATGTACTAACCATATTTTGGGAGGCAGTGCACATTATTCAACTAGATAGCTCCATTTAGGAGATACCAATTCTGTATTAATTTATGGCTAAATGGTTTTTCTTTGGGGTCAGACTTCTGTGTTATCCACCCAGTGTTCATTGTCGTTGGAGATTCTAGTAGTTTGTCCTTCAAACACCTTTCATGGAAGTGGGCATGAATGTTGGTTAAATTGAGCACTTTAGTATTCTCTGAAAGTTAAAGAATAGTCTCTAGCTTTACTTAGTGGCTATCTCTTGCTTTTTTAGCCAGTTAGCTCAAATTCTACCCATCTTTGAGATATCAGCACACTTCCAAACAGCGGCCTCCTCCCAGGTAGGTCAAAGCCTGCTGCTGGACGCTGTCACAGGACCATATGCCTATTCTTTAGAACTTTGATCTCAGTTAAAATTGTATATTATTTAATTTTTCAGCTACTGTTCATCTCTAACTCTGTTCAGACAACTAATGCTGGTTGACTTTATACTTCACAGAGCAGGCACCATATATATTTTGCTGTTTATCATTGCTTTATCTTTTAGCTCAGTGCTTGACACTGAGGAGGGGGTAGGGGAGATGCCGCTGGTGAAGCTGAGTTCTATAAATTTTCCATCTACTTCTTTTTAGTATTCTAGACTTATTTTACTGAACTATCAAAGTAAATTATATTTACTCCACCATTTTACTGGGGAACAAGCCTGTGACCATACTACCTAGGACATTTATAGTTGTATAAATTTTAATCAAGTCCCCCACTAAACAATTGCCTCTCCAGGCTAATGAGGCCCATGATTCAATATGCCTCAAATAGCAACATCTTAACCTTCCAAATATGTTAGTTGCTATTTCCTTTGTTGCTTGTACCTTCTCTGACTTCATTATTAACATTTTTGATATGTGACAACCATAATCTCATATGGCATTTAAGTAAGCACTTTAGTTAGTTCTTCAGAGAACTAATAGTAACTTCCATTTATGTAATTTCTCTGCCTGAAGCTGATAGTTCAGAGCTATTGATTTTATATACTGATGCCATTTATCATAAAATGTTACCTTATGCTAAGTTTAGTTACTACTCTTCTAGCCACTTGTACAAATTGGTAAGATTTTCATATCTATATATTACCTTTTTCATAGCTATAAATTTGGATCCCTCACACTGAATAAATTTGAGCTTTCTGAACATTTATAAATGTGTTAAATGTGGTTGGCATCAATGTTGATTCACAAAGAACTTCACTGTAGAGGAAAGTACACATTAATGCCTATTCTGAATAAAAGTCTTTTCCTGGTATAACTATGATAAATCTGTCCTATAGCACTGTGTACCATGGGGATTCCTGTCTTCCTGTTGTTTAAAGGTGGGAGGATGTGTAGCCAGCATGCCACCAGAATGGCTGTGCTGATGGCTTATGCATAGTGTTCATTCTGATTGGTTGAAGCTTTTTCCTCTGATTGTGTAAACCCCAAGCATATGCCTGTTGTTAGTATTTTGAATATTTAAGATGCTCATAAAATTATTAAATGACTTCAGGATCACAAATTAGCTCTTGATTTTAACTTACTGTTTGAAACTACTGAGTTTTACTTCTCCTTGCTGGGTAGGGGACCACAATAGCCACAATGTAGGCTGAAGTAAACCACTAATGTAAAATAGAAGATCTAGATTATCTGCAAACTATGATCAAGAATTAATGGTACTTTTCTAGGTCTACCTTTAAGGTCATGCATTTGAAACTTCTGGTAAATGAAAGTTCTTTGACTCTTTCAGGTGATGGGAAGACACATTTCTTGTCTTGTTGAAAAAGAGTGGATCCACTAACGATGTCATCTCCCTTATTTTCTTATAAAATAACAGATTTGTGACATGTGTCTATCAGCACAGTGAAAATATACCAGTGCTATCTAAAAAATCTGATAGTCTTAGTTTCTTTCAGGGGCTGGGCTATAACTGCAGAGTCTGTACTAGATGTATGCCAGTTCTTTATTTTTCAGGATTCAATTGGGGTCATGTAGATTCAGGAGTAAGCAAAAGGTAATGCATCCCTAGACTATCGCAGAAACCATGGTTTGTCTGATGATCCAATTATTTTTTAATTCCATAAGCTACTACTAAGAAGTCTAGTTTGGATTGACTTTAATAGGTTGAGATCGAACCAATTATTTTTTAGTAGTTTTGCTTAGTTGTGTAATATTTTTCTTGAATTGATTGCTGCAGTTTCCCAAGGTCTGGGCACTGACTCCAGAAAGAACCTGAAAATTAAGATTTCAATAGGTTCATAAATGTCTTATTATTTTTTGGATTCAGGATTTTCTCTGCCATTGGCTCCCTAAGGATATTCAAGATTAGGCTTGATGGTCAGTTGATGGGGATGTTGCAGATAAATCCTTGCTCTTCAGAGCTGTGGATCAGGATGCTTCACATTAGATATTCTTGGTTTTACTGATGTCAGATGTAATCACAAGTGCCTAATTTCACCCATGGGTCTTTCTACAGTGTGAGTAGTTATTCAAATTTTTATTTTATTTGGCTCAAATAGTTCTTGCCTTTGACTCTGAAAGCAGCTTTAAAATAGGATAGTAGTTAAATAATTGCATATTGAAGAATTAAATTCCTTCACAGATTCATTTTTATGATTCCTCATAAAGTAAGGAAATATGGACTAGTGTACATACACAGTCTTTTTCTTTTAAATAATAAATTTATTTTTTATTGGTGTTCAATTTGCCAACATACAGAATAGCACCCAGTGCTCATCCCGTCAAGTGCCCCCCTCAGTGCCCGTCACCCATTCACCACCGCCCCACCCTCCTCCCCTTCCACCACCCCTAGTTCGTTTCCCAGTGTTGAGTCTTTATGTTCTGTCTCCCTTTCTGATATTTCCTACCCATTTCTTCTCCCTTCTCTTGAAAGAATATTTTGAAAAGTTTTTAACAAATGAATTCAAAATGAATTTCTTCTTACCATTGTTTCTGAAGCTCTTTTCCCCTTGATTTCTTCAAATCTGTTAAATCAAATCATCTGGGGTTATTGGTAATGTCAGCAGATATTTATGGTTGTGACAAACTGGACTGTTGGAGGTGGGGAGGTACCACTAGTGAGTGGAGGCCAGGGATCTTACTAAACATCCTACAGTGCTCAGAACATCCCCCAATAAAGAATTAGCTAGCCAGCTCTGAATGTCAATAGTGCCAGGGTTGGGAAGCCCTTTATTAAACTGAATTGGTTAATGTTTAATCTTGAGTTAACATATATGCTTGGGGATATGCTATTTGGACAAAGAAAACAATTTATTGACTCCAAATATAAAGAAATTTAAACGTAGTATCATTATTTTTACAAAAGCTATTGAAATATCAAAATTCAGACTATAAGGCAACATGAGTCCATTAGAGTTTATACAATGTTACAAATATCAGAAATAAGTTTGGGAGTATCTTCCTTCCCCTTTCCTATTGACCTCAGCAGTTGAATAGATTTCCTGTTAAGGGAAGCTAAGCAAAATACTGTCATGAAAATATTGGATATTTCAATTAATAAATTCCAAATAAAAGTGGAATTAAGCTAAAAATTATAAAGAGTCCTTGAATGGCTTGTTGATTAGAAACTAATGTAACTCCTTGTCTAGGATAAAATACCAAACAGGCAGCAGCTGCTGGTAATTTGGTGCAAGTAATTGTAGAGCCAATAAGTTGAAGAAGTGCTTATTAAAAGAAACTGCTTTCCTATCTGCTTGTAAGTTCAATTGAGTAATGCACTCTACATGTGGTCTGACACTGGGTAAATTATACACCTGATTTAAAAACACTCCATCCATAAGAGCTCCTATTTTGCTCATCCATAAAATTTTTACTTTCTTCATTACTACTTGCAGCAGTGTATGGCATAATATCTATCAAATTAGGCTTTGAGGACATCTCAGGCTGGCACCCTGCTGACTTGAAACATGTGCTTAATATTACTGCAGTGCTTTTAACCCCATGAGTACCCTGTGTTAGCCCACATAGGCATGCAGAATCTGTGACTCTGTCTCTTTGCTGCTGTATCCTCAACGTACTGAGGGTGAAACATCAAAGATAAAGGGGTGGAGGTTGCATTGGGGTTTAGTCACTGTGAAGGACAAATAAGTAGTTAAAATTTATAGAAATAAGACAGGCAAAATAAACAGGATCTCACAATTTTCAAAAATATCAGCCAAAGTATCAGTTCAAAGTAAACATTTGAAATCAGGGCATTCTATCCATTTGACCTAATAAACTCTGAAAGGCAAGACAAAACACACAATAGCACTTTCTGGATAACTCACATGAAAGCCAACTTTACAATACATTTTATTTATATTTATAAATGTCTGAATGACTTTAATAAACATTTATTGCTTGATGCAATCAGGCACTATGCTTGATGGTAGAGATACAGTGATCAACACATATGGTCCTTGCCATCTTGTAGCTCAAGTCTTACAGAGTGGACAGGATTTCAACAAATAACTATAATGTAATGGTAAAATATAAATAATTTCAAGACCATTGTTCAACATTCATTTATTCATCCATTCATTCATGGGATACAGTGTCTGACTCAATTACTCTACTTGCTGGGTCCCACTGACAGCTGTTTGCCCTATTGTGCAGATGGATACACCTGTAAATCTCAGCCTGATGCTGTTAAATATTTGATTCATGTAATTATTTCCTCCTTTCCTTATATCATGCTGACCTAGAAGTCCTCTGATTATAATTTGACTTCCCACCTGGAGTGTCTATGGGAAAAAATGCACTTGCTAGAGAACTCCAGTGGCCATTATTTTTTGTAATAATACTGGTTGTTCTAAGTTACAAACTGGTATATTGACCATTATTTAGCTTCCTACGTAATGTTCTGGATTGAGGTCCCTTTGACAATCTGCTTTTCACTGTAAATGAAAACATTTTCATTAGTTTTATGAGATTGGTTAACTGTTGACTGTCCTCAAGGAGATGTACCCATTTTCTGGATTCTGACAAGTTAGGTTCATGGACCCATCAGACTCTAGAAACTAATGTAAAGAATAGAATCCACATTTGGGGAATATAAAAAATAGTGAAAGGGAATAAAGGGGAAAGGAGAAAAAATAAGTGGGAAGTATCAGAAAGGGAGACAGAACATGAAAGACTCCTAACTCTGGGAAACGAACTAGGGGTGGTGGAAGGGGAGGTGGGCAGGGGGTGGGGGGTGACTGGGTGGCAGGCACTGAGGGGGGCACTTGACGGGATGAGCACTGGGTGTTATTCTGTCTGTTGACAAATTGAACACCAATAAAAAATAAATTTATAAAAAAAAGAATAGAATCCAGTGGGGGATATGCGCATGTTTTAAAATGTAATGCCTAAAGAGAGAAAAGGAAAAAGAGAATAAGAGAAGAAAAAAGAATGAGAGACATACCAAGGCTAGATTTTGAGAAGTGTCAACCAGCAAAGAAGCAGAGTAATAAATGCACATGGAAGACTGAAGACCAGAATAACAGGAACCAAGAGAGAGTAATAAATGCACATGGAAGACTGAAGACCAGAATAACAGGAACCAAGAGAGAAATGGGTTTGTTATGGAGTTGGAAGGCAGAATGGGTTGTTATGGAGTTGGAAGTTGTTATGGAATAACAGGAACCAAGAGAGAAATGGGTTTGTTATGGAGTTGGAAGGCCCAGATGAATGAGCCACAGACACAGGGCACTGGAGAAGATGGTTCAGAGGTCCTTCAGGAGAGCACTATGAGTGGAGAAGAGGGAGAGGGCAGGGAACAAGATTGCATGAAGTTATGGAGTAAATAGCTGGTAAAGAAATGGAAGCCCTCTCTGGCAGAGAGGAAGAGGATGAATGATGGAGCAAAGCTCCAAGTAAGGCATGCATGTGTGTCTTTATTTTTTACTCATTCCTTCATTTAAGGAGAGAGAGCATAGAATAGTGCTTAGACACACAGTTGCTGCACCCAAATGGCCTGGGTTTGGATCCCAGTTCAACTGTTAGAGCCCTGAGCAAATTACTCTCTCTGTGCCTCTCTGTACCTGGCTCAGAGGATTGTTGTAAGGATTAAATAAATTAATATTTTTAAAGTGTCTGAAACTGTACCTATACATGAGAAACATTTAAACATGTTTGTTAAATTAACAGAAGAATTAGCCTAGACAAGGGATACCTTGATACCTGATCCTCTAGGAATCAATGATAAAAATTTTTCTATATTTCCTGAACTTCTTATAGGACTTTGTGTCTGAGTTCCAAAATTACCCAGAGCCTGCAGTGAATAAAATTGCTATCTACATCAGCATAAAATGTTCTGACAATCTCATTCCTAGGTACAACTAGATAAAATTGCAGAATTCTGTTAAGGAGTTAAAGGAATTTCCTCAAGAAATTGCAAACTGATCTGTCATATTTTTTTTGTAGAATTTGGTGGATTTACTCCAAGCTTTTTTTTTTTTCAGAATACCCATAGCAATCTTTAGCTTCATATCTTTCTTTGAATTTAATTTTCCCTTTCTACCCTCTCTACTCTAGATATTATTTGGAGCTCAGGGAAGTTGATCTATAAAGTCTTTCCAAGTTTTTTCCTAATTTTATTTCTTAACACTTCCCAATTGACACTGGCTCAGAGCATATGGGGTTAATTTAATAAATGCATCAGACAGCTCTTCCCTTGGGCATCTTAGTTGATGGGAATGTAATTGCTTATTAGTTGATTGAGAACACTCTACCATTAATGAGGAAAGGTGGTTGAATAATTCACTAAACTCTTTCCCTCCTTTCCTTCTCTTCTTCTTAGACTTATTTTTTAATTTAAGAGGATTATAAGCATTGTTTATTTTGCTAGTGGTGCACTATTTTTAAAGCTCATTATAAGAAAATAAATACATGGTAAATTATTGAAAGTTTGCACAAAAGAAAGTGATGGTTTCCTCAGAACAGCAAACTTTGTCTCTCTTTCCCCTAACCTGTTGCTAATCTTGATTTACTTTTCTCCTTATTGTGCAAGAAGAGAGAATACTAGTACATATTATTTAAGTTTTAAATTTCATATTGGAAAAGAATCCTTTTGGCTATCTTGAGAGAACTGACAGCAGATAACTGTTCTCATCCTCACATCTGTCTGCAGACTATCTCTAAGGCTGTGGTAAAGGATTCTGAGTGGGGTCTTCCCAGGGTTCACCTCAGTGTCTCATCAGAGAACTTGGGTCTAGGAGTAGGTCTGGGATACTCTTTTGATTGGAAATGGGAGCTGAAGGGGCTGTCCAGAGGGCATACCATTTAAAATAGAATGAGTTTCAGTTAGCTGCAAAGAACTGAAATGCAGTTCCAAGGTTGAAGGCACCACCCCGTGTGCTCACCAGAGTGCAGTCCCAGGCCCATTGTATCCTAGCTCTGTGATCTAGTCCAAACTGCTTTACTTCCCTTAGACATCCTCCTTCACCTTGTAAGCCTCAGTAAACTACAAATGTTGATGTTCCTCTTCTGTCCCTACACAAGTTTATAGTGTGAATTGGATGAAAGAACTTTGTGTACCACGTAAAACAAAACAATTATTAGTATTGTGTTTAGGATTAATCTTAATATGAGCTGTAATGTAGGTAGTTAAGTTAAAACAATAGATACAGAGGTTGAACTTTACCTAGGAGCAGAATTAGCCTTATGTCTTTATATAATTAAGGGGCGCCCCTTTAAGAAAGAATCACCTTGAATTTGAAATTGTGTAAACAATATTTATTTAAAATAAAAAGGAGTGACAGTAGAGTGCAATTTATTTAAAAAACCAATGAATACCTCAACATCTGGCATTACTGAAGTTTCTCTCAAGACTTTACAAATGGCACATGCAATTTGGAATGCCTGAGCTGTCTTGAGTCACTGTCTCTACCCCAGCTCTGTCCTCAGAGCAACTGAGCCCTGTTGCAACACAACCCCTGGCAGCTCCTCGAGTCCCAAACAAAAGAGCAAGAAGTCTTTTCTTTTGATTTCATACATAAAATAAAATTAGAAATTAATAATTAAAAAGTAAACAAAACAAACATAAAGGCTAGTCACAGTAAAACTTGAACAGATGGACTTGACATCAGATAAACTGGAAAGGACGGGCAAGGCCAAGTAGCAGGTGTAATACTACAATCTTACCCCCACGTGTTTATTAGTAGAGGGTTTTTTCAAAGAGTGAGTTTTAAATGCCTCAGGGACCCATATGAACTTTTACCTATGTGTTACTGGAACCAGAGAAAGTACTAAGTAGAGAAGTCTCTTGACTTCTCTCCATTTTGCCTTAATTCCTCCTGAATTGACATGGAAGCTCTTGATCTTTTCACTGCCCCTGTGCTTCAAGTTCTGGTATCTAAATTGTCCTCCTAGTGACTATGGGGAGCTTAGACTTGCCCATGCAGTGAGGTAGAGTTGTTCAGATCTCAGTGATACAGAAGGAAATCAGGATTCTCTTCCACATTCTGCCCATTGTTTTTAAACAAATAAAATACTCAAACTTTGGGAATTGAAATATCTGGATCAAGGTACCATAAATTGAAGGCTCAACAAAAATCAAAGTAAGTTTAGGCTGCTGATGACAGCAAAAGTAATATAATGATTCTTAAACTTGGCATTGTAGTTTATGTTTTTTTAAGAAGTTTATTACTTTTTAAAAGGTTTTATTTATTTATTCATGAGACACATAAAGAGATGCACAGACATAGGCAGAGGGCGAAGAAGGCTCCCTGTGGGGAGCCTGATGTGGGACTGGATCCCAGGACCCTGGGATCATGACCTGAGCCAAAGGCAAATGCTCCACCACTGAGCCACCCAGGTGCCCTGGCATAGTAATTTATTGATACAAAGTTTTAAAATTTGCTCTATTATTAATACAACAGGCAACCTTGAGAGGTAGGTGTTTTAGTCCAATTTTATTAATAACTGGTATTTCTCAAGCCCTTACTATATATTCACAATTGTGTTAAGACCTTTAGAAGGAGTGTCTCAGCCCTGTAACATAGAGATTTTATGATATCCCTATGAAGTCAGTTTCCTCCATTGTACAGAATAGGAAGCAGAGCTCAGAAAGCAAAATTAACATCCAATCATACATCTCTGAACATGGCTGGATTTGCACCCTGGTAGTCTTGCTCCATGGGTGTACTCTTACCATCAATCTCTATTGTTACTTGCCTGAGGTCATGCAGGATAGAGCTCTCTCCAAAATTCAGATTTCTTAATACCAAGTCTGCTCAGTGTGATCAAAATAAAAAAAAAAATCATGGTTAAAGAGAATAGTAGAAAACAAAATGGAGGAAACGGACTGAGTTCTAGCCTACCACAGCTGTGTGATTCTGGGACCTTTCTTACATCACACTTTTTCCTCTTTGGAATGGGTATAGTAATTCCTTCTTCAACCTCCTCCACCATGGTTTTGCAAAACTCAACTGTAGTGAAAATGTTCAGTAAAATGAACTTCTCATCACAATTTAAAATGTGTTCTTAAGTGAAGTTTATACTGACATAGTAGTATGTCATGAAGAATGCCTGAACTTTACCTGGCTTGCACTAGTAGTCATACTGTATGCTGCTTTATTTATGGAACAGACCCAAAGATCAATGAATGAGCTTCAGACATGAAACAAATAAAAATAATCCATCTTATTTATTCCCTTTATTTTATATGAAGAATAATTCTCCAGAGTCTGGCCTTACTCAGAGTTGTGAAACAATCACTGGATATAGGAATTTAATTCTTGGAAGTAGGCAGTGGCATTAATGTGAGATAGCATCTAAGAATATCCATAAAGAATAGAAATGGGATTTAAAATGCTTTTCGTTAAGATACTACTTTATATTTAGCTAAGTAATATATGGAAAAATTGACACCTTTCAGCACTGTAGTGGTTACCACCACTGTTACTGTGAAGACGAATGCTTTGTCAACACTTGCAGTGGAATCAGATTAATGGAATTGATTGGTAGGCTTATTTTTTTTAGCAAAAAATATGAAGTTGCTTTTTGAGCAAAAATTACAGATTTGCACATCATTTAAAATTTTCTCATAAAATCACCTTTCTTTTTTTATTTTATTGAAGTTTGATTTGCCAACATATAGTATAACACCCAGTGTTAATTCCCTCAAGTGCCCTCCTCAGTGCCCGTCACCCAGTTGTCCCATCCCCCCACCCGCCTCCCCTTTCACTACCCTTTATTCATTTCCAGAGTTAGAAGTCTCTCATGTTTTGTCACCCTCTTTAATTTTTCCCACTCATAAAATCACCTATTTCTAATTTTAATAGACTTTCTTCTATTGAAGACAAATTCTAGAATAGATCAAGACACGATTATTAGACATTTCATACTTGCTCTAAAGAACATAGTGATAAAAGCAAAGCTGGTAGCATTTTATAGGTAAGATAAAACATTTATGGGTGCTTACTACATGCTGGCTCTGTGTTAATCACTTTACATATGTTCACTCATTTAATTCCTTGAGACAATAGTGTAGGTGTTACTATTTTCCTGTTTTTGCTTATAGGAAAATTGAGTCTTCAGAGAGGTTGGTAATTTGTTTCAAGTCACACACTAGAACCCAGAGTGTCCAAAGCTTTTTCTCTGTAAACTCTTAATTTTATCATGAAATAGTGTCATGATGTCCTCAAGAAGTGAGTGGCACTCTTGGCTTTCATTAATGTTATTTGATTTAATTTTGTTATTCAACAACTTGTTGCTAAGATTTCTGATTCTTGAGAGGAAACATTTGTCCTTTTCTAATCACTTCAACCTTATTTTTATGGGTTAATGGTTGTGAAAAACTGGAAAAAATGAAGGTAATTAGAAATTTAAAGGTATATACTCCACTTTTTGTAATGGAGGAGACCAGATTTTATCATATTGACAGCTCCATTGTGATTTAGAGGGATATTGTTACTGAATAAAAAAGTGAAATCATGTACTGTATAATATTTTCATGTTTTCTCTATGTTCTGTAAATTTAGTTTATTCACATTGGAATGAAATCAAAGTCAATGAAGTGCAACAATAATTATATATGTGTGTGCACGTGCTCAAACACACACATTGTTTAGATACATTAATTGATAGATGAGGTATATAGACTTTAGCTAGGATTAGTGTGATAATTCTATACACCTAAGTTCATTGGGGAATTATTTATTTGAACCTTACTCTAAAGTCCAAATTTCCACTTGCCAAAGAATTCGGTCTGGAATCTCATATATAAATAGTAACAATAACAGTAATAGCAGCTAACATTTAAGCAGCAATGTTTTGTACACCACACGGTGTTTTTTCTTTGCTTTATGTGCACCATCCCCTTCTCACCTCCACCTGGTAGATGAGGGACCTTCTGATATGAAGAGCTAGATCTAGCAGAGTCTCACCAAGCCTGAACCCTATTCAAGCCCAAGTCTAGCTAAGTTAGGAGCCTGACCCTCAGCTCTTGCACCATATGGCCCTTGGTCATCAGCCACCAAATACTGGAATATTGACAATGCATTACGATCTTTGGGTGCTCCTTTCCCCCTACTCTGCCCTGAGGAGCCTCAAATAAGGATCTTGAGGAAAATTATGCTCCTGCCATTTTAGCTAACTAGCCAGGTAGCTAGCTAAGAGCCAAATCTGTTGTGGCTCATCATGGCCAACAGCTATGCCCTTGGGCTTAATATTGAAGTGTGTTACTGAAATGCCACCTACATGAGTTTATGTGAATAATATTGACCCAGATAGTGCCTCTCAGGAGTACCTGCTAAATAGCCTCTAGTGCCTATGCTTTGTCATTGGCTTCCAATGGTGGTAACTTGCTGTAAACTGGGTAATTTTTCCTTCTAACGTAGCAGAAAGGGGAAGAACATAGGTAGAAAACATACCAACATCTTTGATGCATATAAAGTATGTCTCCATTCTTAATTAAAGTGAAACGAGAGACCTATCTATGCATTAATATATTTCTACATATCACCAGCACAGAAAGATGGGTGCAGGGCTTATTCCTGATTCTAAAAATTCTGTGAATTATTTGCTGCTGCCAAATTGGTGAAATAAAATCATTTTGGTTTGACTTTACAATTGCTTGTGTAAAATAGTTTTTTTAAAAAACCCTAAAGGGATGCCCCTGGGTGACTCTGGTTGAGTGTCTGCCTTTGGCTCAGGGCGTGATCCTGGGTGTGGGGATCGAGTCCCACACTGGGCTCCCCATGGGGAGCCTGCTTCTCCCTCTGCCTATGTCTCTGCCTCTCTCTTTCTCTGTCTCTAATCAATCAATCTATCTATCTATCTTAAAAAAAGAAAATCTAAAAACGTGCACTTGGGTGGCTCAGTTGGTTAAGCATCTGACTCTTGATTTCAGCTTAGATCATGACCTGAGGGTTGTGAGATTGAACCCTGCATTGGGCTCTGCTCTGGGTGTGGGACATGCTTAAGATTCCCTCTACTTCTCCCTTTGCCCCTCCACCTTCCCTGCTTGCTCGCTCGCTCTTTCTCTCTGTCAACAACAACAGCAAACAGGATCCATACAAGGTACCAAATTACTATATTAGAAAATTTTAAAAATTTAAAAGCCAACAACTTGAGTCAACTTTGGTACCCACTGTTGAAATAAAAGTGTTGTTTGTATAATTGAATAGTTGTTCTTTTCTGGCTCTGGATGTGACTACTGAAGAGAGAAGTGTCTAGCAGATTCATGGAAACTTTTGTTTCCTTAAGTCAAGGATTGAGTGCTCTATAGGGGGACTGGACATAGAACACCCAAAGTGGCATTTGGCTTGGAGAGAGCAGAGCTCCTTTCTGCCAGGCACAG
Source organism: Nyctereutes procyonoides (assembly GCF_905146905.1). Taxonomy (NCBI): domain Eukaryota; kingdom Metazoa; phylum Chordata; class Mammalia; order Carnivora; family Canidae; genus Nyctereutes; species Nyctereutes procyonoides. Next base: position 45,552,394 of record NW_026575142.1, read on the forward strand.
AGAGAGCAGCTGGGCTCTTTGGGGTGGACTTTGCAGGAAGGACCTTGCTAGCCAAGCCATAGACTTGTTTAGTCATAGCTGTGCCAACATTTAGCTCTGTGCTTTGGTGAAAATCATTTAACTTCCTTTTACCTTCACTGTCTCTCAAATGAGCGAGTTGCATGAAATGATACATAAGGCTTTCTGACTTGAAAAGTCTAAGAACCTTCACTCTGATCGTTCACCTGATGAAGCCATGTATAGAACTCTGGGGATTAGTTTGTGATGGGCTGTAAAGCCTTTGTAAAAGTCTCAATTTAGAAAATAACCAATTTTACATAACTGGGTAAAACCCCTTATGCTCTGGAAAAGGGGAGCATTCCTGTGTTTCTGGAAGGGAAATCTGACCTCCATGCAGTCACTTTTTTATTTTTAATGAATAGTTGTTCTTCAGTGCCTCATCTCCCTTGAGAAAAGCATGTAACTTTGTGAATGAAACGTAAGGCCTTACATTACAAAGGTAGCTTCGTCAATATTTCTGTCTGGCCATATATGATATGATCAAATACATAAAATGGAAGCCATTGGATAAAACGCTTTTGGAAATGACTGAGAAATTTAGCTTGTTTGGTTATAGAAAAAAGTAACAAAAGGCAGGAATCAGAAAGGTCTGGGTTTTGGGGTTTATTTCCTCTAAATAATTTAAGTAGCATTTTGCACTTGAATATCCTTAGAAACATACTTAAGCAATTTAAGTAGCATTTTGCACTTGAACATCCATAGAAACATACTTAAGCTTTTTATTTTGACTGTAGACTCATGTCTTTATACCATCTCCCACATTATACTGAAGTCCTGTCTTCCAAATAAGCCTCTGAATTGTTATACATAAATGTATGGCCATTTTGGTGGAAGGACTCTAAATAGCACATATATATCTGTATGTTTGTATATTTAGGAGGATAGAATTCCTTAATATATGAGTGATCTTTAAACACATACACACAGCCTCTTTTATATGTAGGCTTTAATGAAAAACTTAGTTCTGTTGTGTTCATAACTCTTTTCTCTGAATAAAGCCTCAACAGAGTTTGGAAGAAAAATCCTGCTCCTTGACAAATATTTTCAAGTGACAATAGCTGCTTTTCTGATTGTGAAAAGCAAGCTGAAACCAAGCTAGAAGAGAAAACAGTGAATCTAGTAGAGGCACATTTTATACTCTGAGAAGACACACAAATTTAAATAGAGGACTTCTTTTTTTTAAAGGCAAGAAGGTTTTTTTTGTTTTTATTTATTTTTGTTTTTAAATATAAAAAGCCCTTCTCCACAGTCAAAGCTGTTTTTTCTCCTGTGCAAGGTTTAGAACTGTATAGAGATAGTTATGTACACGGGCATCTCAAATGAGAGGGCACCATACATACATGTAATTGGTTGCTTTTTTCTTTCCCTCGGCAGTCTGTAAAAAATGTGAAAATGCTCCTGCTTCTGCCTAGCCATTAAAAGGCAGTGGCTGCACCATACTGTGATTTGGGAGCTGAAGAAAATGGCCAGAACTGACTGATATCTGATAAACAGTAACAGGAGTCAGTTTATTGCACCAATCGTTAAATAATGGTGCTGATTATAAGGCTGCTAACTGCAGATGCTGTAATTGTCTGTCATAAATCTTAGTCATTTGTGACAGGAGCACAATGAAAGGGAGCATCTGCTTGAGGGCAAATGACTTCTGATAAATATCAGCTCTACGAAAATGTACTTGGATGTGTCTCAATATTTTGGAGAGCCATTCATGTTGCTTCCACAAATGTGAAGTTATTATTGGTTTGTATTGATTTTGCCACCCTTTTTTTTTTTTAAAAGAGACAGAGAGTGACTCAAGGTTGAGTTGAATAGCATCTCAGCTCTTTATCTGATCTACTCATTTCTCTCAAATGCATGTTTGAGTGAAAAAAAAATAATTGCACTTTTTTCAGTAGATTGCTGTTCAGAAACACAGCCTGGGAAATTCAATATGCAGCTTATAAAAAAAAATAACAAAGCCAACATTTGTGCAAGGGGGAGGGAAGGCCTTAGGATTTTACAAAGGTTATTTTTTAGAAAAGATTTTAAGTCTTTAAATGCCAGTCTCCAATGAATTTTAACTGCATGAAAATGAATTAGATGTGCTCCTGTTACGCCTATAAAAATATCATAATCATTATAAAGTTTACCCTTTATATAAGAAAGACTTATTTAAGTTACAAAACAATTGGGAAAAGTTAGTATTACATAAAACTAATATCCGTGTTTTAAAAATAGCTGTTTTTTCCTAAAATATTAATCTCATAGTAAACATATAGTTTGCATCAAGGATAGCTTAGAAGAAGTACAAAGCAAATAGAATGAGGAAGCTCATATTTCCTGATATGGAAATTCAACTTTGTGTTGAGCCCAAACTTCTGTGATTTGAAGATGGTGAGAGTTATTAATGAGTGCAGGCTTTATCTGTGTATGGCCATTGATGGTTATCAGAGATCTTACCCGTAAAGAAAGTAATAAGTTTTGTAGTCATTTCCATGCAATTGCTCCATATGGGAGAGTCCAACTGAGTGATCCAAGAGTGGCTCAGACTATGGGGCTGAGGGGATGTGGGGATGCATCATGTAAAGGGAGATGCACGAAGAGAAGGACTCAAAGAACAACTTTCATGTGGGCTGCCTGGAGTGTTTCTTCTGAACCACTCTGCTTCTCTTTATAGCTCAGCGCCACAGGCTGAAATACCCATATGAAATCATCCATACACCCACAGAACAAAGACTCTAAGGACTGTTTCAGTAACATTATTTATGGTTTCATGATCTTATCCCAAGGAGATATAGATATACTTTTTCCAAAAAGCTCAGACTGTTCCTCCTGCCCTTGACTGTAAAACAACTCATGTTTTCCCCTAATTGCTCTTAGAATTGTAGATAACCAGAGCTTCTTGGTAGCAGCCCAGAATGTAGGACTGCCTTTTAATGAGCTATTCCTTTAAAATGAGAGTCTCTGGTATTATTGTAACTAAATTTTCTGGAGGAATATCTGAAACAGAGTGCTCTATAGTGACCCTAATTTTTAGAAAGGCAAATTTTGGCAAGGAAGGTAGGTGTGATTGGTATTTTCAGAAATAGAGAAGCAAGTCCTAAATCTCAACCTTGTCTGAACACATGGGAGGAAAGGAGATACACAGAAAAAGAGTACATTTTGGCATCAGACCCAACTGGACTTGATTCTTAGCTCTGTCAGGCAAGTTCTTAAGCTTTCTCACTTGTCATTTTTACAGGGACTGTTTCTATTTATACTATGGTTGTAAGTAAGATGTGGTATCAATAAATTACTTGGCACAGTGCTTGACACAAAGGAGATGTGCAGTAAATATCTGTAACTATTGTTAATTATAATGATATTGTATATTTATTACTAATATATATTAATAGCAGTTATACATTGTGTTTCCTTCTGTGCATTTGCATTTGCATGTTGGGCTCCTCCTGATTTGAATGTTGTGATTTATCTTTCTTATGGGAAGGAACTGCTGGAAAACTTAGATAAACTCTGAATTTCTGTTTTTATGGGCATATTTCCATGAATAAGTACAAAAATGAAGCAAATATATGTTAAATAGTTAAGTCTAGTCCTCTTGAGGTTGGAGGTGACAAGAAGGGTTCAGGGAAAAAATTGCTCTCACAGTCATCCCTGCTTTTACAGAGCTTGCTGTATTATTGAGTAGAAAGAACTAGTAGTTAATTATACATTATTTGTCTCACGTGTATTAAATGGTGGAGTGCAATAGAAAGCCAGAAAAGACTAAAGTAAGCTTTTAAGTCCATGATTTGGATAGGTCTAGTCACCTGATTTCATTGAGGCCAACACCATAAGCAGAGACATGAGTATGACATAGGACATATGTAATATGTTCTACGTATGATATAGGACTTATTCTATATAAGTATGATGTATTTGGGGAATAGTTAAAAAATAAATTAGAGAGTGTGTGTCGGGGTAGAGTGGGAAATAAATGAAGTATATTGGTAGTGGTAGTTGAGGTCTGAGAGGTAGTATTACCACTTTTAATATCATTAATAACTAACACTTATTAACTGTAATTATGCACCAGGCATGAAACAAAATTCTTTTATGCATAATTTCAATTTAACCCAACAGGAAGCCCATGAGATAGGTAATATTATCAGTTCCACTCTTCAGGAAAATTACTGAGGAAATTAGTGAGTTTATAAGAGAGTCAATATGGTACGGTGGTTAAGAGTGTTAGCCCTATAAGCCAGACTATTTGGGTTTGAATGTCAGCTTTACTAATTACCAGCTATGTAACCTTGGGCAACTATTCATCCTCTGTGTTTCTGTTTCCTCATCAGTAAAGTAAGGATAATAGCATTACCCAGCTCATAGGGTTAATGGAAGGCTCCAGTGAGTTAAAATTACATTTTTATATGCTTTAGAATACTGTTTGGCATATACTAATGTGTTATATGTATTTGCTCTTATCAAGTAAATAACACATGATTATCAATTTTGTGGAAGACACAGAGAATCTCTATATGAGTATTTCTTATGTTAACCATCAAAACCAAGAGAATAATATATGTAACTAATTTATATTTGTTATAGAAAAAGTAGAACATACAGAGAAGAAAATTTAAAAATTTTAATTAACCTCCTCTTACATAATCATTATTTTATTATACCTTCGTTCAGAATATATATTTATAAATAAATAAATATATTTACATATATATATATATAATGACCTGATTTTTCACTTAAAATATTTAGAATTTAGAAACAGTTTTATATCAACAAATATAGCTACATTATAGTTTTAAATAGTCGTGTAATAATTTGATATAAGGATGTGGCAAACAAAGTTAAACTGATCACCTACCTTTATAGGTAGTTTCTAATTTCTTTTGCCAGTATAAACAATGCTGCTATGAATAACTTCAAAAATATGTGAAATTATTTCCTTAGGATAATTCTCAGAAGTATAAATACTGAAATAGAGTTGTATCCATTTGTTAGATATATTCTATCTATGCATATGGCCAAATCACCTTCCAGAAATTTTTAATAATTTCTAGTTCCATCAACAGTATGAGAATTCATATTTCCCTATACCTTTACTTACACTTATAATTGCCATCCTTCTAAATATTTTCCAATCTGATATGTGAAATGCCATATCATCATTTGAAATTGCTGTGTTGTTACCAGTGACCATGAAGCTTTTACTATGCTTACTGAACATTTATTTTTTGATTATTATCTGTTTATGTTCTTTCCCCTAATTTTTAAGAAGTTGGAATGTTTTGTTAGAAGTTTATATGATTATGTTAGTAGCCTCTTATTGGACATATTTTGAAAATAAGTCTGTGAATATGTCTTGGTTAGTTTGAAAAGGGAAGCAAATCAATGAGTTTGGATCCACTGGAGATTAACAATGAGACTTTAAAAAATTCAAATCTAAACATGTTCTACTCCTGCTTTAAAACTTTTGATTCTTTCTTTCTGCCATGGAATAAAAGTCTGTGTTTCAAAAGTTGGTGTGCTAGGTCTACCATGGATCTGGTTTAGTTGACCTTTCTTCCCTCTGTCCCAGCTACTTTTTCATATGTCTGTGGCATGCTACAGCTTGGGAGCTTACGAGGGCCAATGGTCACATCTCTTCCCAGCTCCACATTCAGTGATATCATCATATTGGTAATTTGAAATCAGCCATGGGAGAGATTGATGCCACAGAAACTGGCAAACACTAGAAATAAGGGCTTTTTTTTTTCTCCTGGAGACTCAATTAAATATTTACCAGCATTCCATTATATAAACCTTAGACTCCAGGTGTCCTAAACTTCTTAGCCATTCCTAACCCAGGGTGAGACTGAGGCCCCCAGACAAAGTAATAGGCAGTTGCCCCTATAAACCAATATTTGGCCAATACATATTAGTGATGTGTGGAAGAAGCAGGAAGCAGACCCTCTAAGTGTCAGTGTTCAGTCTGTTGGCCTTTGCTCTGAGCAAACCAGTTCTGGCCCAAAGTTGCCCACCCTCCTTTCAGTCATGCAAAGCTTATAGCAAATTGGCTTAATAATAAGAATAATCTTATGAAGCCTTTGGCCTGACCTTTGGCAGTCTCCCCACTCCTTCTTCCCCACCTCAAGTGGCTTAAAAAAGCAGTTTCTTCAACTGCATGTAGTCTTTTACTTGGGGAGATTTCTGCTCAGTTACAGTTCTTTTCTATCTTGTTCTAGTACCCTTATAGATTAGGATCTAAGGCAACAGGCTGGCTTGCCCAACCTTTAACCTGAGTCTGCCCTCAATGTAACTTCCTTCTCTCATCTGTTCCTAAGGCACATGTATTTTTGTTTTCTCTTGCCTCCCCTTGGCCACTTGGTTGATATGGTCCTTCCTCAATGCACACTCCTGACAGTATACTTTTTCTTGTCTGGACCCTTGCTAGTAATAGCACTTATCATCATAACCTCTTCAAGCAATGACACTGTTATCCCATCAAAGAGCCTTATATGGTAAGGCCCAGATTACGCTTGACTGAATGGATATCCTTGAGAAGGCAGTGCCCCTAGAGGCACCTTATATTAAGGTGAATATTTTGACAGCAGTGCGCAAGATGACTGAAAGAATAGAAATACGATGACCACTGTTAGAAAGATTGACTTGCGAGTTGAAATATTGTAGAAAGAATCATCTAGTCATGAGGGAGTGGTAAGCTCCTGGAGGTGGGTCATAGAAATGAAGATGGAAAGAAAAAACAGACATGAGACAAGACAAGGAACTCTGGAACTTGGTGAAAAAAGGCCCAGAATAGAAAAAAAATAGGCAAATCTAAAATGTCTTTAAGTATCTCATTTAGAAAAAGATGCAAAGTCAATTTGTAAGGCCATGGACTCACAAGGAAGAGACCTAAAAAATAAAAAACCAAGAAATCCCAAAAAGTTAGGTGTTAGTAACATTTTTTCATCTGGAAAAGGGGTACAGAAAGGAAGAAAGGATAAATGGCTAATGAACTAGAAAAAGAATCTGAAAATTGCAGTATCCTGAGAGCTGGGGAAAGAGAGTTTATAAGAACAGGATTGTTTCAAGGATTTTGAAGATTAGTCAATACACTCTCAGAAGGCAAAGAAAAACAAAAGGATAAAAGGACAAGCACAGTATCACTGGGTTTGGTAATTGGTAAGAAGGAGATGTCTAGAAGCATCTCTACAGCTCCAGAAGTAGTAGAACAGTGCAAAGCCACTAAACCACAGCTTGGTGGATCCAGTTTAAATTTCTGTTTAATTTCTGTTTAATAATTAAAGGCTATGTTACCTTTACTGTTTTTGTCTCAATCTTTCAGAAGCTCAGTTTCTTCTTTTATCAAGTGAGGATAAGTTTGGTTCTACTACTTCACAGGGTTATTGTGAGGTTAAAAAAATAAAATTAAATAAATAAAGCTAGGAGGCAAAAATATTATTTGAATTACTGCTCCTCTTATGATAACCTCTTATGTTGTACACTGTTTTGTCCTTTAAAGGCATTGCCAAGTTTCATATCTATGATCTCCACCCTCCTAATCACTGGTCATTAGCTCAGTCTAAGTAACACAACTTGGCCTAATAGGAAAAGGAGTTATGCTTCTCTACAATTGAATTAGATAACAAATATGATAATCTTAAATTCTGCACCGAAGATTTGAATACATAGTTGGATATACGATTTGTATATATTTTCTAGTTGTGGGAGGCCACCTGGGGGGTGAAGTTTATACATGGAAATGTTGGATTCTCCAGGACATTTTCATGGTTTATAAATTTAAAAGGGAGAGTCAATCTGCAAATCAGGACTATCTTAGAAATATGAATCATATGCAATATACATCTATGGTGATTTACATTTTGGGTAACAAGGAACTCTTATAGGTTGTGGAAGTGTAAGATCTGGATGAGATAGAATGAGAATGTGCCTCTATTCCAGCATGGTTGTAAATGGTTGGAGCTGAGTAATGGCTGTCTATAAATGATTTATCCTTTACATCTGTTAGCCACAGATGTCTCTACTCTCATTGACCTGTTAGATACTGAGGCCTGAGGGTGTGTTATCTTTCAATATCATGCAGGCTCTGTTGCTTCTCTATAATAATAATAATAATAATAAAAAGTTCTCTGGTCCCATGACTCTATCAGAAGTAGGAAGTGGCAAGAGTGAGAGGTTTACATGGTTTACTTTTTTCCCTATATGGCTGATTCTGGTAAATCTGAGTTTGGGAATTCTGCTATAACCCATGGTTCTCAAGCTCAATATTATGACACATTAGTGTATTAAGATCAGTTGTCCACATGTCTGTTGATGGACATCTGGGCTCTTTCTATAGTTTGGCTATTGTGGACATTGCTGCTATAAACACTGGGGTGCAGGTGCCCGTTCAGATCACTACATTTGTATTTTTGGGGTAAACACCCAGTAGTACAATTTCTGGGTCATAGGGTAGCTCTATTTTCAACTATTTGAGGAACCTCCATACTGTTTTCCAGAGTGGCTGCATCAGCTTGCATTCCCACATAGTTCCAGAGGGTTCCCATTTCTCCACATCCTCGCCAACATCTGTCATTTCCCGACTTGTTAATTTTAGCCATTCTGACTAGTGTGAGGTGGTATCTCATTGTGATTTATATTTCCCTCATGCCGAGTGATGTTGAACATTTTTTCATGTATTTGTTGGCCGTTTGGATGTCTTCTTTGGAGAAATGTCTGTTTATGTCTTCTGCCCATTTCTTGATTGGGTTATTCTTTGGGTGTTGAGTTTGATAAATTCTTTATAGATTTTGGATACTAGCCCTTTATCTGATATGTCATTTGCAAATATCTTCTCCCATTTTGTAGGTTGCCTTTTGGTTTTGTTGACTGTTTACTGTGCAAAAGCTTTTTATCTTGATGAAGTCCCAATAGTTTCTTTTGCCTTTGTTTCCCTTGCCTTTGGAGATGTGTCTAGCAAGAAGTTGCTGCAGCCATGGTCAACGAGGTTGCTGCTTGTATTCTCCTTTAAGATTTTGATGGATTCCCGTCTCTTTCATGCATTTTGAGTCTATTTTTGTGTATGGTATGAGAAAATGGTCCAGTTTCATTCTTCTGCATGTGGCTGCCCAATTTTCCCATCACCATTTGTTGAAGAGACTGCTTTTTTCCCATTGGATATTCTTCCCTGCTTTGTCAAAGATTAGTTGATCATAGAGTTGAGGGCCCATTTCTGGGTTCTCTGTTCTGTTCCATTGATCTGTGTGTCTGTTTTGTGCCAGTACCACACTGTCTTGATGATTATAGCTTGATAATAGATCCAGGATTGTGATGCCACGAATTTTGTTTTTTTTCAACATACATTCCTTCGGCTATTTGGGGTCTTTTCTGGTTCTATACAAAATTTAGAATTGTTTGTTGCAACTCTGTGAGAAAAGTTGATATTTTGATAGGGATTGCATTGAATGTATAGATTTCTCTAGGTAGCATAAACATTTTAACAATATATGGAAAGAGCCCAGATGTCCATTGACAGATGAGTGGGTAAAGAAGATGTGGTATTTGTGTGTATATATGTATACATATGTGTGTGTGTATATATATATATATACACACACACACAGGAATACTACTCAGCAATAAAAAAATGAACTCTTGCCATTTGCAATGACATGGATAGAACTAAAGGGTATTATGCTAAGCGAAATAAGTCAATCAGAGAAAGACAATTATCATATGATCTCACTCATATGTGGAATTTAAGAAACACAACAGAGGATCATAGAGGAAGAGAGGAAAATATAAAGATGAAATCAGAGAAAGAGACAAATCATAAGAGACACTTAATCATAGGAAACAAACTGGGTTGCTGAAAGGGAGGGGGCTGGGGGGGAAAGGGAAACTGGATGATGGACATTAAGGAAGGCATATAATGTAATGAGCACTGAGTATTATATAAGGCTGATGAATCACTGATCTCTGACCTCTACCTCTGAAACCAGTAATATGTTATATGTTAATTGAATTTAAATTTAAAAAATTAATTGAATTTAAATTTAAAAGATTTAAATAAAGAGGGCACATGATGAGATGAGCACTGGGTATTATGCTATATGTTGGCAAATTGAATTTAAATGATTTTTTTAATTTAAAAACAAAAAAAGAGATCAGGCATGAGGTATATGAGTCTTTTACTAAGGACAGCTAAAGTAGGAATATTTGTGAATATTAAATTTTTGACATATTAACCACTGTTCAAATTTATACTATAGTATTCATTCTTAGTCCCCCGTATTATGATATAATGTCTTAAGCATGATGGAAACATCATGTTAAATTTAGCACAGTGGGAATATCCAAGGGATATCACTTAAGTGTCACAGAGGAAAAAAAGTTGAGAAGTATTGCTCTGGCAGTTGGTGGAGGAGCAATGACTCTATATCATTTTAGATAGCACTGAAAAGTTATACATGGTGGAAGGTTATCTGTAAAACCATAATATTTTTCTTAATTTAATTTTTATTGAAGTCAAACACATAGCTAAAAATGTCAAATAGTTTTATAAGATTCATCATGAAAACTGTATGTCTCTTGAGGCCCCTTACCCACAGTTTTCATGCTACCTTGGACAACATTTGGGTTAAATGAATATTTGGTTTTTACATTATGATGATGTAAATTTTCTTCATGATTGTGCTGTATGGTATGCTCTTATTACCTCCCCAGATTCAATCATTGTCTTAAATTTTTTATAGTTAGGTTTTCTTCCTTAACTTATCTGTTTGAACTATATCCCTCTCAATATGGTCAAGTATGCTAGATAATCCATCAGTTGCATCTTGTCCTGTGGCATCCATCATGAAGCCTTCCTTTTTCTGCTCCAATCCAGACTTGTTGCCCTCTAGGATGACACATAAGCACCATCCTGTGATTTCCCATTGCCATAGTTTTAGAAATTCACTTCACTTCTCTCTTGGGTTGGATCGTTTGTCTAGTTTTCCTCCTTTAATCTCCTATTGTGATGGACATATTTCCTGAGAAAGTGGATAGGAGGTAAATATTTTTGAATCCTTAAAAGTCTGAAAATGTCTATAGTCTACCTTTATGGTTGTCCAGAACTAGAACTCTGTTGTAGAAGAAATATTTTTCTCAGTATTTTGATGACATTGTTCAATTGTCTTTTAGCTTTTAAAGTTCTTGTTGAGAACTTTAAATTGTGATTGCCAATCCTATATATATGAACACCTTTTTTTGCATCCCCATTCTAGAAGCTGTTAGGATTTTCTTTTTCTCTATTTTTTTTTATTTATTTATGATACAGAGAGAGAGAGAGAGAGGCAGAGACACAGGCAGAGGGAGAAGCAGGCTCCATGCACCAGGAGCCTGATGTGGGATTCGATCCCGGGTCTCCAGGATCGGGCCCTGGGCCAAAGGCAGGTGCCAAACCGCTGCGCCACCCAGGGATCCCCTTCTTTTTCTCTAAAGTGGTAAAATATCATAGTTATAGGTTCTGGGATACAGGTCTTGTTACCCATTTTAGAATCTATAAATTTAAGTCTTTTAGGGATTAGAATAATATTATGGGTTAATTCTTTATAATTTTTTTCCTTGTGCTTCTCTATTTTCTACTTTTCTTATTTTTTCTTTCCCACTTTTCCATTACTTTGTCTTTTTGTTCTACATTCTGCAATGTAGGAAGAGACTCTGTCTCAATCTGCCTTCTAAACATCTACTGAATTTCTTAAAGTCTTGCTATCATATTTTTTAAGGTTTTAGGAGTTCTTTATTGATCTGTTCTTGTTTTATTGTTGCAATAGTTTTAAGATTTATTTATTTGAGAGAGAGAGAGTACAAGCAGGGTAAGGGGCAGAGGGAAAAACAGACTCTCCACTGAGCAGGGAGCCCACTGTGGGGCTTGATCCCAGGACTCCGGGATCATGACCTGAGCTGAAGGCAGATGCTTAACTAACTGAACCACCCACATGCTATGGTTGCAATAATTTTCTTATCTCTCTTTTAAGGTACTAATTATGTATTTAATTTTTGCTCTCTGCATTGTTTCTATTTTCAGTTTGTGTATTTGTATCTTTCTGATTTTTTTCTTAGAGGATTTTCTAGGATACTTAGTGATCTTTGGCTTCATTTCATATTTAAAACACAAAGCACCAGGAAAATATTGGGAGCAGTGTGTGTGTGTGTGTGTGTGTGTGTGTGTGTGTGTGTGTGTCAAGGGCAGGACAAGACTTTCTGTGTCTAGGATTCATTGGCAATTTTATTTGTAAACCTTTACATGTCATTACCCATAAGCATTTAATCTTGGGCTGACCTGTTTCTCCAGAGAGAAATCACCTAGTATCTTGCCTGGAGGCTAAATTTTTAAAGAACACATTATAAAATATTTAGGCCAGCAGTTCTCAAAATATGGCTTGTGGACCCCCAGAGGTTTCTCAAGACTCCGGGATTCTAGAGTCAAAACTATTTGCATAATTACACTAAGATATTTGCCTTTTTCACTGTGTTAATATTTACACTACTGATGCATAAGCAACCATGTTTAAAAATTGCTGGTGCCTACCACTAATCAGTGGCACCAAACTCTACTAACTGTTAGTGTGTCCTTCACCACTGTGCACTTGGTAGTTAAAACAAAAAATAAAGCTAGTTTCACTTAAACATGCTTTTAATGAAAAGTAAAAGTTATTAATTATTATTTAATCTTGACCCTTGAATGTACATCCTTTTATTGTTCTCTTTAGTGAAAGGAAAAGTATACATAAGGCACTTCTGCAAGTGTACCAGTGTACCATGGTGTCTTCTAGAGAAGCACTGTGCAATTGTTTGAGTTACAAGCTGCACTATCTGTTTTTTCCCCAAAGCATCATTTTTACTTGAAAGAGTGGCTTATATAAGATGATCATTCTAATATGGCTATTTAGCAGACATTTTCTCAAAAATAAATAAGGTAATTTTGTCACTTCAAGAAAAACAGTTTATGGTATTTGTTGCCAATAATGGAATTTGAGAAAGAGAGTTAGAATTTTGGGAGACTTGTATCATCCACTACCATGAACTTCACATCTTCCTGTATTGGGTTCAGAAATGATTGTCACCAATGTGATCTTTTGATATTATATAAAAAATGTGCTGATATTTGGAAGATCTATCTATATCATTAAACTGATACTTTCTAAATGACTAATTCAGAACATTACAAAACAATGCATGGGTGAAAGTGCAAGATAGACCAATGGCTTTTAATGTAATAGTAAACAAGTTCATTGGTATGGTTTCAGATTCCATATTGCAACTCTTTTCAGAAGCTACCACTTGTTGAGTTTTGGTGTAATATCAGAGAAAAATATCAAAAATTATCTGAAAAGGCTATTAAAACATTCCTCCCTTTCTAAATGCATATCTATGTGAGGCTGGATTTTCTTAATATTATTTTACTAAAACAACATGTCATGTTAAATTGAATGCAGAAACAGACACAAGAATCTATTTTTTATGAAGCTGTGCATTAGAGAGATTTGTAAAAAAGGGAAAACACTGCTACATTTCTCACTGTTTTTTTCCTTTGGAAAATATAGTTTCATAAAGATGTTTATAGTATTAATATGTAATAGATTTGCCATTTTTATTTAAATGAGTCATAATATTTAAATGTTTTTGGTGGTAATTTAGGATAAGACAAATATTGATACATATAGCCAAAATAAACACAAACTCTTTGAGGTCCTTAAAATTCTTAAGTGTAAAGTGGTCCTGAGACCAAAATGTTTGAGATATCTGATACAATTACTTGACCCTGCTTTCTGTATGGTTCCACACTCCTGTTCTCTGTTACACTTAATATCCCCTGATCTAGAGTTTTTCTGATCAAGTCCTCTGGTTGATGTAGAAGCAGGGGGATCTGAGAATCTAATTTTCTTCATACAGATTTCAACCAGCACTTCCTCCTTAGCAGACTTCTTGCTACTTCTTCCCAATACCTGGGTTTCAGCTTTCCTTATTCTGCTAAATCAGTTAGTACTTATAATTCCATTTCAACATGTTATTCATGTTTTTTGGCATCGTATCATCTTCTTGATTAGTCCTTTATTCTTATGGGTTTATCAATTATTTTATTCATTTTCTGTCATATTAATGGAAATTCGTGAGGCAGTAGAGATAAAGGCATATATTTGATTGGAAGTAAGTATACTACATGTTGGTTTTGGTATTTGTGCCAACATGTGGAAGCTAATAATTACTATCTCTTTATACTAGGTTATTTAATCTAAAGGGGTGCCTGGGTGGCTCAGCGGTTTAGTGCCTGCCTTCCGCCCAGGGTATGATCCTGGAGTCCCGGGATCCAGTCCCACATCGGGCTCCCTGCATGGAGCCTGCTTCTCCCTCTGCGTCTCTCTCTCTCTCTTTGTGTCTCTCGTGAATAAATAAAATCTTTAAAAATAAAAATAAAAAAGATCTTATTTATTTATTCATTCACGAGAGACACAGAGAGAGAGGCAGAGACACAGGCGGAGGGAGAAGCAGGCTCCATGCAGGGAGCCCGGTGTGGGACTCGATCCAGGGACTCCAGGATCACACCCTGGTCTGAAGGCAGGCACTAAACCGCTGAGCCACCCAGGGATCCCTTAAGATCTTTTTTTTTTTTTTTAAGGTTATTTAACTTAAAGATGTTAAATTAAAAAAGAATTCTACAGAGAAATTAGAAATCTTTATTCAATAGAAAATGGATATTTAGAAAGTCTTACATATTTTCAGCTAGAATATCTGGTAGATATCAGCTAGAATATCCTGTTATTTAGAAACAATATTTGTTATATTTGTTATATAGAAACAGTCAACACAGTTCTTCAAGTTCTTTGGGAAGATGGTCCTGTCTTAAAAAGTGAACATCTATAAAATGCAGATGTTGAGGTCAGAATTAACTGTTTACCTACCCAACCAATTTATAGATCAAAGTGACCTATTTACCTTATATTTGAATTTACCTTATATGTGGTTTTTAATATAAAACTAGTGATAGGATTGAATATTGACCCCTACATATTTAAACACATTTAATAACAGATTGCGTTATCAGGGCTTATGCAATATTTCCTAAAGCATGTTATGATGAATATATTGACCAAGAAAATAACATGGAAGAATTTAGTGGATTTATGATTTCATGCCCTATCACATTGCTTACACTTTTTAAGTCAAGGAAATCTCAGCTAAATCATTAAGTGTAAAATGACTTTAAGTATAATTCATTTCTCACAACAAAAGGAAAATTGTCAGACTAGAGACTAGAATTGTTTGGCTTTGACAGTTGTGATACTGGGGGTTGGATAAGTTGAGATAGCATTTTAAAATATAAGGATCAGAATTAATGATCTTCTTAAATTATAAATAAAGAAACAACTTGCAGAATGCAGAACATCATAGAAACTAAGTGCCAGGAAACCACATTGTAAGTAATCTTTCCTAATGCTATTTAATAGATGAGGTTGTGAAGATCCAGAAATGTGAAGAGACTGGTCCAGGATCACACTGATAGTTATTAGTAAGTATAATAGAACCTAGACTTCTAGGACTCCAGCCCAGTGTCCTTTCTAGTATATCCACTTCATTAGGGATGAAATAGGATTATACCCTGGGAAAGAGGAAAAGCACATTGCCAAGTTTGCCTTCCATTCTCTCTGTACATGTAAGTCTTCTTCCTACTCCAAGGTCCATAAAAACTTCCAAGCTGCTTTTGCCTCCTTTTCCCTTCCCTATTCTGCAATTTTCATTTCTTCTGTACCCCTGTCACATCTGTCTGCTCTTATAAGCACCTTATATTTGTGATTCTGCATGATTGTCTGTCTCTAAATGTAGATGTTCTGTCTCCACACCTAGATATTAATACTTTTGAAGGCAGGACCCTGCCTCCATGTTTTTCCCAAAGTGACTATGACTCTGCAATCATAGATACTTAGCTCATGTTGCTGTCAGATCATTCAAAGATCTGGTTGGTTACATTTACACCAAGCAAGAAAATCTCAACGTTATAGGAACTTAACACCATTGAAGCTGTAACTTAGAAAATAAGCATAATGTAGAAATAAACAGGAAAATGGTATGTAAGAACCAGAAAATTCATAATTTATTTTTTAGTCCTTATCAGGTTATTTTCTAAGTTCTGCTAAGCAGTGGGTTGCACTTTAAAAAAAATAGAGGTAAGAATAGAATGACTTGTCACTTGTTAATTTTATCTTGAGGAGATCAATAGGGTTTTACTGGAGAAATAGAATCACTTCCTGACAACAAAGACTTAACATTAGACGTTGTGGCATTTCTTCTTCAGAAGACTTTATAAAATAGGATGCATGCCCATCTGGGAAGAGTGTTAGTTGACTCTGCCTATAGACATTTGAAGATTAACTAAAGGTTTCTAAATATAAAGGTTGTGTTCATTCTGGTGGAAAGTATGGGAGGCCCTTGACTTTCTTGGAGGCTGTGTTCTAGAGTTCTTCTCCAGTAAGGAGATTCCTAAGTGCCCACAATTGCTGTGCGGAGAGCTGTGGAGATGCCAAGGGCCATGGGTCTAGGAATTAGGAGATCATTTATTCTAGTAGAAATATCTCTCTTTGCAAAAATGTTTTAGCCTTTTTCTCTTCTGCTCCCTAATCTTTCTTTTCCTATAATCAAATCTAGTTTTTCCTGGGACTTGTCTCATTTCTTTGAATGTTTAATAAGTAGTAGTTGCTGTTATTATCATGCGAATACCCTGCTCTGGGCACACAATGTTCCCTGTTTCCAGAACATGCTCCTTACCTTTTCATACATTCATCTGTTCTTGCATTCACCAAACAAATATATTTTAGAGCTGTGGATATATCAGTAATGTGCTCCTCTTTGTGGATTAAATGAAGTCACATATGACCCCTAACCTTCAAGAATTTCACATTTTAGAGGAAAGACAATCAAGTAAACAAAACTATTTCCTGGGGTGCCTATTTCCGGGGGGGTACAGTTGGTTGGGCAATTCTTGGTTTTGGCTCAGGTCACGATCTCAGGGTGAGATTGAACCCCACATTGAGCTCCATGCTCAGTGTGGAGTCTGCTTCAGATTCTGTTTCCCTTTGCCCCTCTCCCTCATACTCTCTGTCTCTCAAATAAATAAATAAATCTTAAAGAAAAAAAAAACTATCTCCTATGTCAGATATTCATATCCTATAATGGTTTCCTGCATCTGTCAAATACTAAGATTCTATCCAGTGCACTTACCCAGACACTGCCTTTGTCAGACACATAAGGCATTTTAAATTTATTACTTTATGTACAGAGTGTACATATTGTATTTGTATGCATGTTTCTTGTAATATATAGATTTTGAGTATGTGTATAAATATATACATCATGTACATATCATTATCTATACTGTCCCTAAACTAAATGTTAAGCTAAATAATAATAAAAATAATAACTAATATTTTATTTATAATTTACTTGATGTTTGGTGGTGTTCTATGTTTTACACATAATCATGTTAATTATTCCTCACAGCAATCTCTCTTAGTATTGTACAATTATTATCCCTACTTGCAGATGAAAGAAACAACACTGAGAAGTTAGGTAACTTGCCCACAGTTATAGGGCTCATAAGCTACAAAACCAGGGCTTGAACCCAAAAATCTGACTGCAAGGCTTCCACTTAATATAAAGGCAGAAACCACATTCATATTTGTTCATATACTCTGCTGTTTATGCTGGCGCCTAGAAGACCATCTGACATACATAACTAACATTCATTAAAATTTGCTGGGTGACTTGAGGCTACAAAGAACTTTCATTATATTATCCCATCTGATCTTGCAGGCACTCTGTCCAGCAGACAGATTTTGTTCTCATTACAAAGATGAACACTTTCATGGTTTGTTAACTGAAGGATGTAGTTTTAAGGATTTTACTTCTGCAAGGACAAAATAGATGATACTTGCTGGTAATAAGATTTAGAATGTAATACAGTTTAAGTGTTTAGTTGTGTTGTGAGAGTTTTGTTGTTGCTAAATATGCCTGGAGTGTTAGGAGAGCAGCCGTAAGGTGATGTCTTAAAGGCTCATACCTTCAGAAGCTCTGAAAATATTCTATGGTTATGTATTTATTTTACTAACTTTCAAGTACATAATATAGTGTTACTCACTGTAGTTACCATGCTATAGATCTCCAGAACTTACTCATCTTGTTACTGGAAGTTGGTACTCTTTGACAAGCATCTTCACATTTTCCCTACCTCCAACCCATGCTAACCACCATTCTACTTTCTGTTTCTATGAATCTAATGTTTTTAGATTCCACGTATAATTGGGATCATGCAGTATATCTCTTTCCCAGTCAGACTTATTTCACTTAGCATAACACCCTCAAGTTTCATCCATGTTGTCACAAATGGCAGGATTTCCTTTTCTCTCATGGCTAAATAATATTCTGTGTGTGTGGGCAGGGGCAAGTGTACATATATATAACACCTCTTTTTTTTTATTCAATATATCTAATCTAAAGAAAACCCTGACAAAACAGTTTACCCATTTCTCTTATCCCTACCACTTGCTTCTGGCAACTACCAATCTGTTCTCTGTATGTATGGGCTTGATATGTAGTATAATCTACAGATGAGAGATCATATAGTATTCATCTTTCTTGGTCTGACTTATTTCACTTAACATAATGCCCTTGAGGTCATTCATGTTGTCATAAATGGCAAGATTTCATTCTTTTTTATGGAGGAATAATATTCTTGTGTGTGTGTATTTCTTTATCTGTTCATCCATTGATGGATGCTTAGGTTGTTCTTGTATGTTGGCTATTGTAAATAATGCTTCAGTGAACACAGAGGTGCAAATGTCTTTTTAAATTAGTGTTTTTGTTTTCTTCAGATGAATACCCAGAAGTAGAATTGCTGGATGATATGGTATTTTTAGCTTTTAGTTTTTTGAGGAAGCTCTGGTTTTCCGTAGTGGCTGCACCAATTTATATCCCCATCAACGATGCACAAGAGTTCCCTTTTCTCCACATCCTGGCCAACTTGTTATTTCTAGCCTTTTTGAAGATAGCCACTCTGACAGATATGAGGTAATATCTCATTGTGGTTTTGATTCTATGATTATTTATTTTAACCCAGGTATGAAGAGCCACCTGCCTAAGGGGGGAATTTAGGGGGCAGATTTGTTTATATCAGAACATGGCAATGCTCAACTAAACTTTGCCTCTACTCTAAATTTATTTTCCTGACTTCAGTTCTTGTACCTTTTGATAAATATTTGTCAAATGTTGAAACACTTGCTATTCTTTCAGTTTATCCAGATTTGAGACTTTTTACTCACTTCTAGGCTTTCTTCTCTCCTTCCCATTTCATTCACATCACACCCAATCCCTGTAGCTGCTTCCTTAAAAGGTCTTGAATTTCTTAGTACGCCATGCTGTTTCTAAGTCTGCTCTCACTGTGTTATGGCACACTTATAGGTCATGAGAAGAAAATACAAGATGAAGACTTTCATTGGTATAGGCGACAGACTGGTGGACAACTATTTCCTTTTATTTTAAAATCTTAATATTGTGAAAATTGTATGTAGTAAATAGTAACTTAAAAATAATATCCCTGAAATTATTTATGTTAATATTATTTGTGTAAAACTAATGTCAATTTAAATCAGTCTATCTTACATTTAGCATATGTCATTTAAAAGATGGAATAAAAGATGAAACAATCCCACCATACATGTCAAACCACTTGCTGAAACAGAGCTTCAGAGAATCAGACCTTAGCTAAATGAGATTTTATGTTTATATCCTCCAAGTTTCTAAGGGAGGAACTTAGAATTAGCAGGTAGATCCTTGGTAATATCTATTACCACTCCTTTCCCCACTACCTGCTACAGTGTCTGTTTTTACATCTTTTAAAAGAGTGGTGTAATGGGCCTAATTGTATTCTCCTAAATTCATATGTTGAAGCCTTAACCCCTAGTACCTCAGAATGTGACTGTATTTGGAGACCCTGCCTTTAAAGAGGTGACTAAGTTAAAATGAGGCCATTAAGGTGAGTCCTAATCCAATCTGGCTGGTGTCCTTATAAGAAGAGGAAATTAGGACACACAGAGGGACATCAGGGGTGTGGGTGCACAGAGGAAAGACCATGTGAAGCCCCAGCAAGAGGATGGCCATCTGTAAATCAAGGAGAAAAGCCACAGAAGAAATTAATCCTGCTGACGCCTTGATCTTGGACTTCCAGTTTCTAGAACTGTGAGAAAACCAATTTGTTTTTTGTCACCTAACCCTAGAAAACTAATGCAGGTAGTTATCTGGCCTTTGTTTACATTTCTCAAATAACAGAAAACTTTTGACCTCTTAAAGCCACCCAATTTTATATCTGGCCTGCATTAATTAATTTATAGATTTTCTTAATAATGAACTAAAATTTCCCTGCTATGACTTCTCACTGGACCTAATTCTGGCCTCTAGAATCAAAACAAATAAATTTGGTCTTCTTCCAAATGATGTTTCTCAAATATCCGAAGGTAATTATTTCTCTAGTATGACTTATTTTTTCAAGAAATATCCTCTACCCCCAGTTCCTTTCATCATCTTCATATAGCATGTTTTCATGCCCCATCTTTATGGTGATTGTGTTCTTTTCAATCTTATAAATATCTATTTAAAAGATGTTTTGGAAACATTTCATTCATTCCATATGGAATATTTTGGTCACTATTGTGCCAAATAAGCCTGTTTCTTTTAGAAACAGAAGAAATTTATGATGAGAGGAAACCAATGACGTGTATAGTCTTTTCTCCCTTAGATGTGTAACTCAGAGGAGTAGTCACACATTTAAAGTAGAAACATGGAGAATTAATACCATGACTCCTTATTGCCAGACAAAAACTATCATTCTGTGGGCTTGTAGACAGAAACCTGCTTTTCTTTGTCATATGTAAACTAATTGTTTTAAAAAACCTAATGTTTGTATATGCAAATTTAATTTGAGAAGTAATTGTAATAACCAAGACATTTATTGGGCCTTTTTGGGTCATCTTTGAGGATTTGCTCATTCAACAAATATTTATTGACTGTCTACAACATGGAAGGCTTAGTTCAGGAAAAAGTGTAGAAACCACATGGATCCATTTGAATGGTCAACGGTTTAGTTCAGTTACTGAGTGTGCTACATTGACAGTGTTTATACCTCCTTTAACAAATGGTGACACAATAGTGTATTTTAAAATTAGACTTCTGTAACCTGGGATTTAGGGCTGTTGCTGAAGGTGCCCAGGAGTATGAAGAGAAAGTAGGAGAGATGGCCAGACATGTGTCCCAGTGAGAATTAGAGGAGAATACTTCAGTAGAGTAAGTGTTGCAGACTCACCCCACACTAAAAGGAGGAACAGTTTCAAAGATCAGGCTTCTAATATAGTGTCAGCTGTGGTTGGACTAGCCCAGAAGATGGGAAGTGATCTGACACTATAGACCAAAGGCCTGTAGTAACTACAGCTTAGGAAGCAGGCAAGGATGATTAAGATAATAATAAGAACGACACAGAAAAAGTAACAACAACAGTAATGGCAATTATAGCAGTAATAATAGTAATAAATATATGAAAGTGCATTGTGTTCCAAGCCACTGTTTCAAGTGCTATGTATTAACTTATTATCTTCAAATTCATTCACTCACTTGATACACACTTATTAAATGCCAACTGTATATAAGATGTTATGAACAAAATAGACAAAGCCTCTGTCCTTACAAAATTTATTTTAGTGAAGAAAATAATTAATTTTAATAATTAATAATTAATAAAAATTAAGAAATTACTTAGTAAATTATAGTCTGAGGAAAAAAAACAGAAAAAGTATGTAGGGTATAGGGAATCATCAGGAGTGTTGGGCGATGAGATGGATGGGGCTCAGTTTCCTTTTATTAAATCATGGAGCCAGAATAGTCTCCGTGAGAAAGTGAGATTTAAGCAAAGACTTGAGGGAGAAGATGGATTATCAGTGGGGTGAGGAGGAGAGTCCAAGGCTGTGAGAACAGCTAGAGCAAAGACCCAAATGCAGGAATATGTCCTTTGTGTTGAGTTGCAGGAAGGAAGTCAGTGTGGCTAAAGCTGCCTGAATGACTGGGGGGCAAGTAGGAAGGGATAGAAGCAGAGTATAACAGGGTAGAGCAGAATAGAGGACATTGTGGGGACCTAAACCTCTACTCTAAATTAAATGTGGGGATCCCTGGGTGGCGCAGCGGTTTGGCGCCTGCCTTCGGCCCAGGGCGCGATCCTGGAGACCCAGGATCGAATCCCACGTCGGGCTCCTGGTGCATGGAGCCTGCTTCTCCCTCTGCCTATGTCTCTGCCTCTCTCTCTCTCTCTCTATCATAAATAAATAAAAATTAAAAAAAATAAAGATGCAGTGTTAATCCCTTCATTTAAAAAAATAATAATAAATGTGAAGTCATTGCACAATTTTGATTAGAGGGTGACTCAGTTTGACCAAATTTGAAATGGATCACTCTTGGCAGCCATGTTGAGAATAGATTTGTGGGGCAGGAAAATGATCAGGAGTTTTCAAGACAAGGGTTATGGGGATAAAGATGCTAGTCGTGTATGCAATGACAAGTGGTCAAAAAATTCTAAATATGTATGTTGAAGGACCAAAGAAATTACATTACCTATCTAAGGTTATAAAGCTAGTAACTGGCTGAATTGGGAATTGATCCCAGATAGTACCGACTTAAGAACAACTGTGATACACAGCCTAACTTGACCAATAAAAAAGGATGGTGAGAAGACAGGCATCATGTCAATAAAAGGCAGAGCCTTCTAATAATTATGCCTGTAAGGCAGTGATTTTCTATGATTAGAGGGGTGTAAGTTGAAACTGGAAAACCATTTATCTATGATGAGTAAGGGAGATTCATGCATAGGGGGTTTAATAAAATGACTCCTAGGCCCCTTCTAACTCTAAGATTCTATGATCCAAATACAGAACGACACAGTTTATACTGTTTGTCAGTAGAAGTTGACAACTCTAATAATTACTACTATTTTGAAAACCATTTTCTTGCCTTCATCTCGTATACCAAGGTATAAACAATGCTAGATTTGGCCTCTGTCTTCAAAAGGATGAAAACGTGATGTATGTGACAAATTTCTGTTGTGACTCAGAATGAACCCATGAAATTGCCTTTTTAAATGCAAATTTAAAACATTTGCGTATTTGCAACTGTGAAGCTGCTACTAGGCAGGGTTTGGAGGATATACATTCATAAAATAACAGATGATGGTCTCAGATTAGGATTCTCCAAAATCATTGCATAAAACCCTTCAGTACTCCTCTGGAGGTCTTGGCTAATTGTTCATACATTCTTGGTGTTATACCCTGTGTGTGTGTTGATAACATATCACTGGAGCATTATATTCATGTTTCTATTTAGGAAAAGGAAAGTACATGGCTCTCTTCTTGTATAGCTGTGGGTTGATATGCTGGGAGGTAATCCAGAGATATTTTTCATCTAAATATTTAAAAATATTCTTTACCATAATATCAAGGTTTTCTGAACAAACTCCTGCTGGGTGTGGTTTTTCCCACTGCAAGCAATGTATAGCAAGTCTATAGAATCTACCAGGTACTCCCAATGGTATTTGGTGGACCAGGAAATGTGACAACCAGGAACAACTTTTTGGAATATTTCTAGTTATACTAAGAAAAGATGGGAGAGACTAGATGAATGTGCGCAGTTTTGTGGAATGGGAAGAGGAAGAAGCAAAATGAGTTAGAAGTAGATCCTGGCAATTGATAAGGAAATGCCAGGGCCTCTATTTTGGAAGAAAGGTTATTGAAAATCAAACTGTCTCTGAAGGTGGAAAATTCTAGCTTAGTATGCTTTACCTGAATATGAGTATATCTGGAATCCTATTGGTTAGTTTTTTTCAAAGAAGGAAAACCAAACCCCAAAAAGATGAAAGAAAAAATATACCCTTCCTCCCACCCCCACACTACATATAGAATGGAATTTGGGATAATGTCTCAGTTGAACTTGATTCTGTTAAAAATATTAAAAGTAAGCCTAATTATTCTTTAAATTTGTGTGTATGTATGTGCACTCACATGCCTGTGTGTGTGTTTGTGTGGTACTTTCATCATTCAGATGTTACAAGTCATAACAGAGAGCCATTAAGTTACTTGAGGCAATTTACCAGCTACTGTAGAGCATAAGTTCAGATCTTAATGGTGACTTATTGTCATTTGGGACTGTTTGAATGGCATATCAAAGGAAGATAATCTCAAATAAGTTGTCTAAATTTAGTAAAGAAATCTCTTCTCCCTGGTGGCTTTGCTTTGTATTTCTTTTGGAGCACCGTAGACATAATAGATAGCATTAAGAAATTTGGACCTGATACTATACTTTTTGAAAAGCTGTGACTTTCTTTTCAGGTTTTGTTTGATACTAGCAACTGATGTCTGAACCATGAACTGAGACCATATGGATCTTACCTCTTGCAATGTAAAATTGCACTCCCACTTGGACTCTTGATATTTAATTCAGAGTGTAATTTTAATGAGTTCTTTTTTTCTTTTTTGTTTTCTTCATATGTATGCATCCTATATACACTAGTAGAATTTCAGGTCAACTTTTATAATTCTCAAAAATTAATTGTAGAGAAAGTTTTGCTTTATAAATGTGTACATGTAGAGAACTAGCACCCCCTAGTGTATTAAAGGCCCCCAAAGATTTGATATGGCATTTAATAAGCTAATAACAATAAACAGAAATATGTCCTAACAGACAGGTTATTTATTAACTTTTATCATTGACATTATGGAATAACTTATTTAGGTGCAAGGCAAGCATTTTTTAAAGTTAATACAAAAATCATAAGTAAAAAGAATGGAAATCACATTTCAAGTATTGAAACGAAAATTAGAAAACCATCATTGGCCATTTGAACTGTTGGTGATATTTTAAGGCTCTGAGATAAAACAGCCATCTGTGGTCATGTTGCTAATTTTCTAAATTCTCTCTCTTTTGGAAAATTTCAGCAACATGCTTAATTGTTTATGGAAGACTATAAAACTGAAAGTATTCAGGATTTCTCTTCTTTGGGTGACTGTTATACTGTATGTTGCCTAATGAAACTGTAAACTGAAAATTATAGCTTCATTCCAGAGAGTAAGAGGACTTTATTCCAACAGATGGCATCAAAACACCGGTCTAAACTGTATGATCACTGATTGTTAATTGCATCTGTAAAACAATCCTTTTAAACAGAGTAATGCATTTTATCATACAGATTATAGTTCTACGCTTTTTGGTTTTTCAATGTGTGTTAACATTTTCTGCTCCAATGTAAGATTTAGTGCTTGCATAATTATCAGATTAAACAACAGAACAACAGTGACTCAATCATTTTTAAGAACCAGGCATAAGGGAGATAGAGAACTAGGAATCACATTTTTTTTAGGACATGCTATTTGAGAAATGTTTGGGTTCTTCTTTGGATATATAAAACAGGAAGAATGGGCTGGATCTCACCCTCATCAAATTAAAACAGGAGAAACTTATCAAAAGATCTTAAATATATGTTTAACGTGTGCTGTATTTTTAAATATTTCTCACTGTAGATGGAAATATGTTTAATCTACATGAATATTTTAAATGAAAAGGAAATATATGAAGCATATAATTAAAAAGGACTGTTCTCTGAAAGATTTGGAGTTTAAGGCACACAGCTTCCCTTTCTGAAATGCTTGCAGTGAAATCCTATGTTGAAGCAGAGAGGTGGATTTGATGACATGGTGAATATCTTTTCAGTAAGATGTTTCCATGTTATTTGATAGCTTTGGGAAGATGGAATATGAAGACTTGATTCTTTTGTCAGCTCCTTAGCCTAGATGATTTGGAACTTGGAGCTAGAGTTTAGAGATGTGGAGAGATTAACATTAATTCATCACAAAGCAGTTTTTTGGTTTATGGGAGTCACCTCTGGTTCTTCTCTTTACATCTAACATATTAAATATAAACAATTAATGGCTGCCAAATTCCTCCTATTTTAATTTCTTGTACTGACTGGGAAGGGACTGTCATAATAAACTTGCTTGTTGAACTGGAAATATACATTTAGTAAATCACCTTCTTTGATTTTTTGGTTATCTTTCTCTGATACTTAAGTGCCATCAAGGAAGGGTCAATTAGCAGACATTATCAACAATGTAGATTCTAGATAGAAAACATCAAAACCAAGAACATTAATGTAACCCCAAAGGATGTCTAAGCAGCAAAAAGACTTATCTAAATCTTTAACCCTTGCCCCTAGTTGTTTTTTTTTTTTAAAGGATTCTGATAACATTTTCTGAGTTTTAAGCCTATAGCAGATTAGAAAAAGCAGGTTACTAGTGGCAAGCACATAGAGTGACATATGATGCTTCATTCTGAAAAAAGAGTTGGAAAAATTGTATTAACAAATCAGAAAAAAAATTAATTACCAAGGGGATAGAAAAGTAACTTAGGATCTCCCAGCAGACACTACCTTAACCAAGAGACCAAGGTTAACATCACCAATTGTTATCACAAATCCTTAGATATTATGTATCAAAGAAAGGAACAAAACCTTGCTGACTTATTGTGGTATTTTTGCCAAACATATACAACTTTAATATGATCATTGGAAAAGTCAGGTAAATTGAAAGACATTCTACAAAATAACTGACTAGTACTCATCAAAAGTGATAGGATCATAGCAGACGAGGATAGACTGAGGATCTGTCACAGATTGTAGGAGACAAGGAAATAAAAAGATTAAACTCAATGTGGGATCTTGGAACAGAGAAAGAACCAGGAAAAGCTGGTGAAATTTGATTCAGATCTGCGGTTAGGTAATAGTATCTATTGTGCCAATGATAATTTCTTGGTTTTGATGATTGCACTGTGGTTATTTAAGATAACAGCATTGGAGAAGTTGGGTGAAGGATATATGAAGGACAAACAGTGTATGTTCTCACTCATTTGGGGAATATGAATAATAGTGAAGGGGAATATAAGGGAAGGGAGAAGAAATGTGTGGGAGATATCAGAAAGGGACACAGAACATAAAGACTTCTAACTCTGGGAAATGAACTAGGGGTGGTGGAAGGGGAGGAGGGCGGGGGGTGGGGGTGAATGGGTGTCGGGCATGGAGGGGGACACTTGACGGGATGAGCACTGGGTGTTATTCTGTATGTTGGTAAATTGAACACCAATAAAAATTAATTTATAAAAAAAAAAAAGAAACTCTCTACTGTTTTGCAACTTTTAACTAAGTCTAAAATTATTTTGGTATAAAATTTTTAAAAATCATAAAACTCAAAGTGTATAGCAGTCTGGGACTATTTAATGAAGAGGTAAAGAGCCCTGTTATATATACCTGAGTTGTATAAAGTAATTATTGATATTCAATGTGATGAGTGTAAGGGAGAGGTTTTTTGTTTTGTTTTGTTTTGTTTGTTTTTTTGGGAGGAAGAGGGAGAGAGTGAAAGAGATAGAAAGAAAGAGAGAAAGAGAAGGGCAGAGGGAGAGAGAGAATCTTAAGTAGAGTGTGGAGGCAGACTCCACACTCAGCATGGGACCTGACACAGGCCTTGATCTCACAACCCTGATATCATGACCTGAGCTGAAATTGAGAGTCGGAGGCTTAACTGACTGAGCCACCCAGGTGCCTCAGGAAGAGTCATTTTCAATATTATTTGTTAATGTAAACCAGCAAGCATGTAATGCAGTTTGAACATATTGATATAAAAAATTTTAATATAAAGAATTTGAAACTGTAAATGAGGAAATTTTAATTATTCAGGAAAGCTACTTCTTAAAAATTTTTATTCATTAATAGTGCTGTATAATGAACCATTTTATACTCGAAGAACCTTTCCTGCCTATGGAGGTTTCCTTCACCCTCTATCCAAAGATAGGTATTCTATGTCTTGTAGCAATTGTGTGGCTATCTGATGTTATCAAGGTCTTAATTTGAGCCTGTAATTTAAATTTGAAAGCTAGAATATGTTGAAGGAGTTTCAGCATCTCTTGGTCCTGATACTGCATAAGAAATGGGAATTTAAATTATTTCTTTCAAGGCTTATCTCTTATTTTTGCTTTATAAATAGATGTGGGAGATGTGAATTTCTATTTATCCTCTGGTGTTAAACCATAGTTCTAACCCCCAGATCCATCGAGTGACAATCAGAACTTTCACCAAAGTCCATGCAAGGTAGGTATGGATGGAGCAAAGGGTAGGAAGCTCCAC
Source organism: Nyctereutes procyonoides (assembly GCF_905146905.1). NCBI lineage: Eukaryota > Metazoa > Chordata > Mammalia > Carnivora > Canidae > Nyctereutes > Nyctereutes procyonoides. The sequence goes on from NW_026575142.1 coordinate 45,580,703, forward strand.
TGTTCTTGGCAACTTAATAGGCTGTAGAAAATCATGCTTTTTCTTAGCTAATCATTTAGCAAATAAGCTTAGATATTTCTAAAGTGTACCATTATACTTATTGCCTGAGGGAAGTTCGAAAGAAGTATTTGTTGAACATCCACCATATATTTAGTACTGAGAGAGGTGCTGTAGGATTCAGAAGGATGGTCTAATTCTTCTGTATCTTACAAGAAACTCTTTAAGACCTCATGGGGTTTTACAAGATTAAAGAACATGCACACTTGTGAATCAATAAGATTATAGGCATTTTAAGTATTTAGGTCTGTGGTTTCCATCTTTATTGAGATTAGAGATTCCTTTTGTTGTCATGTCACAAACTCTATCTGATGGTTGATCTATGTTTAGTTCTTATAATTAGGGAAATACATAATGATAAAGAACAAACATGATTATTTTAATATGTTTTATTAATGACAGAAGTATCTACTTATTTTTGGAAAATAGTAGCAAATACATGTGAACTGCATATAATTTAGTATATGCCTTGGTACTCATAGGGATCCATTGCCCATTAATTCTCCCCTTGCCCTACCCCCTGACCCCTTGTTGTGAGCCCCTCTGCTGGATCATAAATACTGTAGGACTCTAACTGAGGAAGGCTGGCATTGCCAGGGAAGTCACTGGAGCCCCATGGATGGGGTTTAAGAGCTGCCTCAGAGGGAGGGGCAAGATGGCGGAAGAGCAGGGTCCCCAAATCACCTGTCCCCACCAAATAACCTAGATAACCTTCAAATTATCCTGAAAATCTATGAATTCGGCCTGAGATTTAAAGAGAGACCAGCTGGAATGCTACAGTGAGCAGAGTTCGCGCTTCTATCAAGGTAGGAAGACGGGGAAAAAGAAATAAAGAAACAAAAGGCCTCCGAGGGGGAGGGGTCCCGCGAGGAGCTGGGCTAGGGCCGGGGCGAGTGGGGCTAGGGCCCCAGGAGAGCCCCGTCCCGGAGAAGCAGGAGCTGCACCAACCTTCCCGGGTGGAAAGGGGCTCGCAGGGAGTTGGAACAGGACCCAGGAGAGCGGGGATGCCCTCAGGCTCCCTGGGACACTAACAGACACCTGCGAGCGCAGGAGAGTGCGCCGAGCTCCCTAAGGGCTGCAGCGCGCACGGCGGGGACCAACCGGAGCAGCTCGGAGGGGCTCGGGAGCGGCTCCAGGGAGGGAGCTGCAGGGCGGGAGCGCGAATCCACCAGCGCAGGCCCCGGAGCACAGGGCGCCGGGACACAGCCCAGGATCCCGCCTCCCCCTGGGACAGGCAGAGGCCGGGAGGGCCCAGGACAGCGAGGACGCTCCTGCCCCGAGCTGAGCAGATCAGCGGCCCCGCCCCGGAGCCCCCAGGCCCTGCGGATGGAGAGCCGAGAGCCCCGAGCCCCGTAGTTCCTGCGGAGGCTGAATCCAGGCTTCCAGAGTTGCCATAGCAACTGCGGTTGATCCTCCTGGGGCCCCACGGGGTAAACAACCCCCGCTGAGCCCTGCAGCAGGCAGGGGCAGAGCAGCTCCCCCAAGTGCTAACACCTGAGAATCAGCACAGCAGGCCCCTCCCCCAGAAGACCAGCTAGACGGACCAGTGATACTCCCCCGTGTTCCAATACAACTTGTTTTTGGCCACTCTGCACTGAGCAAAATGACTAGAAGGAAAACCTCACCTCAAAAGAAAGAATCAGAAACAGCCCTCTCTCCCACAGAGCTACAAAATCTGGATTACACTTCAATGTCAGAAAGCCAATTCAGAAGCACTATTCTACAGCTACTGGTGGCTCTAGAAAAAAGCATTAAGGACTCACGAGACTTCATGACTGCAGAATTTAGATCCAATCAGGCAGAAATTAAAAATCAATTGAATGAGATGCAATCCAAACTAGAAGTCCTAACGACGAGGGTTAACGAGGTGGAAGAACGAGTGAGTGTCATAGAAGACAAGTTAATGGCAAAGAGGGAAACTGAGGAAAAAAGAGACAATCAATTAAGGGACCATGAAGACAGATTAAGGCAAATAAATGACAGTCTAAGGAAGAAAAACCTACGTTTAATTGGGGTTCCCGAAGGCGCCGAAAGGGACAGAGGGCCAGAATATGTATTTGAACAAATCCTAGCTGAAAACTTTCCCAATCTGGGAAGGGAAACTGGCATTCAGATCCAGGAAATAGAGAGATCCCCCCCTAAAATCAATAAAAACCGTTCAACACCTCGACATCTAATAGTGAAGCTTACAAATTCCAAAGATAAAGAGAAGATCCTTAAAGCAGCAAGAGACAAGAAGTCCCTGACTTTCATGGGGAGGAATATTAGGGTAACAGCAGACCTCTCCACAGAGACCTGGCAGGCCAGAAAGGGCTGGCAGGATATATTCAGGGTCCTAAATGAGAAGAACATGCAACCAAGAATACTTTATCCAGCAAGGCTCTCATTCAAAATGGAAGGAGAGATAAAGAGCTTCCAAGACAGGCAGGAACTGAAAGAATATGTGACCTCCAAACCAGCTCTGCAAGAAATTTTAAGGGGGACTCTTAAAACTCCCCTTTAAGAAGAAGTTCAGTGGAACAATCCACAAAAACAAGGACTAAATAGATATCATGATGACACTAAACTCATATCTGTCAATAGTAACTCTGAACGTGAATGGGCTTAATGACCCCATCAAAAGGCGCAGGGTTTCAGACTGGATAAAAAAGCAGGACCCATCTATTTGCTGTCTACAAGAGACTCATTTTAGACAGAAGGACACCTACAACCTGAAAATAAAAGGTTAGAGAACCATTTACCATTCAAATGGTTCTCAAAATATACTCTAAAACCTATAGAACACTTCTGAAAGAAATTGAGGAAGACACAAAGAGATGGAAAAATATTCCATGCTCATGGATTGGCAGAATTAATATTGTGAAAATGTCAATGTTACCCAGGGCAATTTACACGTATAATGCAATCCCTATCAAAATACCATGGACTTTCTTCAGAGACTTAGAACAAATTATTTTAAGATTTGTGTGGAATCAGAAAAAACCCCAAACAGCCAAGGGAATTTTAAAAAAGAAAACCGTATCTGGGGGCATCACAATGCCAGATTTCAGGTTGTACTACAAAGCTGTGTTCATCAAGACAGTGTGGTACTGGCACAAAAACAGACACATAGATCAATGGAACAGAATAGAGAACCCAGAAGTGGACCCTGAACTTTATGGTCAACTAATATACGATAAAGGAGGAAAGACGATCCACTGGAAGAAAGACAGTCTCTTCAATAAATGGTGCTGGGAAAATTGGACATCCACATGCAGAAGAATGAAACTGGACCACTCTCTTGCACCATACACAAAGATAAACTCAAAATAGATGAAAGATCTAAATGTGAGACAAGATTCCATCAAAATCCCAGAGGAGAACTCAGGCAACACCCTTTTTGAACTTGGCCACAGTAACCGGAGAAGGACAAACAGTGTATGTTCTCATTCATTTGGGGAATATGAATAATAGTGAAAGGGAATATAAGGGAAGGGAGAAGAAATGTGTGAGAAATATCAGAAAGGGAGACAGAACATAAAGACTTCTAACTCTGGGAAATGAACTAGGGGTGGTGGAGGGGGAGGAGGGCGGGGGGTGGGGGTGAATGGGTGACGGGCACTGAGGGGTACACTTGACGGGATGAGCACTGGGTGTTATTCTGTATGTTGGTAAATTGAACACCAATAAAAATTAATTTATAAAAAAAAATAAAAAAAAAAGCTGCCTCAGAAGTTGGGGAAAGCTAGAGTATGCTTAGGGAAAGCCATAGAAAAGCAATAAGGTAGGCATATAGAGAGGGCAATGAGGAGCCAAGGCTGGCCACAGGGAGGGCTATGTTGGGGAGTTAGAAAAAAAGGAGATTGGTTAAATGAAGCAAAGGGAGATTATGGAGACTCTTGAAATAAAGCACAGGAACTACAAATTTCCATTAAGGCAACATGTTGGACCAGGACTCAAAGGTCTAGGCTGTAATCCTAGTTCTTCCAATTACTAGCCTTAGGCAAGTTAAATTGTGGGGCCTCAATTTTCATCATTAGTATGCCTGGAATAATAATACCACTCAGAGAAGAGGGCATTTTTGAAATTTCCTAGTGGCTTTTGCTCTATTTTGATTTCATCTGACATAGGGAACTATCTGAGATTATTGAGCAGGGAATCAGCATGATGAAAGTGATATATTAAAGGAGATTAGTTTGGCAGTTATATGCAGGTTAGATTAGAGTCAGGGAAGCCAATGAGAAAACTGTCCCAGTGATCCAGACTCAAAGACTATGAAAATAGGAACAAAAGAGGTTTAGATGAAAATCCATTGGGTTTTTAGTTTGGTAAGGTATCAGAGTAGAGAGGAATCAAAAAATGATTTTGTGGTTTTAAATAGCCAGTGACTCTTCAAGAATGCTGAAACGTTGAAGAAGAAAAGAAAAATGGAAAGGAAGGTGATTTGGCGAAGAAGGGAGTTGGTTTGGGCATGGTGAATGGTATGTGAGAGTCAAATAGAAATTGACTCTAAACTATTGTGGATATGCAGTAGGTGTGAAGGTGAAGTTTGTGCTAGAGATGGCAAGGTAGGAGTCATAAGCTCTGTGGTGACAGCTGAGGTATGAAGTGGATGTGGGTATAATCTCTATCCCTTAATGGAGATTATAAACAGAAAGAAAACCAAGGAACTGGGATAAAACCTGTGTGGTACTTTCCCTTGAGAAACTATTCCAAATAGTTTTGACCTGTTACTCTATAGCTAATATAAGATGAAATGGAATTTTAATCATCTTATAGAGTATTTAACTTATACTTTGTTTTAGAATTCAGATGAGCCCAGAGTATATAAACATGTCGTTTTTTTCCCCTCTTAAGGGAGTGATGGATTCCTCACTTCCAGCACCCTCTCCTGAGCCAAGGCATTAAATGACACTCCCTTTGGATTGCAGGGGAATTATGGAAGGGGAGGGTAGCAACGCTGTTGTGATTGCTGGCTGGCTGAACCACTTATGGCAGGCATATAACCAGTGGAGCCTATCTGGCGTTCAAAATTCTTCATGATATGACTTTTTCCTGGCCTCATTATTCCATATTCAATATTGGCCAACCCCCTCCCACTGCACAGGTTGGAAACCCAAATATGCTACCTCTTAGACTAGCCTGAGTTTTTGTTCTTGCCCTTCTCTTACTTGGAATGCCCTTTTCTTTAAATCCTTCAAGACCCTGTGCTAATGTCTCCTCTTCCCTGAGCTAGGTCCTAATTAATTCTGCAGCGAGAAGTCATCTCATCTTCCCTTTCATGGCTGCCTCTGCAAAATGCTCTTTCCAGTTACCTTGCATTGTCCTAACTTGTTTATATGCTTGCCAGGACCCTGAGCTCTAGATAGCAGAGGGTGTGTCTGACCCCAGGGCATATCTCACATTGTGCCTGGCCTAGTCCCTCCTTGCCAAACTGAAAAGAGGATGACATTTTTCCTAGCAGCACTGTAGTAAATCAAAAGGGAAGAAAAGTTGGGGGCCCCTGGGTGGCTCAGTTGGTTAAGCATCCGACTTTGATTTTGGCTCAGGTCACGATCTCAGGGTTCATGGGATCAAGCCCCGCATGGGGCTCCACGTTCGCTCTCAGCAGGGAGTCTGCTTGAGATTCTCTCTCTCTCCATCTGCCCCTTCCCCTGCCTGCCTCTCAAATAAATATATAAATCTTTTTTAAAAAAGGACAGGAAAGCAGTCATTGGGCAACAAGGGAAAAAAGAGTCTTCTGTCTTCGGTTAGAAACTGAACTAACCAGGAAAAGGAGCAGGTAACAGTGTAGGGTAATAGATGTCTCTGTGGGTGGCCCAAGAGGAAGATACAGGAATAAACATGAAAGTCTGACTTCCTGAGGAACCTAGAATCTCTAAGCATTGGAAGCACATGTTAAGGACATGACTCCTCCATGGAGAGTTTTAAGTAATATAGTTTTAAATATGATAAATTTTAGGAGAGTGACTCAGTCAGGGTGACCAGACTGTAAAGGAGGTGGGCAATGGGTGAGAAGGCCCAGAGAGGGGCAGTTAGGGATTGTGGGGTAGATTAAAAGGAATAATGTACATTCTGTGTGCCAAAACTAAATATTTGATAACTTAAAACTTCAAAATGGGCTAGAGAAAAAGGAAAGGGATTATTTTGGAAAGAGAAAATCCATCTCAGGCTTGATTAATTTAGCCCCCAAATGATCAGAGTAATAACCTATCACATTTGGTTAAAGCTACAGAGCCTTCAATTAAATAGAGGCTGAACACTTAAATTTGATTAAGTAAGGTGACTTCAAATAATACAGGCAATTAGCCTGTGGAATGTGCAGGTGGCGAATGAGAAGGAAGAAACAATACTGCGTTTTGAAAGCTGGTTTAGTGATTTTTACTATAATAATAGCATATGCTTTTGTAGCGCTTATCAATGTACAATACTCCTTAATCTTCATCATACATTTAAGCCTTGTATTCTCCTACTGAGCAGGTAAAAAAACAAAAACAAACAAACAAAAAGCTATGTTCACACCCGAGTCTTCTCACTGCAAGCCTAGACCTCCAGTGTTCCTTCCACATCCCTCTGCTACCTCTCTCAGGGATGTGAAGACAGATCCAATGTGTTCTAAAATTCTCAGCTGCTGTTCAATTAATACATGGTATTGTAGTTTTTGTTATAAAACCTATTTGGATGCAAGGCTTACTTTATTTACTTTTGCAACTATTCAAAACCATGTGACACAAAAACCTGTACATGGTAAATATCCACTAGTATTTGGGAAACAAATTAACTGTTGAATAGTTTCCCTGGGTATCCTAGTATTTCCAGAAGGTGCCTGAGAGGTAGTTTGGTAGGGGAATGGGGCAGTGGAGATGGGGAGTGGAGAAAGATGGAAGAACAGACCTATGAGACCCCAACCACATTAACCCCAGCAGCTCCTTTTTTATCTGTCTTACATATTAAATGTCATGAATTTGAATTGTGTCTCCCCCACTACCAAATCCATATGTTGGAGTGCTAACCTCCAGGATATCAGAATATGCATGCATTTGGAGATGGTATCTTTAAAGAGGTAATTAAGTTATAATGAGGTCCTTAGAGTGGGCTGCAATCCAATCTGACTGGTATCCTTTTAACAAGAGGAAATTTGTACATGGCCATGCATAGAGGGAAAACCATGTGAAGAAGACACAAGTAAAAGATGGCCATCTACAGACCAGGGAGAGACGCTTCAGATGAAACCAGCCCTGCCAACACCTTCATTTCAGACTTCTAACCTCCAGAAGTAACATAAATTTCAGTCGTTTAAGTCACCCTGTCTGTACTTTGTGTGGCATCCAGAACAAACAAATATGTTAAGATTCTGAGGAAACTTTAAAGGGGAAAAGAGAAAGTTCAGGTGCTTCAGAGAGTTAGAAAACCACAATTCTATGTTTTAAGATGATTATCCATGAGAGTAAAAAATGGATAAACATTAAAAATTTTACCTTTAAATCACATTAACCATAAGTTAAGGATAGGACTGTCTCTTTGAGGTAACCAAGAATATAGATTTGTTGGGAAAATAGGTCAAGGTCAAACAGCTTCTAAATTTTATTTTTCAGCTCTAGAATATTATCAATTTAAGCACTCACTGCATCTTGCAACACAATTACCATTGTTCTTGAAAAAAGTTTAATAGTTTCTAAACTGAATGTATATCAAACCTACTCCATGGCTACTTACTTCCCCACACTTTTGCCCTTAACCCGTCAAGCTGTGAGCATCTTCTAAGGTCCAGAAGAAAAAACTGAAATAATTTCATAAAAGCTTGAAAAGAAGCAAATACATAATTTTTGTTTTTTGCAACATATATAATTTTTAAAGCACAATTTGAAGCTTCTGGGGAAAAATTCTAGATCTGTTAATATTGCTTTTTGTTTCAAAATTTATCTTGGGTCCCCTGGCTCTGAGCAAAGCTAGCTCACTAACAATTTTTAGGGTGGTGTTGTGTAACCAGCATCAATTAAGGATGCATTTTGCAGTAGTGTCATTGTGAAGAAACTGTTAATGCTATTTACAAAATGAAACCAGTGGGAAGGCCTGAAATGAAATAGTTTCTAAAAGGGCTATATGTAAGTGTTCATATTTGGTATCCATTGTCATATGCCTAATTCCAAAGTCGTATCATTTGGGAATGAAATTAATGTCAGATTTCTATTCTTTATGCCTCCTGTGGTAACAATACTAAATCCGCTCTGAAGGATTCATATTTTGTATTCTCATTTTGAACTTAAAGTATATAGAGGTTTTGAATGGAATAAAACATGAAACTTAGTTATGACTAAGTTTAAAAAAAAAAAAGTAAAACAAGCCAACCCCACAGGACAAAACTATATGCTCATTGCCTTTCATAAAACATTGTATGGGATTCTTTAAGAAACAAATAGTTGATGCCTTTAAAAAAAAAAAAAAGATAAGACAATTGTCTAATTAGGAAGTAGAAAAGAAAACACTATTTGTTTTACTTACAGTCTGGAAAAATAATGCTTCACGTGAAAGCATAACTTCTCTAAATGATCTATTTGTCAGTATCTGGCAAGTTTTAAAAATGAAGACAATTATGTGTAAATGTAAATATTGTAAGTACAAACTATCTATCATTGACCATTTTCTGGTGGTAGACTCTGTAAGCTGCTTTTCTCACAGGACCATCCTTCTAGGATGTAAGCCTGTGGTGTCAACAACCCAAATGCATATTCGATTACCTCATTGGCACTCAGAATCCTGGCAGACTCTTCCAATAGAAAGGCCTATTGTTTGTAAAAGGTCATTGGTTAGATTGGCTTTGGAGCCCAATTTTGTTTATTTACATAAGTATTGAGGCATGTATGACCTGTCACCTTGAAACCTAGAGTTGTTCAATGAATGACAGAAGTCAGCTGCCATGCAAAAGACAAAAAAGGGGCTCATCTTCTTGTAGATGGAGCTGGCAGCCTTGAAGGAATAGTTCTAAATCGTTGTTCCGAACCCTTTTGCAAAGGCAGGGGTATTTTACAGTCTCGCACTTATTGCCACAGATCACATTAGGTTTGCATAATCTAAGCTGCTTGTGAGTGAGACTGACTACAGTATCAGGACAAAATGCTGTAATTCATCTGACATGAAGAGTCTAAAGCAAATTCCCAATTCAGCATGAGTATGCAGTTCACCAGTGTGAGTTCTAAATCAGCATCTCTTTATGTTTTCTAGTATCATGCAATGTTCTTGAAATAATATTCCCCAACTTTTCAAAAGTTGGGTTTCTTACATTTGCTCGTAAGTTGGTTTAGAATTCAGAGCATATTTTTTTTCCTATAAAAACAGGTTATGGGCAGCCCGGGTGGCTCAGCGGTTTAGCGCCGCCTTCAACCCAGAGCCTGATCCTGGAGACCTGGGATCGAGTCCTGAGTCGGGCTCTCTGCATGGAGCCTACTTCTCCCTGTGTCTCTGTCTCTGTCTCTGTCTCTGTCTCTCTCTCTCTCTCTCTGTCTCTCATGAATAAATAAATAAAATCTAATAAAATCTTTTAAAAAAACCCAACAGGTTATAAATATTCCAATAAAAGCCAGTGCTTATTGGAGCTAATATTGCCAAAATATTGCAAGGCTTATGGTATGTTCTTATAAATAAAAGTAGAATAGAATAAAGTACAATTAGAGTTTGTTTCATATTTATCTTGGTCACTGGTGTCTAAAGAAAAGGTTTAATTAGAGAAAGATGAGGGAGAGAATGAGGACTTCTGGGCATTTGAAGGGCCTTGAAAGGATGAAGGCCTTAATGATATCAAGCCTACAGACAGGGATCATTTTCCTTTCCTTGATACAAATGAATTGTTAACCATGCTCTAATGCTTATCAATAAGAATTAGTATTGTTCTTTGGGCTCACAATGTTGTGTGAAAGCGGGCCGGGGCTTGAGAGAGTAAGTGAGAAAAAATGTCTGATGAAATGAGCAAGGATTAAATGTGATAGATAGAGAAAGGGGACTTCAAGAGATACAAGTATATACATGCAAAAAGTTTACCAGGATAAAATTTATTATGATTCTAAGGTTGAGATACAGGGAAAAATAATCTAGCCTATCACCTCCTGGCCTGCTGGGAGAGAAAGGAGGTAGTGGGGCAGAGACTTAGGGCCTGACGGCTCCCCATTACATTCCTCTGGATGATAGTATGAGCTTGAAAGCTACCTGAAGTAGGGAAGGGAGTGATAGGCAGTGAGAAGAGGGGCCAGAACCAGCTGTTTATTCAGGCCAGCTGTATAAACAGAGCATTTGTAGCTCAAAGAGAATTTATGATGATGGGTGTTTTAATGTCATGGCATTAGAAAAAGGTTTTATTTATGAGATCATAACTAGTGCAATTTTTTGTGTTGCATATTTACTATCTTCTAGATGTTGTATTAGTCCCTTTATAAACATGATCTCATTTAACCCTAATAACTCTGAGGGGGAGATATAATTATCTTTATTGTTCAGTGAAGGAACTGAAGTTACATAAAAGTGAAGTATTTTGTTCCAGTGAGCAGAGGCTAGTAACTGGTGGCCCTGAGACATGATCCCCAAGCTGAGTGCACTGAACCAATGCTCTGGTCTGGATGAGACAGAGGGCCTCCTTCCCAATCCATACTGAAGTATCATTTCATCAAAGTATGAGAAAGAAATGTACACTTAGTGCAATGCTTAATGCCAAGTAAATATTCATTAAAATTGTGAATATTGTCTACCCAAAATGTTGCTTGTTAAATACCAGTGAGGCCAACAGTGGGTCTTGATATGCATTCCTGCTTTTGCTTCTTTCTGCATTTTGATGCCCTTTGGGCATCTCACGATCATACATTTGTATCTACTTGGAAGTCCACTCATTTTCCTTTCATGTATTTGTCTGCCTATAAGCTCTGTGAGATCAAGGGCACATAGTAGACATTCATTAAATATTTGTTGGGTTGAATCATTTAATTCATTAATTAAATCATTTGCTATGGGAATTTGAGGCAATAAAAAATTTAGTTCCATGCACAAATATCTATATTTCATTATAACTTAAAATTTTAAAGTAAAACATTAGAAATGTAGGGTTTGTAGATTTTTAATTTTCAATTTTTAAAAATTTCTTTGTCCAGAGGCTATGATAATGCATCCCATGATATACCATTAGGCTTTCCAATATAGTGTACTTACATGTTTACATTAAACTAGCAGCATAAAGAATTGAAATGTTATTCTTCACTGGTTGTATAGGGTACCTCATTTGAATTCTGTTGCACACATGGCACTATGCCTCTCTTCCTACATTTTAAAAAATTACATTTAGAAACAAGAGTGAATACTGTAGCTAATCAAGTTCAAAATCATGTTTCTGAGATTTATAGCCTGCCTTCTTTGCTCTGGCTGTGTATCCATTCATAGGTGTAGAAAACAAGAATATTTTATTCTCATTCTGATCTGTCCTACTAATACATGTTTATGGAATAAAATTGCCATGGTTATTAAAAGAGTCTATGACATTTTTCTAAAGAGTGTGGGTATTGCCTGCACAGCCTGGCTGAATTCCAATTTGGGTAATTACATTCTGCTGTCTGGTTACCTTAGCGATCCTTTCTGTTGCTCCCTGGGTCCTCAAGGTAGTTGAGCTCTGCTGAGATACTCCTGTTTGCCATCCCTAGTTTCAAATGAGAGCCAAAGGGATTTAGTCTTTGGAAATTTATATTCCATGTATTTTGACAAAATTTTGTACACATTCTGAGGTATCATAGTAAAGCCTGGCTTTCTAACCTGAAGTATTTTTGGAATAGAGGACAATCTAATCAGAGAGAAAATTGTGATTCTTGATTTTTTGTGTCTCTGTTCCTGATCATATCTATTATTCCTCTTGAAATTGAAACAGTTTTTCTAAATCTCTCCTGCCTCTGAATCTTCACAGGAATTTGCTGGAACTTCTGCTATTGTTCTTATTGCCTACTTCGAGGTAGTGCTGCTTCTGGGTTTATCTTCGGCCCAGGACAGATGTTAAACTTCTAGACTGTAGGAACTCTGTGATTTTCATCTTTTTTTTTTTTAAAGGTTTTTTTTTTTTTTTTTTTTTTTTTTTATCCATTCATGAGAGACACGGGGGTGGGAGGGGGGGGGCAGAGACACAGGCAGAGGGAGAAGCAGGCTCCATGCAGGGAGCCCGATACGGAATTTTATCCTGGATCTCCAGGATCAGGCCCTGGGGCGAAGGCAGGCGCCAAACTGTGAGCCACCCGGGCTGCCCGTGTTTTTTCATCCTGATGGAAACTTTCACAGAATTGCATGTTGTAGTTGTTCAATAAATGATGGATGAATGACATTCCCTTTTGGTTGACATTATTTACTATTAGAGACCATGCCTGTGTTTTGGACACTAGTAGGCAATTTACTATGCCGCCTAATGGGATTGTTTCAATGGAAGTATTTCACTTCCTGGATATTGGCATCACTAAATTGTGGCAGATTGCCTATTGAGGCGGCTGCTTCCCTCCCTGCAATGTTTACTCTTAGAAAGCTTAAGGTTCCAAGGGAGGATTATTATAAGATTATTATTGGGACAGCAATCACAGTTTACTCTTACTCTGGAAGATTTGTTCAGAAAGGGTAATTCAGAGCAGAAGGTTCCAAAACTGTGACCCACCATACCAAAAGAAATGGAGGTCTAGCTATAACTTCCCCATCTCTCTGACCCCAGTACCTTTTTTCCCCTCACACTGAAAGAAGCAGATTAGAATGCAGATAAATGCCTTAGAATGACTTCACTAGGGCATCCCCGGTGGCTCAGCAGTTTAGCGCCGCGTGCAGCCTGGGGTGTGATCCTGGAGACCCAGATCGAGTCCCACATCGGGCTTCCTGCATGGAGCCTGCTTCTTCCTCTGCCTGTGTCTCTGACTCTCTCTCTTTCTCTCTCTCTCTCTGAATAAATAAATAAATCTTTAAAAAAAAAAAAGAATGACTTCACTATAGGGCTAAACTTGAATTGGCCTTAAGTTTTAAAGTATTTCATTATCTTGATAAGACCTGAGTAATACATGGAATTATTGAATCGCTATATTGTACACCTGAAACTAATACAACACTGTATGCTAACTACACTGGGCTTAAAAAATAATAATTAATAATAATAATAATAATAATAATAGAAGTAAAAGTCAAAAAAATTGATAGACTGATAAAAAATAAAATACAAGTAATTCATAACTCAAATATTCCATATATAAGGAATGAAAGTCTTCCCACACGCCCCTCAATATATCTCCATCTATCAATGACCTACTACAGATTCGGTTTGTTCTCAGGGACCCCTAAGGCCACTCTTCTAGCCCTTTAAGCCTCATTTTAGGGAATTACTCATCTTTTGCTTTAGTAACACCAAACTGCCATCCATTCCCTGCACACAATGGGTGTTTTTTTTGGTCTAAAATGCCATTTTGCTATCTCTGCTGGCTGCTACTTTTGCATCCTTCAAGCCTCAGTTTAACCATGCCAGGAGTGAAAAGCCTAGAGGCAGGGACAGGTCTCCTTCCTCTGTGGTTTTGTAACATCCTGAGTGTATCTTCACATGTATCCTCTTTCATAGAAATGATCTGTTTTTGTGTATGTCTTCTTATTTAACTGTTGGCGGAATGGAACTAAGATTCCTTAGATAGTGTATGTACTTAGCAGAACCACTTGCTGAAGACTGACTGATTATCCTTATTGAAGGATGATTCTTCTCAGGACTCTAGTCAGCAAGGAGAAGAAGAAAGTACAAAAGGCAATGAAAAGAAGATAGAGCCAGAACAAGGGAAACCATGTTTACCTATATCTCTTTTTCCTTCTTCTGTGTATTAAATGCAGTTCACGTATTTGCTGGTTTTTTGTTTTGTTTTGTTTTGTTTTTTTGAGAGAGAGTGAGTACACGAGCTCGATAATGGGGGTGGAGGGGTAAAGGGAAAAGGAAAGAGAGAATCTCAGGCACACTCCATGCCCAGTGGGGAGCCTAATGCCAGGCTCAATCTCATGACTCTGAGATCATTAACTGAGCCCAAACCAAGAGCTGGAAGCTTAACTGACTGAGCCACACAGCCACACAAAAGCCCCCTGCTTTTGTTTTTATTTTATTTATTTTTTTAAAGATGAATTTGTTTTATAGTAAATAAGAAAAGATCTTAATAGCCTTTGAGTTCAGCCCTTAGAGCTTCTTTCTAAAAAATATATCTGGAGGCACCTGGTTGGCTCAAGCAGCTAAGTGGCTGACTGTTGATTTTAGCTCAGGTCATGATCTCAGGGTCATGGGCTGGAGCCCTGGGTTAGGCTCCCCACTCAGCACAGTCTGCTAGAGATTATCTCTCCCTTTCTGTCTCCCTCTATCCTTCTCCCTGCTCTCTCTCTAAAATAAATAAATAAATAAATAAATAAATAAATAAATAAATAAATCTTTTTTAAAAAGTAAATAAAAGAGATATCTGTAAGCCTTAAATTTGTACCTTCTCTTTTAGAATTGCTATTTGCTGGTTTTTGGAAAATTTCAAAATTGAACCTATATGTTCTACCTTTAAGCCCCAGCAGAAAATGAATCATTTTCGGGAATACTTCTTTTCTTTAAGAGGGAGAAGTTCATAGGTTTTACTTCAAGACTGACTCACTACTCTGGTGCCATGGTGTTAACAAATACCAAATTTAAATTCTACTTTGTACTCGAAATCTGAAAAAACTGCTCATTGTATTCTTTCAGGAGGCATATGAATATTGTCAGAAGTCACTGACCTGGGAAGGAGAAAAATAATATTCCAGCCTCAGATTTGTCATCAGCTGTAGGATTTGGGGAGAGTCACTTGGCCTCTTTGAGACTTAGTGTCCACTTTTGCAAAATGATGATATTTGGAAGCGGAGTCTGGGACAACAGCAACACCAGCAACCACAACAACTCAAATTAAAAAGAACCAGAAGACATATTCAACTACCCCATACATAGAAATAGTTAGAGGGTATCTGGACATTTTTAAAAACATCCTTTGCAGGATCCCTGGGTGGCACAGCGGTTTGGCGCCTGCCTTTGGCCCAGGGCGCGATCCTGGAGACCCGGGATCGAATCCCACATCGGGCTCCCGGTGCATGGAGCCTGCTTCTCCCTCTGCCTGTGTCTCTGCCTCTCTCTCTCTCTCTCTCTCTCTCTCTCTGTGACTATCATAAATAAATAAAAAATAAAATAAAATAAATAAAAAAAATAAAAACATCCTTTGCTATGAGACATTGAGAAAACATGTTCATCTAATTTCTCTAATTTGATAGGGTTACCTAGTATGTAAGAACATTCATAACATGATAAAGATACAATTTTGAAAATCTTTTGTGTAAACTTGGTATACCAGATTGAAAGTCAGGAGATGTGGTCTGGTTCTGGCTTTTGGGAGAAGGCTTGTGTTAAGGAACCCAGAAGAGATTGGATAGGGCTAATCAAGCCATGCCAGTCAACCTTGGCCAGATCTGGGGAGGCAATATTGCTCAGTGGATCGGAGCATAAGCTTTAAATGTTGAGTTTGTTCCTTACTTACAGAGTGACTTTGGACAACTTGTTTAATCTCTATGGAAATCAGTTTTCTCATTTGGAAAATGAGGAAAATGTCTACCCATGGGGTTTTTAGAAAGATGACCTGGATCCTTATATGTTAAGGATGCAGTAAATGATAGCAGTTATGAAATGGCCTCTGTGAACCTCAGAGTTATAGGGGGTTTGTGCCCCACCCTTGCTGGAGCTATTATCTCAGACTTATTGGCAAGTACTGATCATCCTAATGATGACAATAAACAACATTTATGGAATAGGTTATAGGCTTGCACATAGATGACCTCATATGAAATATTTCATAATAAACTTTCAAAAAAAGACTTAGTACACCATAACATCCTTCTCTCTATTTGCTGCCCTCCATCTAGTAGTTTCTTTTTTCTTTCTGAGCTAGTTGCTAACACTAGGTTGCTATTACCTTGGTTTTAACTTTCTTTTTTCTTTTTAAGTTTCAAAGGCTTTGGCCTCTCATGCTGAAATGATTTTATGTGACCAGGATACACTAGAGGTTACCAAATGTCCATGGGTTTTGATCATCCTGGGCTATTTATATACTTTACTACAATTTCTTAAAGCTTTTCCTTGTAGCAGCTGGGAAGGGAAGTTGACTTTTCCATTAGTGTTTGGAAAAAAAGGATATCAAGACAAACCACCACAAATCCTGCCCCCCAAACCCTAAACTAAACAATAATCATGGTGTATCTCCAGGGGCTGGGGCCAGGATTTTGTCAGTGGTTCAGTTTGTCAATGCAGGTCTTCTGCATTGTTGTCTCTGTATCTAACACTTGATTGCAGAAATTTGAAATTCAATTATATTGTTTTAACTTTACCCATGCCCTTACATTCTCTAGTTCCAACCTGCTCCTCTGCTGAGGTAAAGAGCACAATTGTGCTCAAATCAAGGTTTTCATTAAAAAGAGAAGTATTTCAATTATTTTATGATGTTGGTGAGATTATTTACACAGGGACTCATGCCTTTTTTTTAATCATACTTAAAAACTTTGTCATATTATTATGAATTCCATTGCAAATAACCTTTCTCAATGTGAGATTTACTTTTGAGATAATGAGTTCATATCTTCCAAAAACTTCTTTTGTTTTTCCTAGTCATTTATCCAGAGGAAAAAACAATGTTCTATTCTTAACACAGATGAAGAGCCTACTAAGTGAGCAGTGAGTCTGGTGCTTTCTTGCATGATTGTATTTAGTTCTCAGCACTGACCCTGAGACGTAGGTCACATTATCCCAGTTTTACAGATGAGCAAACAGACTCAAGGGGGTGAAGGAACTTGTAATGTACATATCAATACACCAAAAAGTGGCAAGTGTCTGAATTTTTTCATAACATCATTGTCTCCACAAAGATGAAAGTTAGAGGGGAGTAATCACTTCCTGTATTTGTCCTGCAGGAACCACAGTTACACTGTTGAATGACCAACTATTGCCTTCATGACATATCTGGCTTCATGGCCTGTTAGAAAATGGATTGAACCATTAGTTCAGGGAAAAAGCATTCAAAGGTTGTGGGTGATTTTGAAGGTACATTGAGGAGCCCATTTTCACATACAGTGCTACAGCTATGGAGAGTAGTCTAATCAAATCTCTTGTGAAGTATATATGGTCCTCAAGTGTTCCAGGAGGAAACTTATTTCAACTCAGCAAACATTTTTTTGTGTGTGTATGTATGCAGACTTACTAGGTACCAAGCATTCTTCATGAACAGTAAGGGTACCCAGAGATAAATGATATGTGATTTCTGCCCTGCAGGATCTCAAGACATAATGAAAAAGAAGAGAGGTCTATAAACAGCTTTAATATAAGACAAAATACTTATTTTCCCCTCACCATTCTTTAAATGATGATCTTCACTAGGATTCTATCTTCATTTCATACCTGTTTTCTTACTCTAGAAAAACTCATCCATTTTTTAAATTTTAACCACCATATTATGAGCTGTGACTCCCAGATGTTTCTCTCTCCTGGATTCTAGTCTCCTATTTATAGCTGTTTTCTGGACATATCCAACTGTGTTCCTCAGATATTTTAAACTCTACGTATACAAAATGGAACCTTTTCTCCTTTTTATATTTTCTGTTTGGTTTGATGGCATCACTGTGCATCAGTTTTCCAAACTAAAAACCTCAAATGCATCATTTATCTCTCCATCAGACTCTTGTTCCTCATGTTCAATTGTTCATCAAATCCTGTGAATTTTTATCTCCTAAATATGCCTTGAATTTGATCTTTTATCTTTATCCTCACAGCCATGTCAGTTCAACTATGCTTCATCTCTTACCTGGACTACTACAATCATCCAGCTATTTGTCTCAGCCTTTTATTTTATTTTTCCCTTCAAAGCCATTCTTTATACTGTTGCCTGGTTGATATTTCTAAAATATAACTGATAATGTGACTTTACCTATCTGAAACCTTTTAGTAGTTCCCTTCTGTCTACTGAAATAAGTTCAAATCATTATCATAGCCCTTCTAATCTGTTACTGACCTAATCTTTCCTGCTACTCTTTTTGTGCAAGGCACATTCATTGACTTTGTTTCTGGGCTGATATTCAGCTGGCATGCATGAGAGGGGTGATTGTTAGTTCTGATTGGTCAGCATTTGTGCCCTGCTGGTTGTTAAATATTTTGAATATCTCCCTTGCTTCAGCAATAGTAAATGGTTTTCCATTCCCCAGTCATGTACTTCTATGCCCTTTGAATAGTAAATTTCATCTGCCAGAAACATTCTTCTCTTCTTCACTTCCTGGCAAATTAATATTAATCCTTCAAGACACTGCTCAAATATTATCTCCTTTGTAATATCTTCCCTGTTCTTCTTCTACACAGGCAGAATTTTTGTTCCCTCTGAAGTCCCCAAAACATGTTGTGCATATGTTGATTATAGTAGCATTTATCACATTTTTTGCAAACATTGCTTACCAACTTGGGAGATTTTTGAGAAAAAAAAATATTTTAAAAATCTCTAGGGAGTCACTGAATATTTGTTACACAGTAAAGACTCTCATAAAACTCTTACTGTATTGATGGATAGGCATATCTAGAAAAGTTTCACAAAAAAAGATTCAGGTTTGATTTTGAAGACTAAATTGAGAATTAGGACTGTAAAGACCTTCCAGGAGGGAAGACTATAGGATATGCTAAGAGTGGAAAAGGTCAGTATATTATGGAACAGTGAACTTAAGTTTAAGATGCAGTAAATTACAGGTAGTAGTTTAATATGCATAGGTTGGAATCAAATTGCAGAGGGTTTTGATAACCACACTGAGGAGTTAGGACTATATCTTATGTATATTGAAGATCTTCACATCAGGAGACTGAGCAGGGAGTGATGTCTTTCAAACTACGTTTCAGTGGGACATCTGTAATAGTTGGTGCTGTTATAACTAAAATCTAGGGGCCTGTGGCTCATCATAGTTCAAGAAGGGTCAGATGAAGATTATCTAAGTCTATGAGAATGCAGAGATGAAAATAAAGATGAGATCCATTTTGGAGGCAAAATTTGTAAGATTTTATCATAAAGAATATGGGTAAAGGGAGAGTGAGAGATTAACTATAGTTACAGTATTTCAAAATTGAGTGATTAGGAGATCAGAGATGATGTATCACAGGAGACTGTACGGTTTATGTTTGGGGAATCAAAACAAGATAGAAGAATGTAGGTGCTACCAGCTGTAGACTCATACTTCCATTCACCCTCAGAGCCCCAATTATAAGTTCTGCACATATTTTCTATGTTCATCTTAATTTCCAGTACAAAACTCATTGGAAAATTCAGAAGTAATACTGATAAGCGTTCTGATCACTGGTATGTAGACATGCTAAAGAGAATTCAACTAACATATGTAATTATGAATGTTTCTTTTTTATGGGATTAGGGAAGTACAAGCTCTATCTCAAACATATTTATTGCCAAAAGTATTTATTTTATGTATTGGAAAAATAATTATTTTAGTATCATCAACTACAACAATATATCATTAACTTAGAACACAAGATTTTTCTCTTGTGTGAATGAGCAAATCTCATTCAATTAATAGGGTATAGATTGTCTATGATGTCCAATACATCATAGATGTAACTAGCCACAGATGGTTATTGAGCACTTGAAATATAGCTAGTTCAAACCAACATGTGATGTAAATGTAAGATGCACACTAGATTTTGAAGACTTAGTACAAAAATAAAATAACATCAAATAGCTCAATAATTGGGGTGCCTGGGTGGCTCAGTCTGTCTCTTGATTTTAGCTCAGGTCATGATCTCATGAGTCCAGGTATAGAGCCCTGCACTGGGCTCTGTGCTCAGCGCAGAGTCTGCTTGGGATTCTCTCTCTCCTCACCCTCTGCCCCTCCACCTGCTTAGGTACTCTCTTTTTCTCTCTCTCAAATAAATAAATCTTTAAAAAATATATCTCAATAATTTGTTATATTCAGTATATGTGGAAATGATAATCTTTGAAGACATCAATTAAATGAACTATATTATTAAAATTAATTCTTCCTTTTTCTTGTTACCTTTTTAATGTGGCTTTATAGAACATTTACATACATCGTTCACATTGTATTTCTATTGAATAGTGCTGGAATGTTTTTCTTATTCAACAACCAGCAAACAGACATTTATTTAGCGTAGTGTACTGTCCTAGTGTACAGATGGTTATGCTAGGTACTAAAAGCTTTGAAGTTAGCTGAAGAGTAGCAATTGCATGAATTATGTATTTTTAGAGCTTGATATCATTTCAATTAATATACAGAACATTGGTTAGAAAAGTAGATTGAAATGTCTCCCCTTTTAAACATTAGTTTTGTTCTCTTACCCTTTCTCTCCAATATCCTATTTGATGATTTGTAAGAATCCATCCATCTTGTTTGTTACAAAACAGCAAGGGATTTGATTTACAAGTTCTCAGAACCCTTGGAATAGTGGAAAAGAATTAGCACATATTGACATAAGGGCCAGGGTGTAGAGTCCTGGAATATAATCACTATGCTCAATCCTCAAACTAGACTCAACATACCGATTCATTTTCTGAAGAATCAGAAGATACTTCCCAGTGTCATATGCCTTGGAGTCTAATAATAAAATTTCATCTGTTCACCACAGTATGGAAGGAGCGGGAGGAGGAGAGGGAGAAAGCTATTATTTGCATTTTATAAATATTGGAGTTTTATAGAAAAAAGAATTTACTATGTGTTGATAGCCTTATTGGTGTTATATTTGCACTACCTTTTCAGATAAACCATGTGAGAACTGTGATTATATATAGCCAACTCTTTAAAGCAAAATGACTTGTCATTGGCCAATATATTAATTTTTGCTTTTGAGCAAGGCATTTAGTTTTTCATGCTTAGTTCCTTCAACTTTAAAATGGAAGAGATTTTTATTTTTTTGTGTTTTGTTTTTATGGAAATGAGAAGTAAATCCTTTATTTTTTAAAAGGCTACGTTTCTAATTATAATGGAAAGTGCTTCAGTGCTACAACAATATACTGAGTAGATTAAAGTGGCAGAGACAGCGTAATACATATAAAGATATAAAACATTCTTTGAAAATGGTGACTTCATTTTAAAAGAGTTTTTGGGTTAGAGTAGTGCCTATGGAAATAAATAAGTAGCTGAAAACCATTTATGAATTCCAAGATACAAATATAGTTTAGCCTTGCAATTCTCAATTAATAGCCTCATGTAGGAAAATCTCTTATATAAAAGGGCTGTCTGAATTGAGGTTAAGTTATGTTCAGTTTCCCAAGTGTTAGTCTGGATGTGTTTTTATATTTTGATTGCTAAAAAGGTTTTTATTTTTTTTAAAAGAAAATTTGCATCAGTTACTGAATGGCTCACATCATGGACTAAAAATGCTCTAAAAGTATGCACAAACAAAGCAAAAACAGAAAAATAGCTAAGTTTTCAAATGAATAATGTTCATTTTCAGGTACAAAGAATTGAATTATCCAAGGCTAGACTGCATATTCAAATATGAGTTATGCATTTTGACAGAACATTGTTAACGTTCTTGTTGACTATGAATAAATATTAAGAATACACAGATTGTACCTGGGGTGCACTCTGTATTCTGGCTGCATAATATGCCAAATGTACCAATATTTCTGTGCAGAGTGTTTTTGAATCAGTATTAAAACTTATGCTACTAACCTCAATATCTACTTAGTCTCAAAAAGAAAACATCTAGGGAAATAGCCTGGTTTTTTTATAGAACTTATATACTTTACAGTATCAGTAACACTTAAACATTTTGGATTTTACTTATAGACTTTAAAAATGAAAGGAATTAAGCCATTTAAAAAAATTCAGTTTAGGGATCCCTGGGTGGCACAGCGGTTTAGCGCCTACCTTTGGCCCAGGGCGCGATCCTGGAGACCCAGGATCGAATCCCACGTCGGACTCCCGGTGCATGGAGCCTGCTTCTCCCTCTGCCTGTGTCTCTGCCTCTCTCTCTCTCTCTCTGTGACTATCATAAATAAAAAAAAATTCAGTTTACTTAAACTGAAACAAAAACAAAACAGTTCACCCATTTCTCCCACTCCCCATTATTCCCCACCTCTGGCAATCACAAATCTTCTCTGTAACAATGAGCTTGGTTTGAGTGATTGATTCCACATTTATGAGAGATCATACAGTATTTATCTTTCTCTGACTTTATTTCACTAGCACAATGCCCTTGAGGTTGTTAAAAAACAAATTCATTAAAAAACAAAAACAAAAACAAAAACTCCTTACTTACTAAAGCAAAGACGTGAAGTTCTGTCTGCTAGGCCAAGTACCTCACTGAATTAAGATCCTAGACTGGTCTCCAAATATGATGAAGCTGGGTTGGCAGCTCAGATAATTGAGAGGCTTCAGCCTGTAAGCCATGTCTTTCTTTGGAGCTAATTTTTCAGTCAGTGATTCAGTAATTATTTATTGAGTACCTAATATGGATCAGGGTTGGGCAAAATAAACATGATTTCTGGCCTCATGGAATTTACCAAGTAGTTAGTGGAGGGAGTTAACAAATAGTGGCAAGATGATTGTACATATAAATATGGCAGTCAGAAGTGATGGCTAAGAGCACTCACTCTGGACCCAGATACGGGTTTGAATCCTGGCCGGACAAGTGGTTTAATGTTTCAGGCCTCATTATTTTCTTCCACAGGTTTCTTTAAGGTTTTTGTTAGAATATAGAATAGGCTGGCACATAGTAAACACTTTACATTTGTTATTATTATTCTTTTTCTTGGACTGTAATAAGAGCTATGATCTTGTCTGGAACTGGGAGTGGGGGTTCAGAGAAAGCTTTCTTAAAGAAAGGCTGTTTGAATTAGGATATGCAGAATGGATGGACTTGTGTAGATGAGAGATTAGAGGTGTAGAAGGGAGTGCGGTTGATGTTGTAAGAGGGTTTTCCAAGCAGTTTAGAAGAACGTGAGCAAACTCTTTGAAGTAGGAGGCAAGATGCTACCCTTCAGGGCTCCAAAAGTAGCCCAGGGTGGTTGGAGTGCCGGGAGGGAGAAGGGGAGTGGTAGGAGAAGATTGGTAATGATCTTTGTGCACAAAAGGAACTTGAGTTTGCTTAGACTTTTTGTTTTTATACAGTTTTGCTTCATTTCCTCATGACCACCTCCAGTAGCTCTCCTTTTCCCTCTCCCTCTCATGCAAAAAGATGGGGGAATGGATTTTTCTCTGCATCTTCTCTGCTCAACCTTGCAAATAAAAGTAATTCACAAGTGGCTCTATATATAACTAAAATGTAGCATTCTGTCTAAATATTAGATGTAAATTAAATTGCCTCTTGGTGTTCAACTTATCTTTTTGTATGCATTAATAATCCTCTATTTGTGTTTATGCTCCACAGCCAGAGTGGAGCATAACTAGCTGGGGAAAAAAATTATAACACTTCATACAAAAGAGGTGGGATGGATGGGTACTAATTAAACCTAAGTAGTAAGAGACTTAAGAAAAAAGAGATTTCTGTATCTCTCCTAATGGGATGAATGTCATGTTCCAATTCCTACTTATGTAAAATCCATTATACAATATGTAAAATAATTCTCCAAATCTTGATTTCTTCAATTGAAAATGACCCCGAGCATAAACTATAAGTAGAAGAAGGTTTGAATTTCTTGATCTTTGCACTCTTTTGTTCTCTGGGTTCGTGATGTCTTAAATCAGCAGAATAATTTAGGAATGGTAGATATTGAAACAACTAATTTTTCTTTTCTGTAATCTGCATAGACTTCAAAATGCCTACAAAGCACAAAGTGCCAGTTCATATAATTTGTTGGCAAGGATAAAAAGAAGAAAGGAAATTATTTCCTAAGCGTGTGAATCAGCCCAGCTTTAACAGATATTTTTCTGTCATGTGCAGCCTGAGGGCTTATGCCTATCTGAGCTTTATTTGACAATTACCACTTGCCAGCATAATTAAATGATAATTTATAAATACTAAGAAAGCATAATGGGGAAGAGCAAATAGGTGCTTATCAGGGCATTGAATAAAGTTGATCTGCTTTAGTGGCAATTTTCATCTCTTATCTTGGTTGTTAACTGGTCTCACTTTTGTGTGTGTTTTGTTTAGGTTTGATATTTGTTAGGGTGATATTATCTACCTACATATACACATTTTTTCCCCATACTGAATTCTAACATTTCCTTTGCTGTTCATTTTGCCGGCAATGTATTTATGAAATGTTGCTTGTATTTTAATTCATAATGTAAATTTAGCACCTAAAATTGTATATATTACTAGAGAAACCCCAAACAAATTAGTTATTTTTTGTTTATCTCCCCCACCCACCTTCCCCCCCCCCAACAAATAAGTTCTTTTCTGTGTTGTGTCTGTGATTTTCTTTTAATCGGTTTTTTAATCACCTGGGCTTTGCAGTTAATTACATTCCACAGAGTCTCTTCATCTATTTCCTAGAATGCTGGCAGATTTTTGTAAGAGAGAAAGCACACATATAAGCCAGGACTCTGGCGAAAAGGGCTTCCTAACCTTGCAGTGATAAGAATGGTACTTTACATGCAGCATGGAGATTTTGCTATGTTCCTACTGAATATAGAAATTACCCAAAGAAGAATTCTGTAGGGATAGATGGCTTTTGTCCTGTCAGTGTCTCTTCTGAAGGTTCCTTACCTATTATAAATATTAGAGCAATCTCTGCAGAAGCTGTTGTTAGGCCATGGACAGAAACATAGATTTGTCCTGGGTAACCTAGATAAAGCAGTACAAGAGCAATGCTCTATATAAATGGAAACAAATTAGTAGAACGGAAAAAAAAAAAAAGAATTTCTATGCTTTTAGAAAAGCATGTTTGAAGAAGGCAAATGGGTAGAAACACAAGACACCATTAGTGTTCTAGTGGATTGCAAAGAGACTGAGGGCTTTTCATTTTACTTATTTATTTGTTATTTATTTATTTATTTATTTATTTATTTATTTATTTATTTATTTATTTTGGCCATTATGAAATTAAATAATTTTAATAACTACTGATTAGCATTGTGGTTGTTTGAATGAAGAGTATAAGAATGGCTTATCAGGGGAATAACAAAATAAAAATCTTTGGTGTTTAAAGTTGTCAATTCCTGGAATTATTCATCATTTGTCCTTATAAATAGCAATTATTTGCCTTTTTTCAGAGCTGGAAAATTATCTTTTATATTCAAATATTTAAATATACATTACCATCATTGGGGCAAAAAAAATTCCCTAATGTCAGAACAGATTTTTATACAAGGAATAATTTGAAAGTGGTGGATTAGTTTCCACCTTTTGAAACACAGTGCTTTCTATAATCTTCAAACATTATTTAGGATAATGGAAGCCATCATCCTGGTTCTCAAATGTTAGCACTTCCATTAGAATTTGCAGCTACCTCTTATTTTTTATATTAAAATACAAGGCTTAAAAGGTATTATCTTACTAAAGGGGGGCAATTGTAGAGATGATTTGATTGAATAAAGGAAAAAGCTGTACAGGCCTTTTAAGATCAAGGATGTATTGATGGAAAGCTATCATTAGAGACAATTAATGTTCTCCAAGGGAAGAAATTGATTATGGACAAAGATGGACCCTAAGGAGCAGATATGTCTTAATGCTCTAAGGCCTTAAGGATTATGCATTTCATTCACAGCATCTGTATTTTAACCCTTTCTAATGACTAGAATCCTAGCTTATTCTTGAAGAATGACATGAATTAAAAAAAAAAAAGGATTGTGCCTCTTAAAGAGTGTTCATATGATTGACATTTGGTTCTTTAAATAATATTAAAATAATTAAATTTGTAGTGTTGTTTCTCCATATTGCCCTTTAGAGTACATCTAGACATAAATATGTAGAATAAATGAAATTAGATAGTGATGGCCAGTCTTTAAGATTGTGGAAGTGTGCAATAATTACATTAAAGACATGCTTTTATAAGGAGCCCCTGAACTTCAGCTGCATTTATGTTTCCAAATAACATATCCCTTTAACTTTGCTTGTCCTTCCTATAGATCTTGTACAAAGCATTCATCATGTTGTTAGCCAGTCCCTAGCAGCCATAGATCACAATTGGGTACTTAATAAGGTGGCAACCCCACTGGGAACATTTCACATAATTATTCTTAGCAGAAAGAAGATTGTTATGGCTTCCCCCCCCACCCCCCGCCTTTTTGAGTTTGGCAAAATTCCAAGTGATTTAGCTTGGGCTTCTAAAAACCATTTATATACCATTGGTGAATTATACTTCATGTATAGTCTGTATCCTCACTTCCCTGTAGAATTTTGCAGGCCAGCAGAGTCAGTTTAATTGAACTGTTGGCCTCCTCGAATCTGGGACCAGTCCCAGAATAAGTGATACAAACTGCTTTTTGGCTACAAGTTTCAGAGGATGTCAAGCTGAGTATGGGAGTGCTTTTAGAAATCAATCTCTCTCAATATTTCACTGCAGTCTCTGACAATGTATTATGATTTTTGCTAAATAAATAGGAGAAATTCACACATGAAGGTAATAAATAACTTGTCTAAGGAGCTCTATGATTTTAAATATCATTCAAGGGAAGGGAAGGTAGACCTTGGGTCCTGACTTTGGGCTCTTAGAGTTTAGAAATAACTTACATATCTCATATCACTAAAACAGTTTGCATCTTCAATTCTCACAATTTAAGGATACATCTTGATGCTCTTGGACCTTAAATAAAATTCTACATTTCACTCACTCTCTGAATAAATGTTTCCAAAAATTTTAAACAGTTTGGTGTAAAGAATAGTGTGCAAAAAATAAAAGAATGGTGTGCAAAAAGAATATGATGCTATTGGGATATGAGTTTGAATCTCCTAGTTGCTATTGTCAGCTAGTGTCTCTGAGCACTCAGCACTTCTATCAACTCAAGTATATGTATGTTGGTCATTGTGAATGGCTTTTTCTACTAAGACAAACATCTTCATATGTGAGAAGATAGTTTTCTATATGATTCCTCTTAAGAGGAAATATAGAGCTCATGATCCAAATTAAAGAAAAGTTATGGCTAATTTTTATGCAATTCTGAGAAAAAGAGGGAAAACATAGGTATTACCAGTAATTTTCCTTGGCCATGTTGCCAATAAGAAGTGGCATTATATTAAGGACTTTTATGAAAAGACGGAGAATAAGTAGAAGCTCTAAACTAAATGCCTGAGAAGTTTCAAACCTAAGTGCTTAAGGAGATAGTGGAACCATTAACAAAAATAAATGAGGGAGAAGAATGGGCTAGGGTAAGTCATACTGTTTTTTAGTGTCTGATCAAATCCAGGCAGGGTTACTCAGCAGACAATTAGAAAAAGTCTGGAGTCTAAGAGAGATGTCAAAGCTTAGAATACTGGTTTGGAGATATAAGAAATAATCAAAATGGTAAGAGGAAGAATAAGATAATGCTGTCACATGTCAACCCAGAGAGAAGAAACTTTCAGAGAGTAGTCAGGTGCCATTAATTACCCAGGAAGACCAAGGAGAGTGAGAACCTAGAAAAAGGCCATTGGGTTTGACCATTGATAGCTCATTAATAGGTAGGGAATCCCATCTGCTTAGGTTTAAATCCTAATTCTCCAATTATTAGGGGCATTGTGCATCCTTGGGGAAGTTACTTAATGTTTCTGGGCCTAACTCATGTACACCTCACAACAACCCTGAAGAGCGGTCAAGTTATTAGGACACAGTTGAGATGCAAGGAAGCAAGCAACTTACCCAGAGGTAACAGTTATTAATGGCTGGCTAAGGATTAGAACCACTACTCACAAGTCTCCTTTACTTCTGGACCAGCCACATTGGAACCACCTGGTACAGTGACATACAGACCTGCTGATACATAAACTCTGGGAATGGATCCTGGCAATCTGTGTTTTAACAAGCCCTCTGGATGAGATTCTCGTGCATGCTAAAGTTTGAGAACTACTGTCCTTTTTTTTTTTTTTAAGATTTTATTTATTTGAGAGAGAACAAGGAGGGGGCAGAAAGAGAGAGAGAAAGAATCCCAAGCAGACTCCTCGCTGAGCTCAGAGCCCAATGAGGGGCTCTATCCCACTACCCTGAGGGGCTCCATCCCACTACCCTGAGATCACAACCTGAGCAGAAATCAAGTCAGACGCTTAACCAACTGAGCCACAAAGCCCCCTGGGGAAATTACTGTCTTAACCTAATCTTGCTTCCAAGTACTTCTGTTTCAGTTGGTGACTACTGCCTCAAGGGGCTAGGTAGATCTGACTGTGGCTAGAAATGTGGTTCTCAGCCTTGACTGCCATTGGAATCAATTGAGAAGGCTTAAAGGTTTCTGAAATCTAAATGTTATTTCTAGAAATTCTAATTGGTCCCAGCCTAGGTGCTAGGATTTCTAACTTTTCTAGCTGATTTTAATGTACAACAGAGGTTAGGAACTTCTGGTCCAGAATTATAATTCTCAAACTTTGGTATGAATCAGAATTTTATGTGAAGAGCTGGTTAAAAGGCTCCCAGTTTCTAATTCAGTAGATCCTATATGGGGCCAGAGAACTTGTATTTCTAACATGTTTCTAGGTGGAATGCTGATGCCGCTGGTCTGGAGACTATGAGAATTGCTACTCTGGAAGTTACATGTTCCCTTTGGGAGCTGGTAATTTCAGTTAGGGAATCCTATTCCTGCCATGAGGCCTGGGTGAGCATCCCTGCCAGAGTGGCCTGGTGATGCCTCAGTGCCTGTATTTTGTTGGCAGGGGAAATTTGGTCTGGAAATTCACATACCTGGATAGTGCTTCTCAATCATTAACCAAAGCACAGATTACCATGAGATCTTGCTAATACAGGTTCTGATTCAATGGGTTTGGGATGGGCCTGAGAATACACATTTCTAACAATACCAGAGATGGTAGTGCTAACACTGCTGGTCCATGGGCCACGCTGGGTGGCAGGGCACTGAGAGAATGTTTCTTATAGTTGCCTGATGATCCAAATAATGGGATGCTAACAATATGAGTTTTTAGTCTGAGTCTTACTAAATCAGACTATCTAGGGGAAATAGCCTAAATAAATGTCTATAACTTTGTTAAGCAGTTTATTAATTGAGAGGAGGTGAACTTATATTTGAAGTGAAAGGGAGTGAACATTTTAGAATTAAGAAATTTTAGGATTAAAAAAAAATGTATTGAGCATTTGTGCCATGCTCTGTGCTAGATATAAACAGGACAGATGCATAGTCTCTGATCTCATGGGTCTTACATTTTAGAGAAGCAACAATAACCAAGTTTTTTTTTTTTTTTTAAGATAACTTATGATAGTGACAACTGCTTTAAAGCACACAAAGCAGGGCCGTGTGTCTTGAGTTCTGCAGCAAAGCAACATTGGATAGGGTTTTCAGGAAAGGGCTTCTGAGGAAGAACCATCCTGCTCTTATCTTGCTTATGTGACAAGCATGGGGTGGGGAGAAGCAGAGGCACTGAGGGTAGACTGAGCTTAGCTGATTGCCTGGCATTGAGGAGGATGGGAACCACAGGTAGAGTGACTGAGTGATTTGATGGTTTTGATACTTGCTCACACTTGGAAAACACTTCTAAACTCTATCTTACCAGCTATCAGAGAATAGTGTAATACTTGTTTTGAAAACATTCATCAATCCCCCATCACTGGTCCCTAGAGGAGGAATGTGGAAGTTGTTATATAGTCCCCTGGTGGCAAATAAAAATAAATTATCCTGATAATTTGGGATAAAATCACAATGATTTCCCACTAATTATTTAACTCTGCAGAAGTTGGAAAGTAACAAAAGGATCAAAAAATTATTTTCTACTTAGAGAATATTTCTTTAACTTTGAGGCTTCTATGGCATAATAAATATTTTTGGGGTGGTTTTTGTGATTTTCCAGAAAGACTAAATGTATTATTAAAAGGAGAAAGAGACGAGTCAAGAAATAAATTAAAAAAAAAAGGAAGGAAATGGGGTTTTTTGGGGGAGGAAGTGAGATCATGTTTTTAGCATTAAGTTACAAATTTGTTTTATGGCTATAATTTACATAGATAATAATTTTGAGAGCTTACTTTTTCTATATAAGCTGCATTCAAGAACTACCTAAATAGCAGAGGAAAATAAATAAGAAGAAATCTTGGGGCAGAGACAGCTTTCACCTGTATTTTTTTTTTTCAAGCTGTGAGCACTCCTTAATTACGAGTTAAAAAAAAAAAAACATTTAAGATTGGTAACATATGTTGTTGTCAGCATGTATTTAGCACCTGCAGAAATGAACATGAAAAATGTGACAGCGCATAGGTGGAACACCCACTGCGTTGACTGTGAACACTGTCAACAAATTTTACTTTGTTAATTTTTTCTTATTAAAAAAAATCCAAGAAAAGAATTTAATAGTGCAGGTGTTCAGAGCATCACAGCAAGATGATATAATGAAGGGGGAGGTTATAAACCTTTAGCATGAAAGCCAGGGTCTGGATCTGTGGATCTTTAAGCTTTGCTTCTCACATAATTCCCTCTACTTCTCTTAAAAAAAAAAAAAATCCTCTCTGCTCATTGGTCTTGACAGTCTCCATTGTCCTGCAAGACATTTCCCTCGGAAGGAAGGGTGAGTGGCAAAGTAGATCAGCTGACAGAGCAGACCAGGCATATTAAGCACCTTTTTCAGAGGGTGGAGACTGAGGTGTTTCTTCAACACCTGATTTTTAATAATGAAGTTGTGATAACTGTAGATAAGAGGTCCATAGCAGCCCCTTCCATAGCAAAGTTTCTAGGAGTGCAGGTTCCTCTTCTGAACTCTGTGGTCACTCTTACTTGGAGCAGAGACCATTTCACTTAACTGGCATTCCTGATGATATGGCTCTAGGCAGAGAGCAAGCCCTTGCAAGTACTTCCTAAATGATGCTGCAGTTGCTGTGTCCTCTTTGGATCTTACTGGTTCCATTGTAAAGTGAGAATCTTGCCAGTTGGTTGCCACGAACTCCCATCATTGATGATTTTATTTCCCATTTCTACAAACCAAGTTCACTCAGCAAAAGTGGTCAATACGTTTCATTTGAAGAGACATTTCTCCCAAATGAATTTGCCTAGATGGAAAAGAAATACTGGTAGGTATGCCCATTTCTACTTTGAAAACTGAACTTTGGGAGTTTTCAAAGTATCCACAGGATCCTCCCCATTCGCCTACCCCTCTCCTTCTACACTCTTGCATTGCCCTAACTACAGTTAATCTCTTCTTCTTATAGCTTATAAAAAGGAATCCATAAAGCCAAAGTATACCAGAGACACAAAATAGGAGGATTTAGGTCAAGTTTAAGTTCAGCCAGGTCTGGGCCTTCCCCCCCAGGCCCAGCAAAGGTTCTTGATTAAGTCAGGGCTCTGGCTGTGTGGTGTGGGAAATGTTTGCACTTCTCACAGCTGAGAGAAGACCCTGGAAATGATACGTTTTACACCTCTTAGATGAGACTCTGGAGCTAGAAAGCACTTCACTCCCATCCCTCTGGGATGAAGAATCTGTTTGCAGTAATCACTGGCAGTGTTGACAGAATGTTCAAAACCATCTGCTCAAGGGCAAGTGTTAACTCTATCAAATCCTAATATTTTAAGCACACTGATCCCCAGGCCCAGGAGACCTCCTGACAGAGCTCTCCCTGGGCTGTGTGTCAGCCTGCTGTCAATTATTCCACCACTGCAAAAGAGCCTGATACACGAGCCAAAACTCAGTGAGGAGAGGCCTCTATAATGAGAAATGCAGCATCAGAATCCACTTCATTCAAGTCTTGTTAGTTTATATAAATCTGAGGCTTTCTGATTATTTAATACAAGAGCTGCTTTGTAATATATGTATATCTTTTGCATTTAAATTAATTGTTTGTAAGTGGGCCTTTTGATTTTTTTAGGCCCCAACGTATTCCATCTTTAGTATGGATTTTATAAATTTATCTAGATTTACTGCACACACATAATTGCATACAAATAGCATACGGACAGATCGATATCACTAGATTAAAATCCTTTGCGAAAATTACTTAGTGAAACAAAATTTAGCCAGTAGATTTTTGGTGTATTACTCTCACAGCACTCCTTACCAGCCATTAAGTTGTTCTGAATGGTCAGAATATTTATTTATTTAGTGTAAATATACTTTACCAGCACAATTGCTCCTCAGTGTTTCAGAATTAAAAACATATAGTACTTTTTTTCCCCAAAAGCATATAGCAGTAAAAACATAAGAAAGTCTAATGAGCTGAAACCTTGCCTTCTTACAGGAAGTCAATTTAAACTTCTGAGGACAGATCTGAACCATTTCCCCCACTAAGGATCCTACTGGAAAGGAAATGCACTGGCCAAACCATCTGTGCAAATGTCTCTCTACCTCTCATCCCTGTTGACATATTTCAGTAAATCTCATCTTACCTGCCATAATGGTTTAGAGGGATTAAAGGAAATACTGAGAAGAAATATAACACTAAGAAAAATTTCTCAGCCACAAACCCCCAAAAGTTCAAAGATGACATTTCAGTTTTAAATGCATAATATGGAGAATTTCATCCTATGCCACTTACTGTGACAGACCGTTGTAGGTTCTTAATAAATAATATAAATTGAGTAAATGGACATAGATCTTGCTATACTATGGCACTAATATTAGTGGGATTTATGTTCTAGAATTATAAGAGAGTAATTGAGGGAATCCTGTGGTTACATTCACCACCACTACTGATTACATCTCCATAGCAAACAGTCACTGACAGTGTGCTACTATGTGCCAGGTATTTTAAACACATTATCTCGTTATTTAACTATATTAAATATATTAAATAAGCCTTACTATTATTATTATTAGCCCCATTATGGAGATATGGAAACTGAGGCTTAGAGAACCAAATAGATTAGCCAAGATCACCTAACTAGTAAGAAACAGAGTCCAGATTAGAACCTGAGCAGAAAGTTCCAAAGCTCATCTTCTCAACAAAATATTGAATCACCTCTCAAAGGGAGCTTTTTATTATATTTTATTTTTTTCAAAGGGAGCTTTTTAATATGCACAAAATTCTTGGGGACCAAGTAGCATAGATAGGACTGCATGTTATCTTCTAGAATCCTTTTAAACGCCATTCACTTTATTGGTGACACATTTACTGAGAGCCAGAGGCAATATGGGTATTGGCCTCAGAGACTAGAACTCTTAACTTTGATATTTGCATATCCTTTTGAAAGTCTGGAGAAAGCTATGAAGTCTCATCCAAGAAAAATGCACAAAGACTTGCATACAAGTAGTTTTTTGGGGAAGGTGCGTGGGTGTAAACTTTGGGTTTAGAACTTCTGTATAGGCTGCCCTGTAATTAAACATGGCAAAACCTATAGTGGACATTAAAAAAAAAAATTCTAGGGTAGTACAAAGGGAATGTTTTGTAACTGCTTGGAGAAGTCAAGATAATTAATTTTAGAGTCCGTGCATTAAACAGTCAGACCTGGGATCCCTGGGTGGCGCAGTGGTTTAGTGCCTGTCTTTGGCCCAGGGCGCAATCCTGGAGACCCAGGATCGAATCCCACGTCGGGCTCCCGGTGCATGGAGCCTGCTTCTCCCTCTGCCTATGTCTCTGCCTCTCTCTCTCTCTCATTCTGTGTGACTATCACAAATAAATAAAAATTTAAAAAAAATTTTAAACAGTCAGACCTACTGGTAGGGTCCCATCTCACCTAATGCCTGAAAGCATTATATTTTCATAGTTCTATCTGAAGAGAACCTTTAAGACTTCTCATCTGACAGTTTCTGAGCCTGATTTTCATGAGATGACTCAGTATTTCTATGATTTTATATTTCTGCCATCTAGAGAACACTGTGTGTTGCTCTCAGCATTCAGTGTTTTGTTATAGTTCTCATTTTAACTGTGTATCTTTGTCTTTCAGTATGTGAGAGAGAAAGAGAGACAGAGGGAGAACACATAAATTTACTCAGAAGACTGGTTAGCAGAAGCCCTTAGATTACTGGGGCCCCTTGGGTCAGGTGCTTTAAGTTTTTGAGCTTCAGTTTCCTCATCTAAGCAAGAATACTTATTTCTCATGGTTATTTTAAAGGTTAGGTTCATGGGAAAAAATCAGTACCATATCAGACATTTTAAATGCTCAATGAATATTAATTCCTTACTCTGGTCTCTTCTCATCTTGGGTTTTTTATTTATGACGTTTGAAAAAGGAAGTAATCTTAGTTTCCTTGGTTTATAGGGAAAAAAGGGAAAGTAATGGTACATTCTAATAAAACTCATTGGAGAAAGATTCCCTGAAAATTATTTATGTTTGGATATTGTGCCTTTTGTGTTCATATTACTTGAGATGAGGCTACCCCCCAAAATTTTAAAATATCATCTCATAATTAAAATAATAGACTCTCATATTAGTTGCTACTTAAAGATTTTTAAAAGGTTGACTTTCCCTTATACCTATATTGAAGTCTAGCCTTTTGGAGTTCTTCTGAAATATGTAAAGTTCTATAGTGGTGCTCTTCCCCTCAATATGCTACCATTTATTCCTTCAAACATCTTTGTTGGGGCTGAAGTGTAGCACTGTCCTAGGTGCTGAAGAGACTGTCAGGAATTTAGACTCCATATAGACTGAAGATTAGGTAACCATGAACAATAATTTTTAAAAAATATGTGTGTATAGATAGCAATTGTTTTAAAGAATGCTGTGTACCTCTGACAATAGAATTTAGAAATAGTATGTAAAGTACTCTCTAAAATTCTAGCTTTAAAAATTAAAGAAGATAATATATATAAAACATGCATTAATTGACAGTAGATCATAAAGCTCTATATTAATGCAAAGACTATCACTATCTTAATTTCCAGGACAATCCCAGAAATAAAATGAGGATCTTTATAAGGTATGAGTGATTTTTTTCTTTGCTTATTTACAATATTAATAAGAAAATTAAATGTGTTTTATAAACAGTGACTTCCAAAAGTAGAGAGCATTCAGTGTATTCTAGGTGGCTAGGGGTTTTTTTGAAAGGACTTCTGAGGAGTGTTGTCATTTACTCTTATTCATGAACTGTGTTCTCATCTCTCCTTTCAAGAATCTGGATACTTGGTTATTTGGATTTTCCCAAATAGGAAGCAGGAGGTATCATTCACCTCTGGGGGCTAGGAAGGAGAACTAGAGTCCCTGATGCTACTTAGAAAAACAATAGTATTGGGCATTCCCAGCATTTTTCATGGTCAAGGCCTAATATAGATGAATGGCTTTACCCTTTGGGAAACAGGGAGACAATGGAAGAGTTGCCAGCAGGGGTATGTATCTTGGGTGGGCCTTGATCACAGATACCATGAATGCCCAAAAGGCAAACGGAAGATTGAAATGTATATTAAATTTTTCCGCAGGCTATGATGGAAAAGGAAAATTACCTAACTCCCCCTTGGGAGTAAGCATCTTCCTCACTGTGTGGATATTTAGGGAGTATTGCAAGCTGTGAGCTTCTCCAAGCACATCTAGTCTTTTGCATTTGGCTCTCTGAGCCCCTTCCCTCTGTAGCTCCATTCTTCCAGCTGCTTCTGTAAACTCTCCTCCATAGCATTTCATCCCCCATGGCTGTTCAAATGTGATTCCCCTGAGCCTCTCTTCCTCTCCAGCTGCATCTGTTCACCTCCCCTGCTGATCGATCCACTTCTTTAGCTCAGGGACAGCAAGAGGAAATGATTCCAGCAGCTAAACAGCCTTTATGCAGAGAGAATATTTAAATATTCTCAGTTTGCAAGATTTTCATTCACCTCATGCTATGATCAGAGGTTGATGGAGACAGTTTGGATCGTCTCTCTGTTAGTAGAGACCTGGAGATTTTCAGAGATGAAGGCCAAAATCTTGTCAACATTTCCTTCCATCCACCCCCTCCCAAAATACATACATATATATAAAAGAGAGGAAGGAAGGAAGGAAGGAAGGAAGGAAGGAAGGAAGGAAGGAAGGAAGGAAGGAAGGGGAGATAAAGAAAAAGAATGGAAATAAGATGAATGTTCAAGAATAAGACAATAGATAAGTATATATATACTTAAGAGAGTAGAAATATAAATTTTTTGATCAAATTCCTTTTTAAATAATGGTTCCCACATTCCATTTTCACCCTAACTTTGGATAAGACTCTAGCCAAATTAGAAACTGTTCTTAATATTTATCACTTCCAGTGAATGGAATTTAAAAGTGTGTATTGAATTCTAAATGTTTATATCACTAAAAATTATCTTTTGTTATATAAAATGTATTTTCACAGGGGTATTTAATGTTTTTTTTAATTTTTGGCTTTTTTGAATATTTATTTTTGCAAATTTAAACTGTTAGACATTGTTCAAGATAACCTGTCAGGTGGCCTTTTCCTGAGGA
This sequence comes from Nyctereutes procyonoides, assembly GCF_905146905.1. Classification (NCBI taxonomy): domain Eukaryota; kingdom Metazoa; phylum Chordata; class Mammalia; order Carnivora; family Canidae; genus Nyctereutes; species Nyctereutes procyonoides. Next base: position 45,617,153 of record NW_026575142.1, read on the forward strand.
CTAAATATAGTGATAGCCTAGCACAGTAAATACTCATTTATATATATACATATATATATGCATTATATAAATATATATGCATTTATTTCCTCCATGCATCTGTTTACATGTTTATCTTTTAATTAATTAGATGTTATCTCCCTATGTTGTTGTGATAGTTTCCTTATCTATTGTCTCATTCTTGGACATTCATCTTATTTCCATTCTTTTTATCTCCCTTTCCTTCCTTGCTTCCTTCCTTCCTCTTTTTTTTTATTTTAAAAATTACTTTCTATTCTTTTTTTTCTTTCTTCCAGGCTATCTTCCTTTATTTTTCCTTTGTTTTGTTACTCTAAAGAAATATTGAGAAGAACACTTTTTGCAGTCTTCCATTGTGATGTAATATCCCCAAATAAAATTTCTAGATCAAAGATCTGAGCAATGACTGTCTTGATTGCTTTTCTCTATGTTGAGCCACATTTTCACAATAATGTATACTCTTGTATATGCCAGGTTCTCCACAGTTGTGCCAATGTTGGGTTTTCTTATTTTTCATTTATTTTTGGAAGTTCAGTAAGTTTTTAATGGTACTTTGAAAATATCTTTTGTTCTGTTAGCAAGGTTATAGTTTTTCCATTTGATAATTTCATATTTCAGTTTTCTTATATGTAAACTATCTTCTTATATTACTTATCCAGTGAAATCTGAGTAATGATACAATATAGTCCTTTCAAAATATCAGATATTTTGAAGAGCAACCAGTAAATATTAATTGAATGACTATTTTTTGCTAGGCATTGTTCTAAGAACAATAGGAATCTGGGGATATAGTAATAAATGATATGGTCTCTGGCTTCCAGGAGGTTTGAGAAATTTATATAGTAAAAGGGTAACAAGTATATACACAAAATGCATCATAATAACAGGTGTTGCAAAGGCGATACGTATTGGGTTCATTGGAGTCACATAGGAAATGGAATTATCAATGAAGCTGGGAATTAAAGAAAGCTCTGATCATGGAGGATTACAGAGGAAACATTTACCAGTTACATTTGCCATTTGTTTTCTTTCTGATTCTCTTGAATCTGTGGCTCTTTTGATTGTTCATCAAAGCAACTCCATTGTTTTCATTTGCCTGGTAATACCACTGACTTCTATGACTCAGTAACTTACAACACATATGTCTGCATAATACAGCATCAAGGTACATATTACTATTATATGCATTTTATGGCTTAAGATGAAAATAGAATGGGATTAATGCTGAAGGGGACATAGTTGCTCATGTTTTGTTTATTTGAATGCCCAGTTAATGCTCATGCATGGTCTCAAGTTTGAGGTTGATTCTCTCATGCCATAGGACTCTTATGTATTCCTACCAGGAAGTCCATGGGATGACCTCAGACCTTGTAGTGTCTCTCTATGTGCTCTCCCACCCCACACGCACACACCTAAGGATTCATCTAATGCCCAAACCCTGATCTTTCTGGTATCAAAATCTTCATCTCTTTATGAATGATAGTAATGCAAAAAGGTCCTGAATTATGGAGAATGGAGTTTATCTAGTTTTTTCTTTTGCTGGCTTTAATAGATCAGTTTTTAGGGGTGGACCTATCATAGGTACTTAACTACTTCAATGTTTTGTTGACTGGTTGGGTTTAGCTTTTTTTTTAAAAAAAAAAGAGCCCATACTTACTTTTGTCATGGTGAGCCCTCAGCAATGTCCAGTAATACTAAGGGATCTTTGTACATTTTTATACACCCAGATTCCCAACTCCAGACCCCACTCCATTTGAGAGAATTGTTTTGACTCCAGGTGTTTGTATATCCACTAGAGGGCACTGTTTTGTCAGAGGCTGTTTCAGACTTTTGAATACCAAGATACACACCTTACCTTCATGGTCCATGTACAGCTTCCAAGTTTTCTGTATTTGCTAGTGAGTGACTCTGAGCCTTCCATCACAACTATGCTTGTGAAAATAGAATCATGATATTAAATTATGGTTAAAAATCAATTGTATTAAGATTAGATGGAAGCAAATATTACTTATCAATAAGACAAATATGTGTTTAATAACAGAAGGGCATATACTAAATAAGAATGGTCATACACATTTAAGTCATTCCTCTGATTTTTTTTCAGATTTTTTACTAACCAATGCTAGAAGGGCAAAGAAGGTTTTCATTAAGTCTTCAATTTCATTTTTGCACTTAATAATAAACACATTATCCTGTGACTGGAGAAATTCCAAGCTAAACACATTATATCCAAATTCCAAAGGTAGCCTCCATGGAAATTTGTCTTGAATGCAAATGGCAGCATTGGGTCTGTTGCTATTTTTTAAAGCTAGAAAGGCTGCATTTTATGAAAAGTTTTTTTTTCCTCCCTCCATCACTTCTAATCCCACAGAAATATCTTTAGGCAGAATCAAATGAGTTTCCTGGGCTTTAATGTCAAACAGCTCAAGTTTGCAAATATTTTCAACTTAGACGTGAATCAACACGGGGGATATGTGAGAAGACAAAGCTGTTTGCACTGTCAGTGCGCTTCCAAACACATCATTAACCCAGTGGTGACTCACAAGGCTCGACTGGAGCTGTCTAAGGAAGCTGCAAAAGAGGGAGAAGCCAACAGGGAAGGTATCTTTCCCAAGTTTAAAATCTTAACTCAAAACCACGTCCGGAATCAAAGGAGATGGTAGGGCCCAGTACCCTGTCAGGTATGATGGGACAAAACATAAACAAGAGCTCTTGGAGTGTTCTAACAAGAATCTTGTGATAATCTGTTAGTAAGCCCTCTTTCAAATTACACTTGAAAACTTAAAAAAGGGGGGGGCGGCTTTTTTTTATTTTTGGTGCTGGGCTGCAAAGTCATTTGTGAGTGTTTAATTAAGCTTACTTTGATTAAAAACGTAGGCTTAAATATCTGTTGATTTTGTGACAAGCTGTAGATGCTAATTGTCTTGATTGGTTTTATTTTGTATTCCCAGGACAACAGGATCATATATGCAGAACTGTGGTTGAGGAAAGGAACAAAAATAAAATTTTTAAAAAGAAACATGTATTTCTTATGTTAGCCAGATGTTATAAAATCCATTCATATAGGAGACATTAAGCCTGAGAAGAATTTGAAAGGCCTAGAAAAGAAATTGAAGTTCTGCTCCCTCAGAATTTACATCTAGCAGAAATGGATGATAATTTTTTCATGAACTTTATTTGAAATTGAGAGCCTATCTAGCTTCCCACCCACAATCCCAACATTTGGGTATTTATAAGTTACACTGTTTCTCTTAAATATTTTATTTCTTTTCTGGAGGGCCTTATAACTTTTAACAAGAGGAGAAACCATTTCTTTCCATCCATTTGATGTAGCAAATTATTTATGGAGCCAACATGTTGACACACTATAAACTGTAAAAAATGAGGCCTAATAAGGTTAATTGTCATCTGAACCTTCCTCTGTAGGCTGCAATCTGTGGGCTTTGATTGTTTCTCTGGGGGAAACTCTGCCCAGATGGCGAAGTCCTCAAGGCCCTGACCCACAAGAGGCCTGCAGAGATGGAGAACAAGGTGCTTCTCCACAGACTAATTAATTTACTAGTATAGCACCTGTTCCAGAATAGATAGGGCTGGAAGGGAAAGCAGTCCCTGGGCACAGTGGCAAGCTTGCGGGTAAATGGATTTCAGCTGATTATATTAAGCTGATGCTTTGATCATCTAAAGGCGTTAAAATGGAAATATGTTTTTTCTGGCTGTTGGCCTCTGTGAGTGTGGTTTGTGTTATTACTATAAATGTTGGGTAATAGAAAAGACTGTTTTAGAATTTCACCCATCTAAAAAGAATTTCCCATTTAAAAAGTGTGCAGTGTATTTGTCTATTTCTTTTTCCCATTTAGAAATGCATGTTGTCATAAAGCTGCACCTTTTAAACAATTCTGCTTACTTGTTTCCATTTTATTCCAGCCAAATTACTAGCTGGAAATCAAACACCAGCACAGATTCCTTTTAGCTAGAACATTTTATTATGTACTCACACCTTTAATTCAATGTGTGTAATTAGGCTTTAATCAGCTGAACACTATTTGTGAAAAATTATCAGACACTCCTTTAAATGAAATTCTGGTAAAGTCATGCTATTTAGGCCTTGGTGACTAGTTACTGGCACGAATAAATCCTTGAGTAAACAAGGCTTGGTAGTAAATGGATTTACAATGTGAGTCTTTCTGCACTCAATTTCACTTTATTGCCTCTTTGATTCCCAAAAGGATTAGAGGTAATTTTTCCAGTCCTTTAGATGCCATAAAACTGTTTCCCTTTCCAAATTAATGCTATGATCTTCCATGTAATGTGTTTGGCAAACACGAGGAATTTATAAGACCACTAGTCTTAGGTTGTATAGCAATGGAAATAAAAATATGGTGTCTTAGATGTCATGGCCTTACAGTGGGCAGCTTTCGCCAAGGTTTTGAAAGGTGAGTGGTTTAAAAATAGAGAAATATTTCTGCTCATATGAAAGACAGCCTAAAGAATGCTAATGCTTTGGCAAGTTAAATGATTTGAACTATTTCTATTACCACTCTGTGTTAAATTCTGACATTGCAACAGTGCTATTAACATTGTGATGGGTAAAATTGGGTCTTTTTTAAAGGAAGATATCGCACAGAATATGAAAACAGAGCAAGCACACAGATTTAGCACATAATCCTAGGGGTTATTTCCAGATTGTCCTGTCTGGTTGCGTCCTTATAATCTTTGGAACTGTCCTGTGGAAGAAATTGAAAATTTCATGGCTGTTTTTCTTTGGTTTTTCTCTTCCAAAACTCCAAGAGCATTTAAAATTTTTTTGTGTTAGTGGATTATTTTTCTGATATGCATTCCTTTTTTTAAAATAACAAAGTATAAAGATATAGTGTGAAAATAATAAATTCACTGTTACACCCTGATCCTGTCCCTCTCTCTGACCCCTTATTGACCAGTTCTTTGTGTGGCCCTCCAGAGGTGTTTTAATGATGCTTGGTATGAATGATAGGATATTTGGGTTTCCAGGGGTCCGCTTCCAGAAGCAATGCTATTTTCATATCCCTGAGTATATATTTCTGGGCCAGTGGTGCAAATGCATCTCTAGTATATGTCCTAGAAGTAAAATTAAAGGGTTTATAGATTGCATGCATTTTGAATTTGGATAAATATTAAGTTGCACTCCAAGTATGATGTCAAAATATGACTATTTCTTCACAACCTGGTTTATTTTTCCCCCAACCTGAAAGTTAAGAATTGTATCTTATTATTTTAATTTGCATTTCTTTAATTATGAGGAAGGTTGAGTATCTTTTCAAATAATTAAAAACCACTTCATTTTCTTTTGATGTGAACAGCCTGTTCATGTCCTTTGCCAGTCTCTCTGTTGGGCCATCAATGTTATTCTTGGGGGGTTGAAGAGCTCTTTATGGAATAAGGAAATCAGCCATCTGTCTGCCAATGCACAGCATTTGTCATTGCAGTGGCATTTCCCTTCATATCTGTCATCTCTCATTTACCATGCCTTCTATTCCTCTTCTTTTATCATTGGCAGTGTGGATTTAGGGTTGCTTAATAACTCCTGGAAACTAGAAATGATAATGTCATGGGAAAGGGGTTAATTTAGGTGGTTTTCTAACTTTGACTTTTGATGAAGGAGGAGGAGAAGGACTGAAAGGGCAAAATTAAAAAGAGGGTGAAGAGACTTTAATGATTTGAAAGAGGAGCTTTTATACTGATGAGACCTTGAAAAAATAATGTTCATACAAAAAAAGCAGCAATTTATTTTACCCATAATTTTCTGCTTGTTTTTGCCACTACTACAACTATTTGTGTTGGAGTAAAATTTTTCTTTCTAGATGCTTTGACCATGAAGTCATATTTCTGTGTCTGGGACACCACAGTTTGTGGGCAGAAAATGGAAGTGATGGTAGTGCCATAAATTTAGTGCAATGACCTTGATCCTGGACGAAGTAAAGAGGGGAGAGAGAGCAGCAAGACTGACAGCTCTTGTTTAAGCACAAATAACTTTTAATGTTCAGCTCAATGTTGATGACAAAGTACAGAGACAGGTTTTAGATGTTATGGCTTTATCTCAAAATAAAATGTATTTGTGATGTCCTGAAGTACTGTTATCACTATTATCTTCAGAGTAATGGCTACTCTGGAATACAGTGGTTCAGGTTTGAATCTTGGGTCTTTTACTTCTTGGCTGCATGAACTTTAAGTTCTCATCTATAAAATAGGGATGATAAATAATTTCATAGATTGTTATAAGGATAAAATGAGATAATGCATGTGCTTGGCATAAGCTCTGTCAGTGTCAGTTCTGAGTATTGGCTTTATTAATTATCAGAAAGTATTGATAAAAATCTTACCTAAATTATGCTACACTCAACTGGTTTAAAGTAAGTGAATGGACATCTGTGAAACTTTCTTACCTGTGCTCACATATGTTACAATCTTCATTAAACCATAATTAAGTGGTTTCTGGGGGAGGTTACTTGTGGTATTTTTTCTCTCTTGAGAATCTTTATCCAAACCTGGTTTAAAGGTAAACACCGGATATTGTAATAGTGTTATCAGGATGAAGTTGGTTATGGCAAGGGGCCACAACTTGTATGCTTCTTACAAGTGAATATTGGCTGGCTTTTCCCACCTCAGTCCCCATTGCATTTATGTTTGCTCATGCTGTTCCTTCTGTTTGAAATGCTATTCCTGCCTTTACCATTCATGTGGAAACATATATATATGTTCTTCTATTTGTCAAGGAAATTGGTAGCTAAATTTTATTCTAAGTCACTTCTGCTAATGAACAAGAATAATGCAAAAGAACACTGCTAAATTGAGTACGACTATCCAGGATTATAAGGGAGACAAGTGTGTTTATTTATTAGTTTTAAGTGAATGACTTTCAATCACTCCAGTCAACATTTCTGATATGAATATTTCACGTGAAATGATTGCTATTGTGTTGGTTAGTTTTGCAAATCAGAACCTATTTGCAGAACACCATTAGGCCAATATATCTTATCATAATATTTGCCAGTACCACAGGTTTTACAAATTAGTTATTGTGACTGTAGTTTTCTATTAACATGAATTTACTGATTAACTAATTTATTTACTTTATGAGAATTCATATAGCACAGTGTCAATGTTCCATGACTAAGAGTGAGTGCCTGGATTCTTGGTATTAAAAACAACTACCAGCCATTGTACTTTTTTTTCTTTCCTGGCTCTACATGCCCAGAGAGTACCTTGAATATGAATTTTAAAAGCAAAACTAAACCCAGAGTTCCTAGAGTGATTATAAAATAGTCACTTAGGAAATTAATTAGTAACATTTACAGGCAAGATCCTGAATCAGATCTACTCATTTTATGAGGGGTCCTTCACGAATGACTGCAATTTCATCAGAGGAAGATCACTGGGATTGTAGTTCCTAAAAACGTCCTTTTTTTCTCTAAGATAAATGAAAATAGTGAACAAATGCCATTTCTATCTATAAAATAGGCAAACGTTCCAAAACTAGTAGTCAATTGTACAGAATGTAGTGAGATGGGGACCCTCATGAATGATTGGTGCAACCTTTCCGGAAAAGTAATTTGGCAATACATATTAAGAAACTTCAAACAGATTTCTTGGTGAAATGGTTGATGGGGCACATGCATCTAGGTTCCTCTTGCTGCAGGTTCCAATTAAGTCCAACTAAATGGAATAGGAAAATAGATAAATATCAATAACTAAATTATACTACTAACATACTACTACTACTACTAATCTGACGGTAGAATCAGATAACAACAAAAAGTTGGAAAATGGATGAAAGAAGGACAAGGAAGGAGTAAAATATGCTATTTCTAATTTAATTCAGGAGTCTGTTAGATGCTTTCCCTTTAGGGGGAAAAGTGTGTGCCTGTGTGTGTGTGTGCATGTGCACGTGTGTGTGTGCGCATGTGTATGTATGTGTGTTGAGCTTAAAGGTAAACACTAGTAAAAAAAAGTAGGAAAAATGTTTTTTAGATTAGTAGGAAACAAATGTAGGACAGACATAACAAACGTGGTTCAAGATACAAAAATAGATAAATAAGAGAAAATTTGATATGTTAAATTGATTAAGTATTTAGGTTTATATTTTTAAGTTGAAACCTAACTAAAAAACACAATATTGACAACCAAAATAATTATATTTATAAATGTAAACAATGGATTTTTAATTTATGCACCCACAAAGGTTAGATTTGTTCATTCAGACAGCTGAATTACTTAAAAAAGAAACCAATTATTTTAAGTGTATAAATACAGTTTTAAATGTTTGAAGGTGTTAAGTAATCTATAAATATGATTGACCATTACCAAAATTCCCTTAGAAATGATTGCTTAAGTCTGGCAGACTTATAAATAGAATTATAAATTTCTTAAGTTCAACTTAAAAATAAGGAAAAACTAGATTTTTAAAGGTTGTACCTTATTCATTGAATATGAATTTTTTTAAAATATGAATTTTAAAAGCAAAACTAAACCCAGTAATAGACATTTCTATACTCAAAAGCCACCTTCAACAACAAATAAACAAAAACGCCTCACATCAACAGATATGACAGTAGGTAAAAATAAAATCAGGGGTGACAATGTTAATATTAGAAAATGAAAAATTCAAGGCAAGAAGCACTTGCTGGAACAAAGGAGATCAGTTTTCAACAATAAAAAATCCACATTGAGGATAAAAGAATTACAAACCATTATATGCAAATAACAGCACTGAAATTTTTTATTAAACAAAAAATTACATATACATTTTATTTACATTTAAATAAAACTAACAGAAACATAAGCGTAAAAGACTTTCCACACTAACAGCAAAAGATGCCTTGAAGTCCTAAAACCAGTTCATTTTTTCTACATGAACTTTCACTTCTAGGAAGCCATACTTATGATATCATTGGAAATGTGAATAAAGCTTTCTGTGTAAGAATATTTGTTAAGTGTTAATAGTGAAAAATTAATCATTCAAATACCTAACAATTGGGAAGTGATCAAATTAGGGTTCATTATTAAATGGATCTGTGAATACCTAAAATTATCTGCCAGATTTGGTGTGCTGCCTATAACTCATCAGCTTCACATGCTTCATGTCTTCATTATAGTAAGAATAACTAAATAAGATTTTGAGCATCTGTAGACTGTGAATAACACAGTCACTAAAAAGTTTCCAACTAATTTTAATAATATTAAAGATTAATTTTAATTTTTAAATATCTCCAATTAATTTTAATAAATTTAATAGCAAGCACAACAAATGCTTATTATGTTATATGAAGTGAAAATCAGTTAAAAGCTCTCCACGTATATAATGATTGAATTAAATCACAAAGAGCACACATCCATCAACTCAATCATGGAAAGAAATATCCATGTGGAATCTTAACTAAAGGCAGGGAAATTGGGTTATTTTCTTCACTGCTATAGACTCGGCATCTAGAGTAGTGTCTGGTATGTAGTAGGTACTCAATAAGTATTTCTTGAATGAGTAAATGAAAATCCATCAAAGTGTTAATAATGATGGTCTCTAAATGGCAGGATAATGGGTGTTATTTGCTCTCTATACTGCACTTTCTAAATTTTTTTTCTTGATGCACATTCATTATATTTAGAATGACAAAAGAAATCTTTAAAAAAAACTAGGTAAGGACTTCCCCTATTATCAGTCTTTCTACCAAGGAGAAACCATCTTCCTCAAGATGCCTTTCCCTGAGGTGGCATGACTTGGTGTAGTCTTCAATATCTGAGGTAAAACATATCAACCTGCTGCTTAGAAGTCTCAAATGTTTGTAAATCAGCTTTTGCATTCACAGTCTACACTCTGTTCCCAATATACCTTTCCAACTGTATCTCCAACACTTCCATGTAAGAAAATGCCTTTACTACTTTCACTGTTCTCAGACTTTGCTTCCAGGGAGCTTCTAAGACCATTCTGGCCAAATGGTCATCTTGGTCTTCTTCCTTCCATCCCAATCTTCAGGAATCTTGCCCATCCTCACACCATTTCATGCTTTGTCTGCACCGTCCCACCCCAAAATGAGTTACTTCTGTGATGTTCTTCAGCCCTGTTGCATCTGTTGATTCTTTTGGCTCTTAACCCCACATCCTTGCTGTTTTTCTGAGGTGTTTCATAAGTGTATGACTGGATTTCACCAAGGTGCTAGTAAACCTCATGGGATTGGGGAGAATGATGCTTACTTCTTTATATCTCTCATCAGGCCTGGCACAGTGCCTTGAACATAGCAAGCACCAAACACATTTATCAAAAATGATAGAATGCTATTCAGTCCTGCCGCTGATCAGAAAAGCTGAAAAAGGAAAGCTTGGGAGTCAGAGAAACTGGGGTTTAAACCCACCACTGTTGATTACTATTTAATGTTGTGATCTTACATTAATTAATTTTTTTGAGCCTTTCATGACAATTTACTGCAGTAATTATAAGATCTTACATTGTCTTCTCAGCTCTAACTGGCCCTAGATAAATTATTCTACCTCTTCAAGCCTCAGTTTCCTCATTTGTTAAAGAGAGATAACAATATCAGCTGGCTCATAGGGTTGTCAGAGGAGAGAAATTAAATAAAGCTTGGGAAAGCCTTTGATGTGGTTAGGAGCACATGATCAAGGTTTGCTCAAAAGGCAGCAATTATTTTGGTATTTGAGGGGACTACAATGGTGAAGAAATGGCACTGTTTCTCAACCTATTTAAAGACTTCTTATAAATTTTAAGTGAACTAATGTATAGAGAAGTACTTAGTATGATTCTAGCGCAATAGATGTTGGCAATCATTATTTTAGCTTCTTATACAATGGATAAGTAATACCTGTTTTGTTTGCAGAGTTATTAGTTGGATTCAATGTTAAATTAGTATAATATGTGATTAATAGATTATAATTTCCCTCTTGATCCTTCCTATTTCCCTTCCCTCAGCCCCTGTACCCTACTACTAATGCTTGACAGCCTTATGTCACAGTATTGTACATCTGAAGAACTATTGGGGTCCTCTGGTCATGTCTGAGTGTAGACATGGTTCATGGAGAAATGCTGGTTCCCACTGAGTTTCTCTGTGTTCCATGTCCCCTAGTGACATTTACTTTGTATGTATTATGACTAAAGTGAAGATTATATTCAAATTGTTGCAGCATGAGACCAAAAGGAATCATAATTATGAAGTTTGCAAATGAGAACATGAGGCCCAGAGAGGTTTGTGATCTCCCTATGGTCACACAGCATGTTGTCTGTATAGCCCTATGTGTTGTGTGGATCTACTTGCCTTTCTTCCCCTAGGCTTAGTGATTACCTGTTTTAACCCTCAGGAGTCACATGAGACCTGCACAGCATTCTGCAGAGAGCCAAAAAACATGCCTCATTTCCTGCTGGATCACCCAGAAAATATGTTGAAATAAAAGTTCTTTGCTCTTATTTTTTCCGCGTAGCTTATGTTATTCATTAAATGCCTATTTAATATAAAGAAACAAATTAAATAGGGGAGGGGAAGGAAAGCATTTCTTTAATTTTTCTCCCCGTTGCTTTTTGTGCAGGTGGATTGTTGCAGGAGTCCCCTCTTCCGAAGCCCATCTGGGATGTTAGTTTAGCTCTATTGATGTTTAAGACTCCGTCTTTCATCATAACCACATGCCAAGACAATAAGTAATTGAACCACATGTTTTGCCTTTTTAAAAAGGTGTAATCTCCTTCTGAAGTGTAGAGATGTTTAGCAGGATTTTTCTAATTTATCTGTCATCACACCATGCGGGCTAAGCTCCAAGCCCCGACTGCAATGTCTCTTTATCACCGTCTTTTGATGAGCACCTGTTTCCAGCATACAAATATATCTGCTGAGATGCAAAATTAAAATAATTTCAACAGTATAGGAATAATTAGGAACCTTTTTTGAAAGGTCCACCTGTTCCAGATATCAAAATATCATATTTAGTATCATGTACATCCTTTTATTACTAGATATTCTGTAAACCAGGTATGTATATATTCTGTAATAATTCTCCCCTGATATTCCATTAAATAAAAAATATTTTTATTTTTAGTTATTTAATTGTAAACAGTTTTTAGAATAACCAAAGTTCTCTATCTTCAGTGAAAGAATTTCCTAAATATAATTAATCTACAAAACTTTTTAAGGGAAAAAATTCTGTAAATATTCTATTATTTATGACTGTAACTTTTGATAAGGATTTGACCAAAATCATAAATACAACGATTGTATGAATTTGAAGTTAGTTTTAGTAGATATTATTTTTTAAGAGAAAAAATAAGGGCCCTTATAGGAAAAGGTGTTTTTTTGCTAAAGTTTGGCATATTAATACAATTAAATCAAAATACTTAATATAAAGAATTATTATTATTTATAATTATCACTCATGTTACTTTATATTTAAGGCTTTATCCATCTTGCTTACTTACTTATGGCTTTCCTCTAAACTGTGAGCTGGGTGGTTTGAGCCTTCAGGATGAAATTATATAGCAACTGTAATACCCTACTTCATGGGGCCTTCCTCGAGAGTGACCCCCTATTCTATTACATTTCCAAGAATTCGTATATAAAAAAAGAACAGATACTTTAAAAATACCCAGGATAAGAGGCATTGATACACAACAAGGTTTGAAATGATTTCTGTAGCTATGGTGGTGTTCATTCTGGATAAGAAGTAACTCCATATTTATCCAAACACCAATAAAGCAAATTCACAGGTGAAAGCTAAGTTAATGTAAAAATGTGTTATAATTTTCTTCATTTTCAGAATGTGAAATCTGAAGTGCCAGATTTCTGGTTGTTTTTCTGACAACCATGCAAATAGGTAAATCACCAGTTGCCTGGCCCTTACATGCAAAGTTGTCCACAGGATGTTATGTGGCTGGTTGCTTTTTAGCTGTCGGGGACATTTTGGGCAATGGTTAGATACACAAGACTAATTATACTAATTAATCCACACCAATGTGTGAGCAGTAAGCATGTTTTTACAATTAGGATGTAATTTTTAAAAATCCTTTATTGGGTACATTTAGAGACACAGCAGTTTCAGATTTACCATACAATAGGAAAAGTGGTTATCCAAATCGAATAAATATAAATTTCAGCTTGGGCAAATAAATTAATATATGGCAAATGAAACCTACACTTGGGTCACAAATACACACTTACATAAGAATGATTTTTTTTCTAAGCAGATATATGCATTGTAGCTTTTGTGGTCATTAAATTATAGGGATCTCAAATCACTTAATGTGATGTAATAACATCACATTATTTCTATAGCTTTTACTTCTATTGTGAATAGTTGCATTAGCCAGAATAACTGCCCCTCAAAGATGTCTACAGTCAAATCCCCAAATCTGTAACTATGTTATAGCAAAAATCAAAAAAGATAAAATTGAAAAAAATACCCCTGCAGATGTGATTAGGTTAAGGGTCTTAAAGGTTCACCCTGTATTATCTTAGCAAGCCCAGAGTAATCACAAGTGTCCTCTAAGTGAGAAAGAGAAATCAGGAGAATCAGTGTCAGAGTGATGTGATATGAGAAAGATTCAGCCTGCTATTTCTGGCTTTGAAGGTCAAGAAAGAGGCCAAAAGCCAAGGAATGTGGGCAGCATCTAGAAGCTGGAAAGGACTCTTCTCTGAGCCTTCAGAAAGGAATATAGCTTTACCACACCCTGATTTTTAGCCTATTGAGACCTCCAGAATTATAATAAATTTGTGTTAAGCATTGTAAAGTGCTAATACTATTTGCTTATTTTTAAAAATATTTTATTTATTTGAGAGAGAGAGAAACAGAGATTGCTAGAGAGAGCATGAGTGGGGAGGAGAGGGAGAAGCAGGCTCCTTGCTGAACAGGGAGCTGGACACAGGGCTAGATCCCAGGACCCCAGGATCATGACCTGAATCAAAGGGAGACACTTAACTGACTGAGCCGCTCAGGTGCCCCTGCTTGTTATTTTTTATAAGAATACATAAGATAATGCATGTGAAATTGTTTTAAAATGTTCAAAACTTTGAAAAGATAAGATTTTTAAATAAAATAAGTAAAACTATTTCTAAATTTTATAGTAACTAAGACGGAACCATTTGAAAGTCTTCCTCAAATTTCATCAAGTAAGAGGTAGTGACTAAAGAATGTGGAATATGTCCAGCTTCATTAGAAAGCAATTGTGAGAATGTATCCAGACAGCCAGAGAGAAGGATTGAGTAAATGACCTGGACAGTATAAAATGCCAAGAATATAAGTGATGTCAACAGAGCAGCAAAGATGCAACAGAGAGGAAATTATCTCAGCAGGGCTGAGGAAAACAAAAAATACTGGTATTCATTAAAAGACTAGATTATTTAGAGCAAAACTAGTTTAAATGCCCCTTAAATGCTATTTTCTAAAAATATGGGTAGATAGCTCTTTTTGCTTAGAGGTATTCAGCACTGAATTATTTTAATTGGAAAAAAATTGAGAACCATCTTAAATGTGCAACAAGTGGAAAATGATTAAGTAAAATATGGTTTAACAATAGGATTAGATACTGTAATTAAAAGTACTCATGAAAAGCTTTTAATAGCCTATGCAGGAAAACAGATATATTGAAAGAGTATAATAACAACTACATAAAATCCTTTAAAAAAACCTGGAGGAAATTTACAAATTAAAATGTTATCACAAGTAGTGGAGTAATAGTGGTATGTTTTCCTTTTCTCGATTTTTCCTTTTCCAGTTTATAAAATACATATGCATTGCTTTCTATCCTCCCAATCAGCATAAACTTTAGAAAATTATACCATAGTCTTAGGAGGCTCTTCTAACTGGGAATATATTTTCACTGTTGCCATTTCCTAATTAATGACAGTCTCTTCTCATTACTAATGTAATCTGGTGGCATTCATTGGATAACTACTTTGTTCTAGGCACTTGTTTAGACAGTGTGAAAGATATAACAGGGAATAAAGTATAGTAATTGACCTCCAGGAAGATATAACTAGTGGGGAGGAAATATAAATAACATTACAATCTAGGTTTAAAGTATAAAGACAAGATTAGGGAAGAATAGGGGAAGATGAGATTAGGTGACTCATGGAAGAGGAAAAGTCTCAGCAGAGCTTTATAGATAACTAGGACATAAAGAAACTGGGGAGGACAGGACATGTATGGATAGAGATGCTGTTGACACTGGCATAGAATGAAGAGAGGACAAGGGCATGCTTGAAGAACAGTGAATATTCCCAGGCAGTTAGAGTTTGGGGGGAAATCATAAAAGACTATGATGGTGGGAGAACAAAGGGTTGGAAAGGAAGCTGAAGGCTTGACTGGCAAATCTGGATATCAACTTTGTCCACACTAAACCACCAGCTTCTTCACACTAAGCCACCAAGACAAAAGGCTAAGCAGAAAAGGCATATAGTCATCTTAATATTTTGGAGCAAGGTGGTTGACTACATGTTTACTCTTCATTCAAGTGTTGGGTGGTGTTGAAGGCAACCCAGAGGACAAGTGGATTCTCCCTTTGATGATATCTAATGGGGCAGGGTTTTAAAGAGGTGATTCCATCTGGCTGCTCACTCATCCCAGTTAGACACCTGGGGTGACTGCTTTAAGCAGAAGTATAACTGGTATTCAAAATCAGAACCTTGAAACTGGCTTCTTCCATATTAAGCAAGTCCTTCCTGCCCCCAATAACTTTTATTTGGTATTTGTGTATACATTTTCTCTCCTTCCCCAAACAATAGCTCTTCAGTGACCAAAAATGGAGTCTTCTTATATTTGTTCTCCTTTCTCCTGTATTTGGGTGTAGAAGGATAACCATAAAGTTTTTTTTTAAATAAATGGATTGGCATTCTGTCCCTTTGTGCCAATTTTTGTGCAGTGGCACCTGCTCAGCATTTAGATTCGAAAGATTTCTGTTTGATTAAAAAACCATTACCTAAGATATTTAGAAGGACCATGACAACATCCTGCATCCTCCAGTGTTGTCTTACCATTTTCCCCATTTCTGCAACATTTTGTGATTAAACATAATGGGCATAATGTGTTTTGCATGGTTCTTAATTTAATTGTCCTTTTAAAACTATTAATATAAGTGTCTAGACTGAGAAAAAAATAACTCCTTTTCCTTTTAGGAGATTTCTTTCCCACATGGTATTTTTCAGATCCTCTCTGCTTCCATCAGTTATCTGATCTCTTGGCAGTTCATGCTCCATTCTCTAAGAGTTTTTTTTAATGGTATGTTTTCCAAGCCCTTTATCCATATTACTACCCTTTGGATTCTTTCCAAATTAGCAATCTCTGTCTCTCTGTATGTGTGTGTGTATGTGTGTGTATATAGACTGCACACACATAGCCAAAAATTGCATGAAATTTTCTAGATGGAGTTTTAAGAATATGGTAAATAATGGGATAATTACTTCCCATGTGAGCTTCAGTGACACCCAAATGGATTTGTGGGTGTTCTCTTCCCCCCTTTTTTTATCTCAAAGGATGATGTTCACTAAAAAATGTTCAGATCTTGATTGAGGAAAATTTAATGAGGAAAAGTTTTGTTAAGGAACAAAGTAGGTGATGCCAAAATAATGATAATTATCTAAAAGGTGGCCTTTTATGTTGGGAAATATTCCACTTGGTAGAAATTTTAAGCTCAAACTAAGTAGTATATTTTGTGTTTGATGCAGTAGTAGAGAGGGAGGAGAGACACTCTCAAGGAGTAGTAATGAGAATACCTTATTAACACCACATTTTATCATGTAGCATTGGAATTTCCATGAGAAATTGCCAAGAACATAAGAAGAAGTGAAGTTGACATCACTTAGCATTTCATATTCCTACAGATATTTAGATATGTCTAAATATTTACCTGTGTTGGGCACTGTTCTATAAGCTATGGCTATAAATGTGAACTAAACTTCCTGACTACAAGCCAAATTATTTCACTTCTCTGCATAGAAATCTCTAATGGTTTCTTCTCTCACTAAGAGTAATATCCATATTCCTGACTCTGGTTTACAAGGTACCATATAATCTGGGCCTTGCCCCCTCTTAGACCACATAACTTGTCCTCTCCTCAACTTTCTCTGCTCTAGTCACCTGGTCCTCAGGATTTCTTCCGGAAGAGCTGGAGCCCGGGGAAGAGATCTGGGAATCACTATCTGTTAACTCCTACTTTATGCCAGGCACTGTGCTAAATGCTTTACAGACATTGTTGCATTCAAGCTTTACATAAAAGCAGAAAGCTGGTTATTATTGTTCCTATTATTTTTATTATTAGTGTGTTAAATATTACTAATATTATTTGGAGTATTAAAGCATTATTACTGTCTTATTAAAGAAGAGAAATTAAATAACTAGCTCATGGTCACTCAACTAGTAGTTGGTGAAAACGATATCACTATGCTCCAAAGATCTTGGCTCTGGATGAAGGGTTTAATTAGAAGAACTTGACACGGAGGAGATTGAGGGTCTATGCACTGAACTCTTCACTCACATATTCAACAGTTACCTTGAACTTTTTCTTAGATGCAAAGTGAGTATACACAAAGTAAGGCACTTTTGTGTATACTGGACAAAAAGCTCATTTCTTCAATAAAATTTCAATTTGGTACAGTTACTGTATGAATAGCAGTCATCCAGATGACTTCCTAAAAGTCTGAACAATTAACAGTTCTACAATTGATTTATGATTATTTGAACCTAGGTATTTAATGCTCCCTTCTAACTTCCTTTGAAATAAACAAATAAATATAAATTAGGAGTCAAAAACTGTTTCAGTCCTAGAAGTACAAAAGATTGATCAACAGACCAGAAGTTTTGAGTTTATATTATATCCTGCAAATAGAATCGCATGCCTAGGCAACTTCTCTCTCAGTTAGAAACAGTGCACCCTATTTCAACAGCTGCTTTGAATTTTCCCCAGGGCTCTAAACTTGTAAACCCAATTGACTACTAGATATTCATCCACAGACAGCTAATGGGCATTTTAAATTAGTCAAAACAAAACTCATAATTCTTACACCATCTATCAAACTGCCCCTTTCCCAAGAATTTGCATTTAAGTAAACATCATTGTCTAACCAGTTGCTGAAAACAAAAATCTAAATATTATATTTAATTTTGTTCTTGCCCTTTCTACCCCAGTGCAGTACATCAGCAAATCCAGTGGTCTCAGTAACCAAAACATGCCCAAATCTAGTGACCTCTCTCCATCTCCTTGATCTAACCAGGGGATACTCTTGTTTCTTCTAGAATAGATTCCTATACAGCAGCAGAAAGACCTTTTACAATAGAAAATCAGATCATGTTACTCCTGCCCCACAACAAAAACAGAAAGAGAAACAAAATCCACAGTTTAAAATTCTCCAGTGGCTTTGCATTATACTTAAAATCCACACTCCTTATTGTGGCTTATGAAAGCCTGTCTGTCTATCTATCTATCTATCTATCTATCTATCTATCTATCTATCATCTATCTATCAATCATCTATCTATAATCTATCTGATAAATGCCACTTTTTATCACTTTCGCACTTACTACATTCCAGCTTCTTTCTATTTTTAAAGCTCACCAATTCTTTCCCACCTGTGGGTCTTTGCACTAGGGCTTTCTTTCCTCTCCCCAATACCAGGAGGATCATTTTTTATCTTTATATGCTGACTCTTTCTCATCAAATGCATTTCAGCTTCTTAGGGTGAACTGCTTGCCTTTCCAATTTAAAGTAGATACCCTCTCTGCCTCCCTATGTAGTAATTACCACTGGCTGAACCTTTCCCTGGATATTTGTCTATGGCTGCTTTTCACCTTCTAAGAAAAAAAGTTCCCTAAAAACGAAGACCATGTCTTTGTTTTGTTTAGTGCAGAATTCACTCTGCCTATGTGGCATGTAGTTAATGATCAATTAATATTTGAACAAATGGAATGATATCACTGTTATTAATATAGTTTAGAAATGTAACAAATATAAAAATTAATAATCATCTAAATATAAATGTCATTTTAACAAAATCTGAGCAATATTGTAAAGCTATATGAGAAACAAAAAATGCAAAATAAGATGACAGAAGCTAGACCAAATGTTACCAGTTATTACAATAAATGTGGGTTAAACACCACTATTAAACAACAAATATTTTCAGATTGGATCTCAAAATATAATCAAACTATTCAATGTTCACAAGAGACACACCTAAGTAAAAAGATAAAGGATATAAATAAAATGAAGGACAAAAAAATCTTGAAAATACAAAAATAGGGGTGGTAATAACAGACAAAATAGAAATTAAAAAGAGACTTTTTTGTTATTTATAGAATCTTTTAAATTTTTAATTGAAGTAGAGTTGACATACAATATATTAGTTTCAGTTGTACAACGTAATGATTCAACATTATATACATTATGTAGTGCTCACCACATTAAGTATAATTGCCATCTGTCACCATATAAAGTTAGATGATCTATTTTTTTAAGATTCTATTAATTTATTCATGAGAGACACAGAGAGAAAGAAAGAGAGAGAGAGAGTGAGAGAGAGAGAGAGGGAGGGAGAGGCAGAGACACAGGCAGAGGAAGAAGTAGGCTCCATGCAGGGAGCCCAACATGGGACTCAATCCTAGGTCTCCAGCATCAGGCCCTGGACTGAAGGTGGCGCTAAACCGCCGAGCCACCTGGGCTGCCCTGATTTTATTGATTACATTCCCTATGCTGTACTTTTCATCCCTGTGACTTATTTGTTTTATAACTGGAAGTTTATACCTCTTAATCCCCTTCACCTATTTTGCCCATCTCCCCACCCCTTCCACTCTGGCAATCACCATTTGTTCTCTGTATTTATGAGTATGCTTCTGTTTTTTTGTTTGTTTATGTGTTTTGTTTTTGTAGGTTCCACATATAAGTGAAATCTTATGGAATTTGTCTTTATCTTATTTCATTGAGCATAGCCCTCTGGACCCATCCATGTTGTTGTAAATGGAAAGCTTTCATTCTTTTTTATATCCTATTATATACATATATCAAATCTTCTTTATCCATTCATGTCTTGATACACACTTAGGTTGCTTCCATATCTTGGCTATTGTAAATAATGCTGCAATAAATATAGGGGTGCAAATTAGTGTTCTTTTGTTTTCTTCAGGTAAGTACCCAGAAGTGGAATTACTGGGTCACAGGGTATTTCTATCTTTAATTTTTTGAGTAACCTCCATACCATTTTCCAGAGCATTTGCACCAGTTTGCATTCCTCCAACAGTGCACAAGAGCCTTTTTTTCCACATTCTAACCAACACTTGTTACTTCTTATCTTTCTGAAATTGGCCATTCTGATTAGTATGAGGTGAATATGTAATTGTGGTTTTGATTTATTTGCATTTTCTGATTGGCGATGTTAAGTATCTTCTTATACGTCTGTTGGCATCCATCCATCTTCTTTGAAAAAATACCTATTCAGATCCATGGCCCATTTTTAAAATCAATTGCTTGCTACTGAGTTGTAAGAGTTTTTTTTATAAACTTTGGATATTACCTCTTATCAGATGTGTCATTTGCAAATATCTTCTCCCATTCAGTAGCCTGCCTTTATCTTGTTGATGGTTTCTTTCACTGTGCAAAAGCTTTTTAGTTTGAAGTAGTCTCCCAATTGTTTATTTTTTGTTTTTGTTTCCTGCACCTGAGGAGACTGATCCAGAAATATATTTCTAAGGCCAATGTCCAAGAGTTTACCTATGTTTTTATTTCAAATTTTTACTTAAATTATAGTTAGTTAACATATAGTATAATATTAGTTTTAGCATACCTATATTTTCTTTTAGGAATTTTATGGTTTCAAGTCTCACATTTAGGTCTTTAATCCATTTTTTAAAAATATTTATTTATATATTTTTAGAGAGAGAGAGAGCATGAGAGAGCGTGTATGCATGAGTAGGGTGAGGGGTAAAGGGAGAAGGAGAGAGAATCCTTAAGCAGACTCCCCATCAAGCAAGGAGCCTGACACAGGGCTCAATTCCAGGACTATGAGATCAGGACCTGAGCCAAAATCAAGAGTGGGTCGCTTAACCAACTGAGTCAATCAGATACCCCTCTTAATCCATTTTGACTTTGTTTTTTAACATGGTGTTAGAAAGTGGTCCAGTTTAATTCTTTTGCATGTAGCTGTCCAAGTTTCCCGATACCATGCATTGAAGAAACTGTTTCTTCCTCATTATATATTCTTGCCTCCTTTGCTGTAGATTAATTGACCATATAAATGTGGATTTATCTCTGGGCTCTCTGCTCCATTGATTTATCTCTTTATTTTTGGTGCCATTACCATACATACTGTTTTGGTCAGTATAGCTTTGTAGTATGGTTTGGAATCTGGGATTTCAGCACCTCTAGTTTCATTCTTCTTCATCAAGACTACTTGGCTATTTGGGTTCTTTTATGGTACTATACAAATTTTAGGATTATTCTAGATCTGTGAAAAATACTTTTTGTATTTTTTTTTTTACTATTTGTATTTTAACAGAGATTTTATTGAATCTGTAGATTTCTTTGGGTAGTATGGACATTTTAATAATACTACATCTTCTAATCTATGAGCATGGTATATCTTTCCATTTGTCATCTTCAAATTCTTTCATCAATGTTTTATAGTACAAGTCTTCCACTTTCTTGGTTAAGTTTATTCCTACATGTTTTATTCTTTTTAATTTAATGTTTTCTTAATTTCTCTTTCTGCTAGTTCATTTTTAGTATAGAAATATGACAGATTTATGTATATTAATTTTGTAACATGCAACTTTACTGAATTCATTTATTCTAACAGTTTTTTGGTGGAATTTTTAGGATTATCTATATATAGTATCATGTCATCTACAGATAGTGACACTTTTGCTTCTTTCTTACCATTTTGGGTACCTTGTATTTCTATTTCTTGCCTGATTGCTGTGGGTTGGACTTAAAATGCTATGTTGAATAGAAATGGTAAGAGTGGATATCCTTGTCTTGTTCCTGACCTTAGAGGAAAAACTTAGCTTTTCATAATTGAATATGATATTAGCCTGGATTTGTCATATATAACCATTATTATGTTGAAGCATGTTCCCTCTATACCCATGTTGAGAGTTATCCTGACAGGTGTTGAATTTTGTCAAATATTTTTTCTGCATCTATTGAGATGATCATATAATTATTATTATTTATTTGTTGATATGATACAGCATGTTGATTGATTTGTGGATATTGAACCATTCTTACATTCCTGGAATAAATCCCACTTGATTAGGGTGATTAATTCTTTTAACGTATTTTGAATTTGGTTTGCTAATATTTTGTTGAGGACTTTTACATCTGTGTTTTTTTGTGTTTTTTTTTTTACATCTGTGTTTTATTACAGATATTGGACTGTAAATTTTTTTGTAGTGTTTTTGTCTGATTTTGATATCAGGGTCATATTGGCCTTATAGAATGAATTTGGAAGCAATTTTTCTTTTTTTCTTTTAATTTTTTGACTAGTTTGAGAAATACAAGGTTTTTTTTTTTAAGATTTTATTTATTTGTTCATGAGAGACACAGAAAGAGAGGCAGAGACATAGACAGAGGGAGGGCTATCTCTCCCTGTTGAGAGCCTGATGTGGGACTCGATCCCAGGACCCCAGCATCAAGCTCTGAGCCAAAGAAAGATGCTCAGACACTGAGCCACTCAGGTGCCCCCAAGAAATACAGGTATTAACTCTTCTTTAAATGTTTGGTACTATTCACCTGTGAAGCCATCTAGTCCTAGACTTTTGTTTATTGGGAGATTTTTGATTATTGATTCAATTTTATTTCTAATAATTGGTTTATTCAAATTTTCTATTTCTTCCTGATTCAGTTTTGGAAAATTATATGTTTCTAGAAATTTATCTATTTATTCTAGGCTATCCAACCTGCTGTCATATAATTTTTCATAATAGTTTTTTATAATCCTTTGGATTTCTATGGTGTTGGTTGTAACTCCTCTTTCATACCTGATTTTATTTATTCCAATCCTTTCTTTTTTTCTATTCTTGATGAGTCTGGCTAGAGGTTTATCAATTTCGTTTATCTTTTCCAATAACCAGTTTTTTATTTCATCAATTTTTTAATTGTCTTTTTAGTTTTTATTTCATTTATTTCTGGTCTGATCTTTATTATTTCTTTCATCTACTAACTTTGAGCTCTGTTTATTCTTCTTTTTTCTAGTTTCTTTAGGTGTGAGGTTATATTGTTTGAGATTTTTCTTGTTTTTTGAGGTAGGCCTGTCTCTAAACTTCCCTCTTGGACCTGCTTTTGCTGTGTCCCAAAGATTTTAAATTATGTGTTTTCATTTTCATATGTCTCAAGGTACTTTTTAAATTTCCTCTTTGATTTCTTTGTTTGACTCTGATTATTTAGTAAGATATGGTTTAGCTACCATGTATTTGTATTTATTCTAGTGTGTGTGTGTGGATAACCTACAAGCATACCCACATGGTCATATAGTTATATATATATATATAAAACTGGTTTCTAGTTTCATACCATTATGGTCAGAAAAGATGCTTGATATGATTTCAGCCTTCTTAAATTTATTGAGACTTGTTTTGTGGTCTAACGTGTGATCTATCCTGGGGAATATTCCATGTGCACTTGAAAAGAATATGTCTTCTGCTGTTTTTGGACGGAATGTTCTGTGTATATCTGTTAAGTCCATCTGATGTAATGTGTCATTCAAAGCCACTGTTTCCTTATTGATTTTCTGTCTGGATGATTTATCCATTCATGTAAGTACAGTATTAAAGTCTCCTACTATTCCTGTATTACTGTCAATTTCTCTTTTTATGTCTGTTAATATTTGTTTTATATGTTTAGGTGCTCCCATGTTGGGTGCATAGATATTTACAATTGTTATATCCTCTCGTTGAATTGATCTCTTTATCATTCCATAATGCCCTACTTTGATTCTTGTTACAGTCTTTGTTTTAAAGTCTATTTGTCTGATACAATTTTTTCTTTGTGTGCATATTTTTTACTGTTTCTTCACTTTCAGTCTGTGTCTTTAATTCTGAAGTGAATCTCTTGTGAGCAGCATATATATGGGTCTTGTTTACCCATTCATATTCATTCATATTATGCTATGTCTTTTGATCGGAACATTTAGTCCATTTACATTTAAAGTAATTTTTGTATGTACTTATTGCTGTTTTGGTAATTATTTTCTGATTGATTGGTTTCTAAATATTCTCTGTTCCCTTCTTCTTGATCTTTTCCTTTATCATCTGATGACTTTCTTTAGTGTTATGCTTGGATCCCTTTCTTCTTATTTTTTGTACATCTATCATAGATTTTTAGTTTGTAGTTACTATGAGATTCATATGTAAGACCCCATCTATATAGAAGTCTATATTAATTTAATAGTTGCTTAAGTTTGAATACACTCTCAATATATTTTTTTGCTTCCCTCCACTTCTTATGTATATGGTATCATATTTTACATGTCTTTATTTTGTGTATGCCTTGCTAGTTTTTGTAGATATAATTGATTTTACTACTTTTGTCTTTTAACTTTCATACTAGCTTTATATGATTGACCTATTACCTTTACTATATGTTTGCTTTTATCAGTGAAATTTTCCATTCATAATTTTCTACTTCTAGTTATGGCCTTTTCTTTTGCACTTAATGAAGTCCGTTTAACATTTCTTGTAAGGCTGGTTTAATAGTGATGAACTCCTTTAACTTTTGTTAGTCTGGGAAACTCTCTCCTTCAGTTCTCAATGATAACCTTATTAGGCAGACTATTCTTGCTCGTAGGTTTTCTTTTTCTTTCAACATTTTGAATATATCATGCCACTGCCTCTGGTCTGCAAAATTTCTGCTCAAAACTCAGCAGAAAGCGTTATAGGGTTTTGGTCATATGTAACTACTTTTTTCTTGATGCTTTTATTTAAAAATTTTCTTCATTTTTTTTTGTTTTTAGTGTATGACATGGTGATTTGACAATTCTATATATTATGCTATGCTCACCACAAGTATAGTTACCATCTGTCACCATAACAATCCTATTGCAATACCATTGCCTATATTCCCTGTAAAATATCATTGACTATATTCCCTATATTCCCTTTCATCTGCATGACTTATTTATTCCACAACTGAAAAGCTGTATTTGTCATTCTCCTTTACTCATTTTCGTACTTCCTCACCTGCTCTGGCAACCACCGGTTTGTTTTCTATTTATGGGTCTGTTTATGCTTTTTTGTTTATTTCTTCATGTTTTATTTTTTAGAATCCACATATAAATGAAATCATATGATATTTATCTTTTTCTGACTAATTTTACTTAGCATAATACCCTCTAGGTCCATCTATGTAGTCAAAATGGCGAGATATCTCTCTCTCTTTTTTTTAAATGGCCAAGTAATATCCCATTTTTTTAGATTTCCCTCATATGTAACTATTGGCTTTTTTCTTGCTGCTTTTAAGATACTCTCTTTATATTTATTTCGGGACATTTTAATTATTATGTGTTATGTTGTAGATCTCCTTGGGCTCATCTTGGTTGGGACTGTCTGTACTTCCAGGAACTGGATATCTGTTTCCTCCCCCAGATTAGGGAAGTTTTCAGCTATTTTTTTTTTCAAATAAATTTTCTGCCCCTTTCTTTTTCTCTTCTCCTTCTGGGACCCCTATAATGTGAATGTTAGATGTTAGTACAATTAATGTTGTCCCAGAGATCCCTTAACCTAACCTCATTTTAAAATTCTCTTTTCTTTTTGCTGTTCAACTTGGATACTTTATACTACCCTATCTTCCAGATGGTTGATCTGTTCTGCATCTGCCAAATAGCTGTTGATTTCCTCTAGTGTATTTCTCATTTCAGTTATTGTGTTCTTTTAGCTTTGATTGGTTCTTTTTTATATCTTCTGTCTCTTTATTGAAGTTCTCATGGAATTCATCCACTTTTATCTCAAGTCTAGTGAACTTCTTAATGATTATTACTTTGAATTCTTTATCAGGTAGATTGCTTATCTCTGTTTTGTTTAGTTCTTGTTCTGAGGTTTTGTCTTATTCTTTCATTTTAAACATATCCCTCTTTCTCATTTTGTCTCACTCTCAGTGTTTGTTTCTGTGATTTAGTTGGATGAGCCATGTCCCTTGGTCTTGAAAGTAGTAGCCTTACATAGAAGATCAACTGTGGGGCCGAGTAGAGTAACCCCTCCCTCCTATTACCAGAAGTAGATGTGCCAGGGGTGTCCCATGTGTGGGTTTTGTGCACCATCATGTCGTGACTTAGCTATGACCATTGTGGGTATGCTAGTGGGTATGGCTGGCCCTTAGCTGGGGTGTCTGCAAGGATAGGCCCAAACAATAGTTTGCAGGTGCAGTAGTGTGCAGGACTGGCTATAGGCCCTGCATGGCTGGCTAAGAGGTTGTTGCAGGCATGCCGGAGGGTGGGCCCAGCCCTGGTGCTGCTGTGTGAGAGGCCCTGCTGCACCTCCTGTGGATATACTGATGGATGGGGCTGCTCCCCTCTCCCCAGGGCAGGAGTTGCTTTGGAGGGATGTAGGTCCCAGCTGGGACTGCTTGCCAAGTGTGGTGGGATAATAGTCTCTTTGGGGACATGCTGGTTTTGACTGAGACTGCCTACCAGGCATGGTGGGGCAGGACCTACTTTAAGGGTTACCTGCTGAGCTGGGTTCACAGAGCAAGCAGTGGTGGGGGAAGTAGTGCTAGCAAGGTAAGTAGTGTCAGAACTGGCTCCTGCAAGCATCTGGCGAACTAGACTGAATGAGGGCAAGAAAAATGACACCTACAAGTATTTTCTTTCCCAGAGAAAGCTTCTAGAGATCCCTTCTCCTCCAGAAAACACCCTGAAATTAGTCAATAAATCATTTTCATATATAACCCAGGTGCTTTTCAAACTGTTCCTTCTGTGCTGTATCTCAGGCTGAGTGCTGTAGCATGCTAGCCCTTTAAGAGCAGTCTTGGTTTCCTCTAGCCATCTGGCACTCCCAGAGTTAATTTTCACTGATTTTCAAAGCCAGATATTATGGAGGCTCTTATTTCTGTTGTATGTCCCCAGAGCTAGGGGTACCTGATATAAGGCTTGATGCCCTTGCTCCTTAGGGAACTTACTCTGTGCTTGTGATATCCCTCCTACTTATGGGTTGCCACATAGGGATTTGCTTTCTGATCTCATCTGTACCCCTCCTACTCTTCTTGATGTGGCTTTTTCTTTATGTCTTTAACAGTGGAAGATCTGTTCTGATTATCTTCAGGTTGTTTCAGAGTGAGTTGTATTATATATAGTTGTTGCCTTGGTGTGTGTGTGGGGGGGTGGGCAGGAGTGAGCTCATGATCTTCCTACTCTGCCATCATCCCACACTCAAAAAGACTCATATTTTACATTGTTCAAATATATGTTTTACAAGGAAGGGGTAGCAGTGATATCTCTTGTGCATTCACTAGCATAATATTGAAATACATAAAACAATAAGCTTTTAGAAATTCCAGATTTGAAAAAAATACAATAATAGTAGAAGACTTTTGCATATCATTTTGAGACTTTGACCAATAAGACAAAGGTGATAACACTGTCACTGGTAACCTTGTTTAAACATGTATGAACTTCATACTCTAGTAACAGAGAGTATCCATTTTTCAAACATCAAAAGAAAATTGCAGAGGTTGCTTATATCCTAGGATGCAAAGAAAGCTTAAATAAATGCCAAAAAACTGTGACTACTTTGATAATGATCAAAAAAATCTAAAAATAAAAAATGAACAATATTAAGCCACAAGAGGACTAAATAAATAAACTATTTAAAAAATATTTTTCAGAGAAGAACTAAAAACTTCAGTAATTAATGAAATCATCAAATATCAAAATGTATGGGATGCAGCTATAAATTCATATAGAGGAAAAATCGTAAATGTAAGTGCCTTTATTATTAAAGAAGAATCAATAAGTGAACTAAGCATTTGAATAAATAAGCTAACCAAAGAGGCATGAAAAAGGACAGACATTAATGAAGAATAAAGCAGAAAAATTATTGAAGTAGAAAGGAGAAAAATGATTGAATGTATAATCCTGGAATACATTTTTTAAGAACAAATAAATAAACTTAAGCCTATGTTGATTAAGAAAAAAATAATTGGTAAGCACAGATATATAAATGGAAAAAGGGTAATAATAATAAAATTGAAATTTAGAAGTTAAAATTATACTGATTCAATTCCATATTAATAAAAATGAAAATTTTATCCAAAGTGATCTATAGATTCAATGCACTCTACATAAAAACTCCAATGACTTTTTAAAATGGGAATAGATTTTTAGAAATCCTAAAATTAATATGGCACTATACACACAAAAAAACTGAATATCCAAAGCAATCTTGAGCAAAAAAACCACAAACACACAGTTGGAGACATCACTCTACATGATTTCAAAACATACTACAAAGGTATGTATAGTAACCAAAGCAGCATGGTTGATGGTTGGTACCTTCACAGTAAAAGATAGATAGACCAATGGAACAGAATAGAGAGCCCAGAAGTAAATTAATGGAGTTATGGTCAATTGGTTTTTGACAAAGGTGCTGAGAACACACAATAAGGAAAGGACAATTTCTTCAATAAATGGTGTTGGGAAAACTGGTTTTCCAGAAGAATGAAATTGGACCCTTATTCTCACTTCACATAAAATCAACTGAAAATGGATTAAAGCTTTATATGTAAGAACTGAAACCATAAAACTATTAAGGAAAAAACAGGGAAAAAGAATCTTGACATTGGTCTGGGCAATGATTTTTGGATATGACCATCAAAAGCACAGGCAACAAAAGCAAAATAGAGAAATGGGATTGAATCAAACTAAAAAGCGTTTGCACAGCAAACAAAACAAAACAAAAATCATAAGAATGAAGATACAACCAGTGGGATGGCAAAATATTTGCAAACCATGTATCTGATAAGGAGTCAATATCCAGAATATGTAAGAAACTCAAACAATTCAGTAGCAAGAAAACACCTAATTTTAAAAATGGGCAAAGGACCTGAATAGACATTTCTTAAAAGACAACATACAGATGGCACATCAAAAGGTACATCAAAAGGTGCTCAACATAATCATCAGGCAAATGCAAATCAAAACCTTACTGAGGTATCACTTCACACCTATTATCATAAAGACAAAAGATAACAAATGTTGGTGAGAATGTGACACTGTTAGTGGGAATGTAAATTTGTACAGTCATTACAGAAAGCAATGTGGAGGTCCCTCAAAAAATTAAAAAACAGAACTATCATATAACCCAGGAATCCCACTGCTGGGTGTATATCCAAAGAAAGCAAAATCAGTATCATGAAGAGATTACTTCACTCTCATGTCCTTTGAAGCATTATTTACAATAGCCAAGACATGTAAACAACCTAAGTGTTCATCAATGGATGAATGGATAAAGATGTAGCATATATATACAATGGAATATTATTCAGCCATGAGAAAGAAGGAAATCCTGCCATTTACAACAACATGGATGAACCTGCAGAACCTTATGCTAAATGAAAAAAGCCAGACAGAGAAAAACATTCTATGTTCTTACTTAAATGTGGGATCTACAGAAAAGATCAAATGTACAGAGGCAGAGAGAGTAGAATATAGTTACCAGGGGCTGTAGAAGATGGGGAGGAAATGGGAAGATATTGGATGAAGGGTACAAACTGTTATGTACAACACTTCTTATTTTTTGTCTTATATAGGATGAATAAGTCTAAAGATCTAATGTGCAGACATAATGGCTATACTTAATAATACTGTACTGAGGGCAGCCCGGGTGGCTCAGCGGTTTAGCGCCGCCTTCAGCCCAGAGCCTGATCCTGGAGACCCAGGATTGAGTCCCATGTCGGGCTCCCTGCGTGGAGCCTGCTTCTCCCTCTGCCTGTGTCTCTGCCTCTCTCTCTCTCTCTCTCTCTCTCTGTCTCTGTGTGTGTGTCTCTCATGAATAAATAAATAAAATCTAAAAAAAGAAAAAAAAACTGTATTGAACAATATTGCTAAGAGTGTCGATTTTTTAGGTGCACTCTTCACACACACAAAAATGCTAACTATATGAGGTGATAATACAGTAATTAGCTTGATTGTAGTAATCATTTTACTAAGTAAATGTATATCAAATTATAATGTATACCTTAAGTATATAGTTTTTATTTTAAAAACTTAATGAAAAGATAATGCTCAAAGAAAATTTAGATTATTTAAATCATCTAAAGAGCAAATATGGCATTTTTATTTACAGTTTTAGAATCTATACTCATGAGTATGCATTTTTAGTACTAGTATTACTATTATTTAGTTCATTGATAACTTTTTAATTTTCTTCTATATATTTTTTCTGTTTCTATTTCTTCCCCAAATTCTCAATGACAATCTGAAAACTTTTTTTTTTTTTTAAGTCTTGTTTGGGGGCACCTGGGTGGCCCAGTCAAGCAACTAATGCTTGATATCAGTTCAGGTCACCATCTCAGGGTCTGTGAGATCAAGCCCCCAGTTGGGCTCTGTGCTCAGCAGGGAGTCTGCTTGAGATTCTCTGTTTCCCTCTGCCCCTTCCCCTGCTCTCTTTCTCTCTCAAGTAAATAAATAAATAAAATCTTTTAAAAAATAATAAAAATTTTTAAGTTTTGCTTGATCTGTATCTCTTTGATTTTTTAAAAAGATTTTATTTATTCATGAGAGACACAGAGAGAGAAGAGAGGCAGAGACATAGGCAGTGGAAGAAGCAGGCTCCGCGTGGGGAGCCTGATGCAGGACTCCATCCTAGGACCCCCCCCCCCCAGGAGCACGACCTGAGCCAAAGGCAGAGATGCTCAACCCCTGAGCCACCCAGGTGCCTCTGTATCTCTTTGATTATTGTGAGAGAGAAGTTTTAGAAATCTGTTTATTGGCCATTTTATATTAGCTTGTGAATTGTGTATCATTACTTATTTATCATTTTTCTATCAGGTAGTTCATCTTTTTTTCTAAACCACTTTATATGTGGCCAGTAACCCTTTGTCTATGTGGATTTTTTAGTGTTTTTTTCTTAATTTAACATTTTCCTTTTTATTGTTTCATTGTGCTTTTTCTCAGTCAGAAGTGTTCAATGTAGTGAAACATATCAATATTTTCCTTTATTTTCTCCTCACAGGTATTATGATTAGACTGTCCACACCTCAAGACTATATATAAGAATTCATCTACATTTTAAAGTACTATCATCTTTTCACATTTAATATTTAAATCTTTAATCTATCTAGCAGTTACTATTGTGTAAAGTGTGAGGTAGGGATCTAACTTGATTTTTTTTTCTCCACTTAGAGTTGGTTATTCAAAACCATTTATTGAATGATCCTTTTATCTACCAATTAGAAGTTTTACCTTATTGATATGTTAATTTCTTAAATATACTCAAATATGTTTCTTGAATTCCATGGAGCCAATTCTGACACAAATATTACACCCTTTCAATTATTATTATTATATGATGTATTGTTTTAAAAAAGAAACCACTGTACCTCATTTTTTTTTAAAAAAAACTTTTTATCTTTATTATTTTATGAACTTACAAAAAATTCCTTAGAAATTTAAATTGATTTCATTAAATTTTCAGAATAACTTGGAGATAATGGATTTTTTTTTTTACAGTATTGAGTCA
Organism: Nyctereutes procyonoides; assembly: GCF_905146905.1. NCBI lineage: Eukaryota > Metazoa > Chordata > Mammalia > Carnivora > Canidae > Nyctereutes > Nyctereutes procyonoides. The sequence continues at coordinate 45,648,843 of NW_026575142.1, forward strand.
TGTCATCCAATAATATAGTACCTCTGTTTATTCAAATCTACTTTATGTCTATCAGGATAATTTTATAGTGAACATAGAAACCACTTGCGCTAATAATGCTACTGTGAATTAGCTTATTTACCTCAGAACATCTTAGCAACCAGTTCAAAAGGTAGGTTTGATTAGTTATATAATTATTATTGTTTGACAAAAAGAAATATGTGTATTTTATGGAGAAACAAATTCTTTCTTCTAAACTCAGTGAATTTATTGGTTAAGTTTTATCATTGGTCAAATTAATAGATGCTGGTTATGTGGTTCTCTTTTATGTCAACCCTTGGGGGGAACCAATATTAACTGAATAGGAATTATATTCATCAATATGAAAGAATAATTGAGTAAAAATAATATAAAAGAATAAGTAATCATACTTGGGGGTACAAGCAGAAAGGTGAAATAATTGGGGCTTATACAATTTTCTGGAGGTAAAATTTAAATCAAATATAAAACTTAGAAAACTTTGAAGAAAAAGTAGAAATAATAACTTCAACTTTACTTTCCCCTTTAACTTTTCCAAGTTATCTAACAGGGTTTGGATGAATTTTCAGAGATTGTCAGTTCCTCTTAACAAAACCTGTGAGAACAGAGTTTTGAGCATAGGTGACCTCTGTCAATGCATCAGGGGAGATTCAAATGTGTGAAAGCTGAAGGTCCTGATCATATTTTCCCTAAATGGAGTTCCTCTGTGCCCTAGTAGTAGACCAACGCAGTAATTAGAGTCAATCTATGTTTTGAGGTCTGAATATTCAGAATCCCTTTCCTTTCATATCATTTCATACATACTGCCTCTGTCCCCTGAGGGCTTACTGTATGTATGCTAGGCACCCTGTAATCATAATTTTATTTAATTCCCACAAAAAACTATTATATTATCAATTCTGTAGTGTAATTGAGGAGCTGCCCCAATTCACACAGTTAATCATTAGTGGAACTAAAATTTAAATTCATATTTCTACAACCAACCCAAGGCTGTGGTCCCAACGACTACCCCAGTATCGTATTTCCTAAATGTACCAACATTTCTACAATCCATCCTTAGTGTCAGTAATGTTTACTCTTGATGCAAAGAAGACATTAAAACAAGAAAATGGAATTTGTCCTACTCAGTCCCAATATATGAACTTTGCACTTTACAGTTAAATAGGAGGCATTTGGCTTCCTTTGAATTCTTATCGGGGTTCCAGAGTTTTGGTTAAGGTACTACATCTCAAACTGTAAAGATGCATATACCTGGGAATGTTGTTAAAATTCAAATTTTATTTTAGTAGGTCTAGGGTGGAGCTATGAGTCTGCATTTCTAACAACTTCCCAGATGATGCTGATGCTGTGAGTCCACACACCACACTTTCAGTAGTAAGCAGCTAGAAGATCATTATCAACTTATAGTTCTCTAAATTTGGGGGCAATTGTTAAGTATTAGATGCCCAGAGGATCTTGGCCAAAATTAGCTCACATTTTAAAGGAGAAAAAGTACAAATATTTGCTGAGTGATTAAGGCCAAGCATTGTGCTAGATACTTATGTTATCTCTTTAATTCTCACCAGTTCCTTGCAAGAAGGATAGCTGCTCACGGAGCTTCCCCACTCATTATAGAAGTAGTACTATGGGGAGGACGATAGAGGGCGAGTGTGGAGATGGGAGGAGAAACAGCTTGTGAACACCAACTTGTTCCTTGCATTGCACCAAGCAGTTTCATTTATGTCACTTTATTTCACCCCCAAGGATACCATATGAAATATGTATTCTTAACTCTGGGTTCTCTATATGAAGAAATATGTTAAATATGTTAAATCAGCGCTAAACTGCTGAGCCACCTGGGCTGCCCTAGGTACCTGATTTGTATGCTAAAAAATAGTATATTGTTAGTTTTGTAAGTACAAATGGGAATTCATTTGTGTAAGTATGTGTATGTGTGTTTGTAAGTGAGAGAGAGAGGAAAGAAGGGAGAGAGAGAGAGAGAGAGAGAGAGAGAGAGAATATTAATTTATCAATTCAAGAACGGCTACTTACTTCTCAGCCCAAAACTTATTTTTTGGTGATTAGGAGATCCTATTAAGGTGAGAGATGAATGCAACAGTAGCATGCAGAATAAACTTACTGCCAAGTGTCAATATATGTTAAATTAATTTGTTTGAGGTTATTAAGCTCTTAGGTGACAAGAGTAAGGTAGAAATATAGGACTACCTGCCTTCCCAGATCTTGTTTTGGATCACACCCTAATACATTATCAAATCCCCCTCCCACTTTGTAGAGATGTAGATGATAGTATGTTTTATTATAATCAGAGTCTATGATTCATGGATTGTTGCACACCTATTCTAACTCATAAACACCTTATAAGATGAGTCCACTTGAATGCAATCAGCCCTGTTTACTCATTTTGAAGGCACCTGAGCTTGGAGCCTTTCATTGCCCAGAGGCAGAAATAGGAAGCTGCTATTGTAGTGATAAAGCTGTGGTTCATTGTCCAAGTTGGGCTGTATCCAGTAATGGAATCCATAAGCCCTGCACTACTTTCTTCCTTACATTGTCCCCATTGGACTTTATCTCCTTTATCCTGGGGGTGTTTGTAGAATCTTTACTCCGATTGTTGAGCTCTAGGAAGGAGAGGGCTCATCTCAGCACCTCATTTGACAGGTCCAAAAGGAAATCAACAAAAGAATAAAAAAGTGGAGGTAACATTAGCACCTCATTCTCTCCTTTGAAGACTTTACTGCAGTGAATCCTTTTCCACATCCTGGACCTTTGGCCTTCTCACGTACACTCTGATTTTTTTTCCTGAGAAATGACGATGAGATCAAGATGACTTCCCCTGGTGGCTCTGCTCAGAGTGGTTTCATGGGTCATGAACTAGCTAATCTGGGGAGAGCAGACCAAAAATAAAAATGTGAGTCTAGAGTTATCTAGTAACTTAAAAATTCCAAACACTGTGTGTGCATGGGCACGTGCACTCATACATATGTTATCTTAGAGCATGCCTCTGATATCTAATCTGAGTGTTATGTCCATGTTTGTTTAGAGAAGTAGACTAGAGAAAAACAAGGTAGGGAAATAAAGTTGAAATTCATTGCTACAGATGGCTACTGCTCTGTGACAGTGTTTTCTGTATGGAATCAAATGATAAATGAGATTGGAGAGGAGGGAGACAGAAAAGGAGGAATGGAAGCAACAGCCTCTTACTAGCCCCTCAGAAAGAGAAAGAGAAAGCTTGATTATTTCCTGGGTAATAGTATAGAAAGGCTGAGCAGGAGGTGAGTTTATGAGGGGATTTGAAAATGAAGAAGAAAAAATTACCTCTCTGGAAAAGCAAATAGAGTGCAAAGATATGAGCACCATGGAGAAAACAAGTTTTGTTTTAAACAGGCTTGAGGTTCTGCCAACATTCTGAACAAAAGTGAACAGAGTAAGATACATTTCTGACTGCTGCAGGTAACTTCCTTTCAAGATCTACTCACATCTGGTTTGCATTTTGTGTAGTTTGAAGTTTGTGAAATCATCTTATAAACCATTTCCATTAAAGTCTAAGTAGGGTGTGGAAATGAGTTGAGCATGCTGAAGGGAGTGAATTAGTGTTGTCAGGAGAACAACAAGGAGCTCTGTTTCACTAGAGTATAGGATGCCTGATGAGGAATAGAATAAGAATTGGGTGGAAAGTTAAATTGGAGTAGGATTACAGAGGTCTTTACAGTGTGGAGTGGAGTTAGGAATTTGTTCAGTAGAGAGTTTTGCCCTGAGAACTTGCTGCATTTTTAAAAAATGTATGTATGATATACTCATAGGTGGGTGGAAATATGATCTGGAGAGAGTTCAAGATTAATGATACCAATTCCAATGCCTTTTACATAGAGGCCATTTTGAATCCTTGAGAGAGATGATATGGTCTAGAGAGAAAATGTAGGGATAGAAAGATCACTCAGAACAGACGCTTAAAGAAGACTTACGCTTTTAAATAATATGAGATTAAGAAAAGAAGTCATTGATGAAGACAGAGAAGTAGGAAAAGAATATGATTACATATTGCCATAGGAGCCAAAAAAAAAAAAAACCAGAAAGGTTTTTTTTTTCATAAATTACAATTTGTATTTTCCTTTTACTTCATGGAAAATGGATAGTTTTTTCCTTTTAATCTTCACACCTGAAAAATTAATTATTTATGGTGAGGAATTATCCAAAAAGTCATATTCCTGTGTAAAAATCATTTTACATGTCAGATGAGCTCCCCAAACAAAACCTCATTATCTAAGCATGCTCAATTCTTTTTCTTTCTTTCCTTTCTTTCTTTCTTTCATTCATTCTTTCTTTTCTTTTCTTTTCTTTTTCTTTCTTCTCCTTTCTTTCTTCTTCTTCATTTAAAAAATTTTGTTAGTTAACATACAATAATGCAATATTGGTTTCTGGAGTAGAAAAGTGTTCTTGATCCCTGTGCCTGAGTCATATTCTTGGTAACCTGCCCAGCCTCCAGACCTGCTACCTGCTGATACCTAACAGCTGCCTGCCTGCCTTTTTTTAGCATGTTACTCTGTATAATTTGTTGCAAGGCTTATGTCATCCCTGTTGTTTTGTATTGTACTTATCTGGCTCATCCATCATCTGTTACTTGTTACTGTTCTCTCTAGAGGTCCTCTTCTCTCTCTAGGTACCCTGGACTCCTCCAACCCTCTAACTGAATCTGTCCTCTAAGCATCTGGCCTACCCCAGTATTCTGCCTTTGGCAGTTTATGGAATCAGTAATGCCCAATACTGCCTCATGATGTGACGAATCCAAATGACTAACTAATTGAGGATATGATTGATGTCAGATTCAGCATTATAAATACCCTGTTTAAGAACAGGTGTTCTATAAACATGAAAGGAATAAATGCACACTTGTAGCAAATTTCATTAACATTTATTCAAGTTTATTCAAATTTGAGAGAATCCCACATGGTAAATGGATTGGTTTCCATTTTGTTTCAAATTAAGCCACAAATTAAACTTAAGGTAGAGTGTCTTTTAATAAATTTTATCAAAATCAGTCAAATTTTTTGACACACAGAGCAAAACATGTCAGTGCTATTTGATTAGATATTAAAAGATAGAATTATTGCTTTTGCATGTTCTTGGAAGATATTCTTAAAATCTTTAGAAAGCCAACATGGGTAACTGTAGTACATATCTCTAGTACATCATATCCTATCTCATTGGCCAACCTCTGATTTCAGCTGCAATTGGAACAGACAGTTCAGTTCAAGTGCTTGCCTTTGGCTTTCTGTCTCAGGCTCCTCGCCATCTGGGAATTTTCTAGCTAAACCAAGGACAAGGAAGTGCAAGCTTTTATTGCCTCTGGGAGAACCCTCTGCCAGTTGATGAAGGCAACCCATGAATGTATCAGCCTCTCATCTTTGGGGTATTCTGATCAATTTTTAGGTAATTTGGTAAATCAAGTCCCTGTTTTCCACAGCTGCAAATATGATACCAAACCTTTATATTCCTTCCCATCTAGCACTTTCCTTGTTCCCTCAGTCTAGCATCCTTCACTCACCTACCAAATAAACCTTTACCCGAGTACTTGTCTCAGGCTCTGCTTATGGGGAAACCCAAAAGGCAGCAGTAATCTCCATATCGAGTCAACTACACAAATGGACCTGCCTTGTATAGATTTCATTTGTTCTTATTTGAAAGTAAGTGTTTTATGTGTTTTTAAATATTCAGCCAATTGCTGTTTACCTACTATGTGTTCAACACCATGCAAAGACTCGTGAGAGCACATTGGAAAAAAGCATGAGGTTTACACTCAGAAATTCTGGTTTCAGTCTTGACTTTACCATACACTATCTAATATTTGGCAAATAACTTAAATTCCCTAGCCCTTGCCTATAGAATAGGGAAAATTAAATCCCTCTTTCTGAGGAATGGGGCAAATATTGCCAATATTTCAATTAGTCATAATAATAAGCACATGTAGTCTGCACTATAAAATATATTGCATAATTATAGAACATCATCATGGTGTTGGTGTTTCCCTCTTGTGAAGGTTGTAAACACATTGAAACTGTGGAGTGTATTTTATATTTTTCTAATTTTCAAAAATACTTTATAACAGCACTGGTACTAAATATGTATGTATTAGTCAATTAATACCTTATTAGTTGACATAAAAATATGAGATTATTGTCTAGAAGAGTGACATAGTTGAGGTGCTCACTTTTCATTTGAGTTACTTATAGATATGTTTTCTAGGTACCTGATTTAGTTTTTTTTAGGATTTTATTTATTTATTCATGAGAGAGAAAGAGAGAGAGAGGCCTAGACACAGACAGAGGGAGAAGCAGGCTCCATACAGGGAGCCTGATGTGGGACTCGATCCTGGGTCTCCAGGATCACACCCTGGGCTGAAGGCAGCACTAAACTGCTGAACCACCTGGGCTGCCCTAGGTATCTGATTTGTATGCTAAAAAATAGTATATTGTTAGTTTTGTAAGTACAAATGATAATCCATTTGTGTAAGTGTGTGTATGTGTGTTTGTGAGTGAGAGAGAGAGGAAAGAAGGGAGAGAGAGAGAGAGAGAGAGAATATTAATTTATCAATTCAAGAATGGCTACTTACTTCTCAGCCCAAAACTTATTTTTTGGTGATTTAGGAGATCCTATTAAGGTGAGAGATGAATGCAACAGTAGCATGCAGAATAAACTTACTGCCAAGTGTCAAACCATGTCAAAAACCCATGGAAAGCAACTGAATTTTATTGATCTTCTCTAATGTTTACACTCTGTCATTTTCTGCTGTTAACTTTATTTCTTCCTTCTACTTTCTTTGGATTCTATTTTGTTAACTTTTTTTTTTTAGTTTTTTTCTCAAGTTTTAATTTAGATTCCAGTTGGTCAATACACAGTGCAATATTAGTTTCAGGTATAGAATTTAGTGATTCATCATCTCCTATACACATACCCAGGGCTCATCTCAACAAGTGCCTTGCCCAATATCCATTGCCCATCCAACCCATCCTCATGCCCACCTCTTGTTTTTAACTTTTTGAGAGGATGCATAGCTCATTGGTTCTTAGTTTTTATTCCTTTTGAATATGTGCCTGTGAATCTCTAAATTTTCCCCTAAGTATGACTCTAGCTGCATCACACATATTTTGGTATTTAATGATTTTATTATCCTCCAGATAAAACATTTTACATTCTTCAATATAGTCTCTTCACTGAGTCATGATTTACTTAAATCTATTTCTCAATTTCTAAATCAACAGAGATATTCTGGTAAAATTTTATTATTGGTTTCTAAATTAATTGCATTGTGACCCTAAAAAAATAGTTTGTATGATTTTAGTTCTTTAAAACTTGTAGAACTGTACCTGTGGCAAGCCCACAAAATGATAAATTTTGAAATGTCCCAGGTGTGCTTAAAAACAACGTGTATTACATTATTTTATGCATGTTAATTAGTTCAAGTTTGTTATTTGTGTTATTCCACTGTCTCTTTTTTTTTAATTTTTATTTATTTATGATAGTCACAGAGAGAGAGAGAGAGAGAGAGAGAAGAGAGAGAGAGAGAGGCAGAGACACAGGCAGAGGGAGAAGCAGGCTCCATACAGGGAGCCCGATGTGGGACTCGATCCCGGGTCTCCAGGATCGCGCCCTGGGCCAAAGGCAGGCGCCAAACCGCTGCGCCACCCAGGGATCCCCTATTCCACTGTCTCTTAATTGATTTTCTCTCTGCTAGCTTTTATTATAAAGAAAAGTGTGTTATAATCTTGCACTGTAACTGTGCGTTTGTCTATTATTTTTATTGTCAATTGATACTTTTTGTTTTATTTATGTTTTAAAAGAATTTATTTATTTACTCATGAGAGACAGAGAGATAGAGAGGCAGAGACACAGGCAGAGGGAGAAGCAGGCTCCATACAGGGAGCCCAATGTGGGACTCAATCTCGGGACTACAGGATCATGCCCTGGGCGGAAGGCAGGGGCTAAACCACTGAGACACCCAGGCATCCCAATTGTTACTTTATTTTAAGGCTATGTTATTAGATACATACAAATATAGAATTGTTATAAAATATCCTCACTTTTTGCCTTTAATTCTACTTTATCTGACATTATAGTTATGCAAATTTTATTTTAATTTTATAATTATTTTTGTGTTTATTTTTATAAAAGTTTGTAATTTTTTCACCTTTTTTACTTTCATTTTTTTTTTAATTTTATGCTTTTAATTCCAGTTAGTTAACGTACAGTGTTATATTAGTTTCAGGTGTATAAATTAGTGATTCAACACTTCCATACATCACCGTGTGCTCATCACAAGTTCTCCTTAATCCCCATGCTGCATTTAGCTCATCGTCCCATCCTCTCTAGTAACCATCAGTTTGTTCTCTATATTTAAGAATCTGTTTCTTGATTTCTCTCTCCCTCTCTCTTATTTTTTTCTCTGTTTTGTCTGTAGATTTTAAATATGTCTGATAAAAAGAATCTGATTTCAAATACAGTCTGATAATGTTTGTCTTTATCTTTTCATTAGAATATTTAGCCTATTTATACTTAATGTAATTGCTGATCAAATTGAATTTAAATTTAGCATTCTATTATGAGCTTTCTATTTATTCTGCATACTTTGTTCTTTCTGCGGTTTGCTTAACTTCATTTGCTTGATAATTTATTATTTCATTTTCCTGCTATTTCTTCAAAAGTTATACACTCTTACTATTCTTTCCCTAGTTATTTTAGGGATTAGAGTGCATATTCTTGGCTTATCAAATGTAGGATTAATTGGTTCTTTTAGACTGTGGCCACATAATGAAAGCTGATCAAAGACACTTACCTGCATTTTAATTAGAATGGTTAAATTCCATATACCTTCCATTAAAATATAAATACCATTATTTGATGTATACTTTATTCATATTATATATATATATATATGCACATATATATATAATAAGCCAAAAAAACTACTTTTATGACTCTCTTGCATAACCAATAATTTTTTGGTTTAACTCACTTATTTAGCTATTGTAGCCACTCTTCAGAAATAGGACAATCCCTTATCCCAAATTTGCTTCAATTAGGACTGATGATGCCACATCCATTAAAAAAAAAAGGTTATGAAAGGTATATTACTTTCCTGATATAGCTGTCTGGGGAAAGCAGGGCAGATATCTCCAGCTGGTCTCGAAAACCTGGGAGAGTAGGAAAAAGACATCGGCTTAAGGTTTTTATGGTAGTTAGAGGGTGGGGATGGGATGAGGGTTCCTGTGCATGAGTAAGAGCTTACCTGGTTTAAATCTTCCACTGGCACCAGAGGAGGAAGCAAGTACCTAGGCTTTTTTATTAGCATACTCAGATGGGAAGCAGAAGGGGAAGAGGGAGAATATTTAGCTTAAAAGCTTTTAGTGGTCAAATATCAAAACATAGAGTCAAACTCCTTATATTAACCTTTCTATTGCTCTTTATTACTTTCAATATTTCTTTTTTAAAAAAAAGGATTTTATATATTTACTCATGAGAGAAAGAGAGGGGGCGGGGTAGGCAGAGACACAGGCAGAGGGAGAAGCAGGCTCCATGCAGGGAGCATGACGAGGGACTCTATCCCAGGTCTCCAGGATCACGCCCTGGGCTGAAGGTGGGGCTAAACCGCTGAGCCACCCAGGGATCCCCTACTTTCAATATTTCTAAGCTTCCATCTGAGATCTTTTACATTCTGTCATTTCAGTCTGAAGAACATCCTTTAATGTTTATTTTAGCATGTCTGCTTCTGGGAAACTGCCTCATTTTGTTAATCTGACGTTTTTTTCACCATCAATTTTAGAAGGTACAAGGATAACAGCTGTTTTATTTTAACACTTGGAAGAGATAATTTCACTGTTAGGTGAGGTTTGTTGCTTTTCCTGAATGGTAAACTATTGGTCTAGTTGTTCTTTTAAAACTAATGTCTTTCTATGACTCACTTTAAGATTTTTGTTTCCATTTTCAGGTTTTAGCAGTTTTATCATTTAATTCCTCAGTGCGGATTTCTTTTTCAGTTGTTCTTCATGGGATTTGTGGTGCTTCTTGAATCAGTAGCTTGACGTCTTTCTCTCTTTGGGGGGTGTGGTTCTTAGCTATGACCATTTCAGAATTTTCTTCAGTCTGATTATATCTTCCCTTTCATCTTGCTTCAGGCTTTTTATCTCTCACCTCTATACTTAGTACTACATTTAAATGCTAGACTTTCTCACTGTGTCCTCTATGTCTCTTACTGTCTCTTCTGTACTTTCCATTATTTCATTTCTGCGGGCTTCAGTGAGCATCTTCCAAGTAACTAAGTCTTTCTCTGGCTGAGTCAGATCTATTAGACCCATCTGTTGAGTTTGTTATTTCAGTTCCTGTTTTCAGTTTTAGAGTTTTCTATTAATGTTTTCTTCTGTCAAAACAATCTGTCTTTTATCTTCTTGAGCATGGTAAACAGATTTACTTTAAAGTCTTTATTAAGATGTGCCTTTCTGAACCCCCTATCAAATAGTTCCTTTTGCTGTGGGTTTCTGCTGGGTTTTTCTCATATTATCTTGTTCCTTATGGGGCTATTTTTTATTATCTTCTTGGAATTACAGCTTTAAATTGTTAGTAGAAATAATGTGGTGTCTAAGAAATATTACTTCCTCTATAAAGACTTCTGAGGGCTTCTGTAAAACATCTTAGGACACAAGCATTCTTGGGTGTCTGAAGTCTCTAATAATATGGTATTACTTTAATTCTGTTTCAAGGATTAAGATAATCCAAGGCTGAACTAAAGAACTTATTTATTTCCTGTTTACTCTTTTCCTTGGGCTGTATCTCTTTGTCTCATCCTGAAACAGGAGTGTTCACTATGTCTACCCACCCTAGTGGGCTCTAGACTAAAATCTTCCTGTAACCTTATGAAGATGTCAGAGGTTCATTCAGCCTCTCAGATGCTTATTCCAGAATCAGAAAATCCTATTAGGGGAAAAGTGGCCCTAAATTCCAGACTCACTTTTGACTGTTCCCTATCCTAGATCCTGGGCCAATAATTCTTCATTATATTGTTGGTTATACACTACCTTCAAGATAATTTTTAAGAAAATATTTTTCTCAGCTTTCTAGTTGTCTTTTGTGAGACTACTGGACCAAGTTACATACCAAATTCTGCCATTACAGGAAATGGAAGATAGTGGGTTGCATATTTTAATGATTTTAATAGATAATAGTTTATGTTAATTTATAACAGAAAGATTACTAGTATATCCAACCTATTATTTCATAGATTCTATTGTTTAGGACAAATAAAAAATTTTTAATCAGTCAATTTGAAGAAGAATACTTAGGAAACAATAGGTCACTGATAGCAAAATTATGAAATTGGAATGAAATTAATTATGTAAAACTACACCAGTAGGATTGTGAGATAGAGCCTAGAGAGATGTCCTGAGGCAATGATGCACGGGCAATGATAATTTCTTAGAGAGTGGCAGCAAGGGGAACTAGTATTCTCTAATGAGTAATTAAAGACAGAATACTAATCTAGGAAGTGATTAAGGGCAGATTACTAACCACAACTGGGCTTTGAATAATACCCTTATCTAATGCCTGAAGTTATTTTTTTTTGAGATTTTATTTATTTATTCATGAGAGACAAAGACAGAGAGAGAGAGAGAGGCAGAGATACAGGCAGAGGCAGATGTGGGATGATTATCTTTTCCCAAGTTCAGAAATAGATACTTATGGAAGAGAACACCAAAACGTATGGAGGGACATGATGATTTAAGTGCCTTCTCTTTGGAATTCCTTTGGTCTTGATATTTTTCCATATTTTATTGAGGTCTTCTATCTAGAATTCCAGATGTTGTTTTAGTGATTTATTGATTATAAGTTATACAAAGACTAAGTTTTCAGACAGTCCTAGTCATTTTATTTTTATTTATTTATTTTTTTAAAAAAGTTTTATTTATTTGAGAGAAACAGATGTAGTGAGAGACAGCATGAGCAGGGTGGAGAGGGGAAACAGGCTTCCTGCTGCGCAGGGAGCCAGACACAGGACTCAATCCTAGGACCCTGATCATTGCCTGAGCTGAAGGCAGCCGCTTAACCCAACTGAGCCACCCAGGCATCCCCTAAATCATTCTAATATATTAGATTTATAAATAAGAGAAATATCAGCTTCATAAATGACTTCAATGCTATTGCTAATGACTTCAGTTAATTCAAGAGTTATGCAAACCAAAATGTTCAGTCTTGAAGAAAGAGATGCAGACCTTCCTAGAATTATTAAATTTCACTGATATTTTTTTTCCAAGAAAGCCACTATGGCCCTAATTCATTTTTTTTTTAGATTTTATTTATTTATTTGAGAGAGAACACATGAGAGAGCATGAGTGGGAAGGAAGGGGCAGAGGGAAAGGAGTCAAGGGAGGGAGAAGCAGGCTTCCCATTGAGCAAGGAGCCCAATGCAGGGCTCAATTCCGGGACCCCAAGATCCTGAGCCGAAGGCAGATGCTTAGCCAACTGAGTCACCCAGGTGTGTCTCATTTCTTGCTTGAGAAAATGTCTCTGTAACATTGAGTTGACAATTTGTGGACATGGTACTGAAAAATAAGTATCTGTTTATTTGAGAGTATGCTAATACTGTATAATCAAAAAATTAAGCCTTATTTCCTATCATTGGGTCTTCATAATAGATTATTGGTACTGTGGTTGGCCACACATTGCCACCATGGGTATATGAGTGTTGCATATCTGTAGCTAGACTTTACCTATGTCCAGTGATCTTCTCCAGGTGTATATCTAGGGCTTTTTTATGTTATACATATAGTACTGAAATAACTTTAATTTTACTTTTGACTACATAATTTTTCTTAAAGCCAGAAAATAATATGTAATTTTCAGACATAAACCACCTATTTATTTTGCCACTTTCACTAGAAATCCTGATGTTAGAAAATTTAGGTAAAGAGACCTATTCTTTAATTTTGAACTAGAGAACTACAGAGTTTACAGGTGACTTCTGTATTAAACTCAGGATTAAAAAGAGGAGTCAGTAAGAAAAGTACCAAATAAATCCTCACCATTTGGGAAAAAAAAAAAGAATAAGAATTCTCTGCTCTTACATTATATTCTTAGTTTTGATCCAACCAATTTGTTTTTGTAGATGTACATTCTTATTCACTACAACCGTTGGGAATAGTTTGCATCAAAGCCTTGTCTATCCTAGTGGCCTATGAATAATTTTAATATATTTTTAAAAATCTATGGAAGTTGTATCATAGGAAATAACCAAATAGGAAAAAAAGACAAGCAGCCAAGCCAAAAGTTGATTATTTGAAAAAATTAATAAAATAGATATGCCTCCATGAAGGTTGTTCAAGAGAAAACAAAATGGGAAGATAAAAAATAAAATATTTGGGTTGAAAAGAAGATATTACTATAGGTGGAACACAAATTAAAAGTAACTAAGAGAATATTATGAATGACTTTATTCCAGTAAATTTGGAAACTTGAGATAGTTTACACATGCAATTTGTAAATTAGAAATACAACTATAAACGTCTCTGAGATATCCACCTGATTGGCAGTTGTGTCAAAATGTCTGACAATACCACATGTTTCAGGTGTGTGGAACGGTAAGATCTCTTACATATTTTTTGGCGGAAGTATAAATTGGTATAATTACTTTAGAAAAGAAATCCATTAATGAATACATTTGAAGATCTATAAGCCCTATGCCCCCAAATTTCACTCCTTGTATATATCCAGAAGACATTCTCATGTATGCACTGGAAGACATGTAAAAGGGTTTTTAAAAGCATTGTGTAAACTAGGAAAGATGAACACTGGAAACAGATGTAATGGATAGATAAATTTTATTTGCAATGGAACACTATAGCACTGATGAATGAACAACACTAGACACATTACCATGGATGAAATCTACATATAAAATCTTGAACTTCAAAAAGGATACATAGTTTATGATTTTCTTTATATAGAGTTCAAAAATATGCAAAATGAAGCAATATATTCAAGAATGTGGTGCATTGTATTATTTATTCAAAATATTCACTATCTTATCTTTGTTGTGCATTTTATTTTTTACAACACTGATGTCAGTCAGTCACATAACTTACTTTTGAAATTGAATGTGAGCAGAAGTGACGCATGCCACTTTGGAGAGTAAACTTTAAGAATCATCATGTGGTTCTGCTGTCACCCTCTTCCATCTGCCACAGCCATAGCATGTCCCAGATAGGGTCTGTTCTCTTCATCCTGGAAGCATACCCAGGGAATAAAGCTTCAGCCAATCTACAGTCAATGTAGTACTCTGTAATCTGAGTAAAAAATACTTCTTTGTTTTTGTAAGCCATAGAGATTGTTACCTTACAGTAGATGTTGACATAATAAAAAATACGTCCCACTAGCAGTTGCAGACTGGGGGTAGCAGGATTAGAGACAAGAGGGATGGCAACTTGTTATGCAGTGGGAAAACATTTAATGACACTACAGTGACAATGGCTTAAAAAGCAGATAATATACTGAATTATTTTGTGACATTAGGCTAAGACATTGGGAAACAGAATATTACTAGCAACTCCTAGTTGCCATTGGCTGCATTTGACATGGTGGTACAAAAAAAGAAGTGAGATCACAAAAGGATTGGCCAATATATAAACCAAGATGAAAAGAAATGAAAGCAAGCAAGCTGGGGATTTAGAGGGTTGGAAGATGCAACTTATTCTCATAACCAAAAGTAAAGTTGAAAATACCTACCTCTGAGTGACAAAAGCTGATTAAAAAAACTCAGCTCTTGGGAGTCATAGACCAAATCAAAGATACCCAGGGGTGCCTTTTGTTGAATTGATTATGGCAGTAGCTGGTAAATCTTTTCAGGTGCACAAATGGCTTAAAAGAGCCTAAGCATATGGTCCCCCCCACCCCAGTAGAAGTCTGATAGCTAAATAACAACAACAAATCCTCTGTGTAAATCTACAGAAGCATGTCCTGAAAAAAATTGCTAATGTTGCTGTTGGTACAAAAAGCTGATGAAGCTGTTGAGAAATTCATACTGCCAAAATAGCCATCAACCATTGTGTCTATTCTAAGAGCAAGAAGAAAATTGTCATCCCCGAGAGCACGTATTTTCAGTGCCCTTTTCAAATGTGGTCCAATAAGGATAAGAGATAAGGAAAACTACCTAGAGGGTAGAGTTAAGAGTTGTCTAGAAGCATGGGCAGGGAAGCTAGACACAGTGCAGAATGAGCCTAATCAAGAGACATTTCTTCCCACATTGGTGGATGGTCTTATAACAATTATACCCAGTACTCAGAATTGCTACTTTCAGCAGAACTAACATGGGTCCACAAATGAAGAGGAGCTGTGTCTGGATCTGATGTTAAGGTGATCACAAAATCCTGGATCTAGAATCTGGTGATGTGGTGGGATACATCATCTAATGTTTTCCTTGGGGACGGGGAGAGTGTATTATTACATGAAAGAGTGAGATGAATATTTGTGACCAAGAGAGCAGACTGTGATCAATTTTACTCTTTTTTTTCACTATCATTTCCTGTAAGTGGATTATTCATCTCTGTCCTTTGCCATATATTTATTTTGTTGTGTATCTCTCTGGGATACCCCCTTATTGATAACAGGTTTGGCCAGTGAAACATGATGGAATTGATATGTGCCATTTTCTAGAAGTTTTAAGAGCCTTCCACATGGTTTTGCTGCTGCTCCTTTTCCTTTACTGTGATACTGAGACAGATACTACTACTTTAGCCTGGGTCCTGAAGTGAAAAAGATGTGGAACAGAGCCAAAGTTAACTCATGGGCACACAGTCAACCAGCACCAAATGTATACTTGAGCAAAAAAATTAACATTTCTTTGTATGAGTTACTACTGTAGCATAATTTAGCAAAGCATTAATACAGGGATATACATAAGTGAGAAAAATTGAAAGGAAAATGAGAGAATTTTAAGCAGAAAATTTGGGGCAATGATTCTCTTTAGTGGAGAGACAGGAGGGTTCAGAAAGAAGCACAAGGATATTTATTTAGGTGGTGGGTATATGAACATTGTATCTTTTTTTTTCACTTTGCAAATACAATAGTATATAGATGGGTAGAACACATTGTATGGTACATATACATGTGTGAGCACATATACAAAAACATATGTACCTGTGCATATTCTATATGCAAATATGCTTATATATGTATCTATATATACATTCTGTTGTTTGTAAGAAACATTTCATAACTATAAAGTAGGGAAAGCATATTAAACTTATGAAATAATAAACTAACACCTGCTTTGACCCGTGCTTCTTCCTAAAACCACACTAGAATAACAGTAGAACTATGTAAATAGATAAAATTGCCAAAATAAGGGCGCCTGGGTGGCTCAATTGATTAAGCATCTGACTCTTGATTTCTACTCAGGTCATGATCTCAGAGTCATGGGATTGAGCCTCTAGTTGGGCTCTGCTCTCAGTGCAGAGTTTGCTTATCCCCCTCCTTCCCCCTCTGCTCCTCCCTCCCCCCTGCACTCTCTCTGTCTCAAATAAATAAATAAAATATTTTTTTAAAAAATTGGCAAAACAACACAAAGACGAGAGGAGAAACAGCAACATTTTGACTTAGATCAGAGAGAGCTGAAGCCTAGACTAGTACCCTGAGAAGCTCCATCTCCAAATGTTTCAAATCAAATTACTCCAGAAAAGATCGCAACTGTAGGCAATGTGTCCCTCTAAAGATGGTGTTGAGTTAATGCTGAAAACTGGAGTCATCTAAAAATTCTATAATTCACAGTTGGACTCCCAGATCCACTCCTCCTCTACAAGCAGCTGAATTACTTACTCTCTACTTGCAGAAGACTGGGGGTTTAATTTTGAAGATGCAGAACCTCAGGACATCAGGCAAAGCTGATCCAGAAAAGACCATATTTAAAACCGGGAGATCAAATAATAATCCACAGTAAAAAAATATTCCACCAGGTTTTCCATTTTCAGTGCCAGAATGACTCTGAAAGAATAAGCAGTTAATGTTACAAAGAGATTAAAATGATTATTCTTCTAGAGCTGTTACAACTCCTAAAATGTGGGTATGTGGGAAATCCCGAGTCATTCAAACAAACATTCTTTGAGTAGCTACCATGTGGCAAGAATCGTCCTAAGCAGAAGAGATACAAGAAAGAAAATGTCCCTTGCTCTCTCAAGAGGTGAATGTTTGATGGTCTGAGGAGACATTAAACAAATACTTATATGAATAATTAATGAATGACAATGATGAAAAGTGCTTCATTGGTGACCAACCATTCTGGTAAATATTTTGTACATGAAGAAATACATAACTGTTCTGGCATGGATGTCAGCTAATCAAAATGGACACCAGTGGTGGACAGTTCCAGTGTCTCCCAGCTAAAGAGCATTGCTGAATATATTAAGTGATATAGCCTTTCACACAAAGTTTGGTTATCCCACATTTATTATTAAAATCACCAAAATAAAAGGAAAATTCTGACGGAGCATACTTGTCTAAAGATCATACTGAGATTAAAAACAGTGATCTGTAATGCATTCTTGAGGTCAGGTGATATGTCATCTTACTTAAACACAATGAATTCAGCTGATTTTCCACACGGATCTCAGTAGGGATAATCGTCAAACCCTGGGTGATTAGATGACCGAATAACTCCGCAATGCTCATTGTATTTTTACATGAGGTTAAAATTATTATTTTAGGGGACAAGGATCAGAGTCAGCGGTCAGGGAAATGTCGAATTCTGCTTTTTGAGATGACGATATTAAGACCTGGAGCTAATACAGAAGTTACTTTTTTTTCCCCTTCCCTGGGCTATAGCATCTGGGGTCTTAAATTTGGATTATGGAAGTCAGAAAGGGTAGGAGTCTAAAGGGTTTAAAGAAATCACCTATGGAGTGGAGGTTAAAAAAGAGTCCTCTTGATGTGTTTTGAATTCTTCGAGAGTATCTAAGCAGCCTTTTTTCTTGCCTCACTCTGCTCTTTCTGCTTGCCTCACGCTCTTTCTCTCTCCTATCCCCCATTCCAAACTTCAAGGTGACCTCCTCCTTGTGGTGGGTAAATGATAGATGAGAGAGACCACCCGGCTGGGCCTACCACACTGCAAGTGCCACCCCGGGTCCAGTAGGGTTCAGAGAGGCCCCCCCATTTAGAACGCTTTGTATTTTTTGTTACACTGTTCTCCCAGCACTGGATAAAAAACATAGCATGAACAATAGAGCTGTGTGAGATTTAAAATATCTGAATACATAATAATTTCACCCAGCTTTCAGAAAAAACTAAAACGTAAATAACAAAAACCACTCCTCAGAATGTGTGAACCTAAATTTTCGGTCACTTTGGAAGCATTTTCTTCTCTTTCTAGTTTTTCATTATCTAGGCCAGTTGGCAATAAAACAGCATTTAATTATACATAACGTGAGAACTCTGGTGAGAGAATATGGGTTGTGATCTAGTCAAAACTACTTTGAGGCCAGAAATTGTTCATTCTTGATGCCTTCATTCTTATCTGCTTTCCCCCTATTTATTTTGTACTTTTATTTTTCCCTGAAGTTTTTCTTTCTTCGCTTTTTTTTTTGTATATGGCCTTCATTTTCTGTTCCTTTTCATTATTTTCTCTTTTAAAAGTCCCACCTTTACTGAAGTACAAGCAGTTTCCTTGCAGGAAAAAAAGATAGAAAGAAAACTATTTTGTTCAGGAAATAATTACTTAAAATTGGCAAGGTTATTTTTTTGTTTGGGTTTGTGTGTGTATGTGTGTGTGTGTGTGTGTGTGTGTGTGTGTTTGCAGTGATGTAAATTGTAGTCACATTAATGAGATCACGTTTTATAGTGAAAGGTACTTTCAGGAAAGGGATGATAAAAACATGCTCCATGTAAACCTGAAGCTTCTGCTGGAAGTACATTGTGGGCTTCATTTGAATAAAATTTATCCTGTGAATCTGTTGCTTCTTATGGATTTTGAGAAAGTACCCTGTTCTTCCTGTCAGTGGCAGGCAGCATCTCTTTAATTTTATTTCCAATAATATTGCAGTACTCCAGTACTCATTTTAAAGATAGATGGATTTTTTTTTCTCTCATAAAGAAGAACATTGTGGGGGAAAAAACGCTGGATGTGATTTCAAAAAATGTCAAAATATGTCAAACGCAGATACCACTCAAGGGTTTCATTAACTGAAGCTTTGGTGATAAGTGTCATCTTGTCAAAGACCCACCCATCTCTTCCAATACATTACCAAATGTACTAATTTCCTTGCCGAGCTTGATGTTTATTGTATAGCTGAAATTGAAAATGGTCGGTAATGGAGTGAGCTTCAATCCAAGACCAATTCTGAATCTAAATTACTTGCTTCTTTCAATAGCATCGACAGAGGAGAGCTTTATGCACCTTGTACCTAATCAACCCTTACTGTGACCCTAAATTCAGCAGTCTTCAGAGATTAATAATAAAATCCTCAGTTCAAACAATTATTTGCCCTGAACAAGTTGCCCATTTCTTATGCTGGGAATGAAAGAATGTGACATTATTTTTTAAAAGCTCTGCGTGTTGTGGCCCACCATTTATTTTTGATCTCTGACCCGCCCCCCCCCCTTGCAGCCTGATTGCAAATCCCACATGCTTACTTGAATATTTTTTGGGGGGTGGGAGGGAGTTGTGAAGAGATTTCTTTGTTAGCATTTTAATATGCCTGTTCTCATTTCATATCTCTTCATGGTTCTGGTTTTCACAAAATAAATGAGATATATTTTATCAATATATATTTTTAAAGTTTTTAATATATAGCTCTATTGACTGTGGAAAGCATGACCTAATTTTGGCTTTGTACAGAACTACTTTGAGTCTCTAGGAAATAAACTCGCTGAAAAAATCAAGTATATCTCTACTTTCTCAAAGAATCAGATTCAGAAAATGTCTTATAGAGACTCAACCGTAACTAATCTTTTAATCAATTGTTTTTCTTACTCAAATTTATTTGGCGGCATAGTTTATAGCTCTTGAGTGAGATTAGCTGAGCAATATCAATTCTTTTACTCATATTTACAATGAAAAATATTTATATTTATTGCTAGACTTTGTTGTTGGTAGTGGTTTGTTTGGTTTTTGTTTTGTTTTGTTTTGTTTGGTATCTTCAACTTCCTTGTGTCCAATTAGTATTCATTAGTGTGGTTATGATAATAGAAAAGCTCAATCTATTGAGCTTTTCATAACATTAGGGGGCTGGGGGAAAGTTTTGAAACAAAACAGTAAAGGAAATATTTGGACACCCTAAATGGCTCCTTTGATTCATCAGTGAGAGTCAGTCTTCTGTCCAGGAGCCTGCTGGGGGAGGGAAGAGACCCATGGTGCATTGTCGCCCTAGAAACTCTGCCTGACATTTGACATTGTCAACATTTCCTCTGGCTGTCTGCTTTTGGAGGGAAATCCTCCCTGAGGACTGCCCCGCTTGACAGAATGAGTGTCTCCAGAAGATTCTCCTATCTTTTGAATGCATTTCTTATGCCCAACAGCAATAATGGCCATCTAAGTATTGATTATATAATATGTCTGCTGAGGTGGCAAGTTACATTATTGTTGAAAGAGCTGAGAGGATGAGAAACTAGGTTATCTATAAACTCTCTCAGCCATGGAACATTTCTTCTAGTGAGAGTCAATATACAAAGCTATCCTTGGACCTTATTTTACCTTATTCTGTGATTTCAATTGATGGATAATGCAATGAGATGGCCAGCATGTTCCAAGTTCTTTGAAAATAGCCTCATGTTTACCATGGAATGGGCATAATTTGTTCATCACCACAAGGGGACAGTAGTCTTATGAAGGTCCAATACATAAGGAAGGCTAGGAATTGCCCAGGATGGTGCCCTATCAGGGCACCCAGATGCTAATTAACAGCAGTGAATTGGTTAAGTAGACTTTGAAAGGCAGTCAGGACATAATCTAATACTTTTTCTTTCATCCAAAAAAATACAATAGATGGTATATAGTAAGTCTGCTGTGTATAGTAACAGCAATAAGGACACTGAGCTTTTATTATAAACTGAATTACATCCCCTGTGTGGGGACACTAGAGAGCCTATCGTATAGTAAGAATTCAGCTGAGATCACAAGCTTGCCTCACCTAAACCTTCTGTGATGTGATGAGAATGACTTTTGGTTACCGAACATCAAAGAGGGGCTAGCAGGCTAAACAGTGATTGATCCATTCTCCTCTTTCAAGTCCTCTCTTCAAAAATAGCTTTAAAGCAATCATCTAATAAGTGTCAGAATAGAAGATAGAAAATGTTAGTACAAGTGCTAGGCATATGTCTACACTAGCTAAATTTTCTGCAAGATGTTCAATGACTGAATAAGGTTTCTAGAGTAAATGCTATCATCTCATAAGAGGCAAGAAGTATTAAATGGGCTGGCATTGACATGGAAACAATGCTGAGATTTAAAGTGATTTAAGGTAAAATACTGTGATTTGCTTGACTAGCAGAGAATTCTGTTAAGAAAATTTGGAATAGGGACGCCTTAATGGCTCAGTGGTTGAGCATTTGCCTTCGGCTCAGGTCATGACCCCCGGGGTCCTGGGATCCAACCCTGCATTAGGCCCCCTGTCTGCTTCTCCCTCTGCCTATGTCTCTACCTCTCTTTCTATGTCTCTCATGAATAGATAAATAAAATCTTTTAACATTTTTGGAATAATTTTATTTATATATAAAATCTGGTATAGGGCTTGCATATGAACACAGAGGGAATAGTATTTTCACAATATTCATTCACAGAACCACATTTATTAAGTTTCCTTCTAAGATGAAAGCTGAGTTCAGGTGACCAAACATGTGAGTGACCCAGTGTGGGGGTCAATAGATCTGCTCACAAATATTTTTATTCTCTTCTTTGTCCTTGCTTCCCTGAAGTTAGATTTGGCCATATGATTTGCTTTGAATGAAATAGGAAATGAGGAGACTTGTGTCACATCCAGATGGAAGCTCTAAGAGCTAGTGGAGGATTTGTTACATTCTTGTCTCCCTATCTTGATGATTAAGGAAGCATGAGTCAAAATGAAGCCTCCAGGATCTCTGAATCATTATTATGGGCAGACCTTCCTGGTGACTTGCACTGGACATGCAGAATGAGCAAGAAATAAACCTGCATTATGTGAAGCCACTGAGATTCAGGGGTGTTTATTACCACATCATAACCCAGCCTATCCAGACATATCCAGTGACACTAAGTAACTTAACAGTTCCGTTAGGTCTCTGAGTAATGTAAGATGGTATATAGTAGGGCAGCATCCTGGATCAGATACCCTCATTTTATATGGGCAACAAATATTTATTAAGTATATATACTATGTGCCAGACAGAGTATGTGGGGGCACTAGATCATTGCTGAATGTGGTTTGATGTGTTACCCTTTGTTACCTCTTTGCTAAATCCCTGAGGAGCAGGCAAGTAATAAGCTGTAAAGTATTCACTGCTTTAACATAATTTATGAAGATAAAAAATAATCTAAGATTAGAGATGTCTTGACTTTTTTTTTAATGAATGACATTGTTTCAGATGACAATGAACTGGAGGGAAAAAAATGAACTCACTTCAGAAAATCCTGAGATTTCTTGTATTGTCCAAAAATCTGTAATTTTTAACCTCTACAATTCAGCCATTCCCCAACCACATCAGGCACGTCCTGGTTTGTACTCTTCTTTAGGCTGTGTTCTATCTTGAACACTCTTCTTAGATCCTTCTTATCTTTCAAAGATGTACTCAAATGTCTCTCCTTTCATGAAATTGTGTTTTCTCCACCTCCCCACAGCATCAGGTATATACCTCTATTTAGCACCTATTTCAGTCTGCTTTACATAATGATTATTGTTTACATGGTATAACTTCCTGCTATAACACTCAATCCCCCCCTCCCCATAAAGACTGTACATTCATTGTGAGTAAAGACTTTTGTTTTATCCTGCTTTATGTATCTCCAGTCTGACTCCCCTCTCCACAGCTCAATACATGTTAATTGATATTTGAATTGATTTGAGAGATTTGTTTGGGTGTGAACATGGATTTCTTAAAACAGATTGCAACTGCCCTGGTTTGGAATATTGAAGAAACAAAGAAAGCCTTTCAGCTCTAAGAAGGGCGGTTGTAAAGCTGATACTTTTGGCTACTCTTGGGGGAATTAGTTCTTTTTTGGCCAAGGACCAAAGCCTGCCTCCCGAACACCCATCACACTTAGCTAATTTCCATTCTCCCCAGGGACCAAGACAGAAAGACAAAAGAGGAAGGAAGTAGGCATTTCAGAAGAAATGAAACCCACCCACAAAGTGCTAGTTGAAAGGGAGAAATGAGGAGGGTAGGAGGGAGTTGGTGTTTAAAAAAACAGCAAAGAAAAGAAAAAAAAATGAATGCAGAATTTAAATTGCATTTTATTATTCATCTTCTCTGCATCATACCAATAACTCTCTTGACTTACTATCTCTCCCCGGGTAAGTCCTGGCTGCTCAAAGCTTGTTGCTACTAGAGCAGTGATCAGAAGCCCCCAGTATTCGTGCCAAAGATGCCAAGCCACTATGTTCTTTTTCTCTCTCCCCTCCCATTTCCCCTTCCTCACTTGACCCTAGCATCTACCAGCTAGGACACCTGCTCTTTCCTGAAAGTTTACCCCATAAGTAATAAATATGAGAGAGAAGCATGTGGTTTTTGCCTCCTGGATTATTAGCCACTTTAACTCTGCACCATTCAGCTTCTCTCCTGTCATTCTTCAGCAATTGAGAAAACCAATGACTTTGGCTTCAAAGAGATGGAGGATTGAATCCTAGTTCTCCCTCAAACTTGCCTTCAGTGCCTCCGAATGTTACTCAACCATTTGCCTGTTTTCTAATTTTATAAAACAGAGTTAAGTATGCCTGTGTAAAGTGATTGTGTTTTTTTTTTTATATATTTCAAAACTGTTATTTACAGTTCAGGTTTTATTTAAATTCACGTACAGTTTTCATTTCTATACATTCTTGCTCCGTGCCATTGTCTGTGATTACCGAGAATTGCTTTTCTTAGATCAATTCACTTTATAAAGTGATTGTTTTAAGGATATGAGATAGGGTTGTAAAGTCACATAGTTAGCAGTCAGTAAATCTTACTATTGTTATTGCTAATAAATATTTTTTCTCCTCTCCATTGTAATGATCTTGGTTGTGGCCTGATGATCTCATGTCTAATATCATGTCATCTTTCTAAAAATAGAGATCCAGAGAGTGGCACCTTCACAAGACCCATTCATTCCACACCTCTAAAACTATTAAAAACTTTCCAATCATTCATTGGGGTCTATAAAGAAAACCTTAACCCAGTTTATCTCATGAAGGCTGAAGCAGTCTGGCATCTGTATCCAGTCATATTGCCCATTGTTCCTCTAGTTTTAACTGAGAGAAATTGTTTCTCTAAGGAATCCCAAAGGGTGACACCTCTCAAGGTCCAGGTAATAGTCCACCTCCCATGTTAAAATTGGATTTGGCCTGCGACTTGCTTTAACCACCAGGAAGTCAGTAAATGTGACTGAAGCTGAAGCCTGATAAGTGTTTATACACTGGGGCTTCCCTTCTTGAAACTCTGCTGGTATCATATGAAGAAGTACAGTCTATCCAGCCTCTTAAGAATGAATGACTTCTTAGAGAGAGTTGCCCAGCTATCCTGGACATCTCAGCTGAGTCTAACCCAAGCCAATGCAGCTATATGAGTGCACCTGGCCAAAGCTTGCAGGGAAACATCCAGCCAACCCACACAATTATGAGAAATGTTAAAGCATTGTTATTTGAAGCCCTGTTTCAGAATAGTTTGTAATACACCAATAGATAACTAATACAGTGCTTTTTTTCTCCAAAATAATGAACAACTATAGTTCTGTGAAAACATTTTTTTGCCACACATCACATTCCTTTGAAAGTGCTGTTTTCTTCTTGAGCTTGTAATACTCTTCCCCCTTGTCTATTACTCTTTGTATCCCAGTTTATGCAGTGGAAGCTGGCATATACTAAGTGCTCAATAAAGAATGAATGAGTATACTTAAAATGTCAAAGTATGCCACAAAGCCTTCAAAGGTATACATTACAAACACCATTGTTCTGATTGGAAGTCTAGATAGATAGAAATGCATGCATGTTGCTGCTTTTATGAAAGACACTAATGGTTTACATGCAACTACATACTCTCATTCAGAGATACTGCAGAAAATGTCTTGGCTTAAAAAGAGATTTAAGTTTTAATAAAAATATAACAAGTTCTTTCACTACTTAGTTAGCAACTTAAAAATTACAATATCCAGAGCTAGCAAAAGTATCCAGTAGCCCTCATACATTACTGGTGCCAGGAAAAATCAAGGTGAAATGAGAGATAAATTCTGGTACATATTAAGAGCCATAAAAAATACAGGTTTTCTTTGATCTAGTAATTCCAATTCTGACAGCCTAACTCATAGAAATATTCCAAAATATAGAAAAATAGGCACAAGAACATTGAATATGGCATTATTTCTTTTGAAAAGTATAAATAAGTTGGACTCCCATCACCAGGAATTTGGCTCAATCATTTTTGCACATCTGTTCAGTGAAATGTCATGTGACCATTTAATAGCTATGAAGCCCATCATGGAAAATACAAAAGAGAAGATATTAAGAGGAAAAAAATTAAGATGCATAGCTGAAAACAATATAAAAATATAAATGTAAAAAGAATTACAAGGAATTCTCGATCATTTTATCTTTTTCTCTCCCAGATTTTATATAATCTTTTAATACTATTTTTATAACTTTAGTTGAATTTTTAGATGACAAAAATAAGTATGTCTTATATTTTGTATAAAAATATAGCATTATACAAATAATTTGATGCTAGCTTTTAATTTAACTCTCTACCTGAGTCTGACTCCTTGTAGTAATTGCTGTTACATTACAGAATCCAGGAATCATGGTGTTTCACCTTCTGGTTTATGCCATCTCTTTAGTCAATATTTATGAATATATTTTGCAGGGGTTTTATGAGTCATTGTACCTTATAGAAAGGTGTATTTTTTTGTTTTTAAATTATTTTGTGAACATCATTGGTACTCATGCATTTTGTGAACATTATTAACAGTCACTGCTTTTTATATGGAGCAATTTATATTGAGAAGGATTCTTCATGATGGTGGTGAAGCTCTATGCCAGGATGGATTTACATATTCCATTTGAAAAGCTGCAGCCTGGAGAGATATTTCATCCCAGTCCCAGACACGTGCCCAAAGAAAATCACTGGAGCAAGACTCCTGATAAGTTCCCAATGACTTCAGCTCTTCCTGCAGGTTGGAAGGCCTCCAAAATTTCTATCTCAGCCATTAGTACTTTCACAAGGCCCAATCACACACTTCCAGATATATTTCTACTGGGATGATCTGCTTTCATCAAAACTCAATACACCTAAAATGGCCCCCACTGATTATTCTCCTGACTTTCATATTTCTCATACCAGTACACACTTTCTAGGTCACATAAATCCCACAAATCAGAAAATTCATGATATCGCTCTCTCCTTCATACAGATAGGAGTTCAACAAGGCTGGTCTGTTTTGGCAATGCCTCTCAGATTAAAACCCTTATTGCTTTTTCCTGCCTCTGTGTTTATTTCAGTTTTACCACTATTTCAAAGTCTCCTGATTAGTCTTTCTGCCTCTTCTCTTCCTCCTGAGCAATCACACTGTTACATGAAAATGCCTAGAGTGGTCAGACAACTCCCCAGGGCACTCAAAAATTTCAGTACATTTCTCATTACCAACTTGGGTTAAATCAGCTCTAGTGTTCAAAACTGTGATTTAGAGCCAGCCTACTTTTCTAGCTTCATTCTCTTAAGGCTTCCACATTGCACAATTCGAAGGGCACCATTTACACTATAGAATACATCCGCACACTATACCTCCACTAGATGTAACCATACAGTGCAAAGTGAAGGGTGCCTGCTGAAGTTGTGCAACACGGGGCTCAATAACCCTGCTCCTCATTGCAGCCAAACAGACCTCATTTTGTGAAAAGGCCATTTCAGCCTTTGAATGTTTGGATCCTCTCTGCCTAAAAAGCCTTGCCCTGTCATTAATATCCCTTCTCTTGGAAGGCTTTCTGGGTTTCCCCAACCCTTTTCCTCTCTTCTCGTTATTATTTTTGTAAAGTTCATGTATTAAGATGGGGACAGAGGTAATTTTTAATCCCTCTTCATTTCAGCACTGTCTTCTCTCCATGACCTTGGGCAAGTTGCTTTACTTCTCTGAGCCTCATCTGCCTATAAAATGGAGATAGTATTACCCATTCCCACAAAGCATCAGGAAGATTAAATGAGATCACAAATTGTGACATAACACACAGCGTGGCTCCTAGACATCATGAATGCTCCACATGTGTGAGTTGCAGTGGTGGAAGGGGCAGCTGCTCCTGGGAAAGTGGGGGCCCAGGAAAGCCCTGCCACTTACAGTCCGTGAAGCCTTGAACAAGTTCTCTTTACCTTTCTGAACCTTGTTATCCTTTTCAATAAGATGATCAAATGACACATTAAGGAAGAAAGTGCTTTGTAGACTAGGAAGGCTGTATAAATGTAAGATGGTAGCAGCAGTGTAAGCGCCTGGATGACAGAGTTTTCTTGATTTCTTATTCCCCTCTGAGCCTCGCATCACCATGTGTAGTCCACTACCATACAACCTACTGAATGTTTGAGCAAAATTTGTATATGAGTCCAAAGAGTCATGGAGCATATGTGGTTTTAGAGTTTGAAGAGATTTTAGAGGTGGTTTGCTTCGATGCCCCATCTCACCACCTAAAGTCATGCCCAAGGTCATAAAGAGATTCAGCAACTGAACTCAGACCTGTATCCAGTTTCTCAGTTGTTTTCCCCATTATTCTTTGCTGACTCCCTATAGTAAGATCTCATAAATGAAAAAAGTATATATTTAAATATTTTCAATTTTTACATTAACCAAAAACTTAACAACCCAGTTAAGGGACTTGATGGAAAGTTTTCTTTTCTTTCTTTCTTTTTTTTTGAAAGTTTTCAGGAAGACAGTGCAAGAACTAGAAATAATAGTGCTGGAATTTAGCGCCATTTCTCTGTTAAATATTTATTTCTTCTGCAAAGAAGATCAATCACATAGGTTTGAGCCTGAGTCCTCTTGAGGAGAGGAGGGTGTGCATTGTGACTGATGTAGCGCAAGCAAATGGGATCAGACATCTGGAACTGGAGTAGAGAGCAGGAGGAGGGGGCAGGCATCCTCAAGCTGAGAGGGTTTTTGTTTTCTGTGGGATTTTTTTTCACTTCTTTAATGCTATGCCTGCTATTACCATACTGACTCTGTTTCCATTCTCCTTTCCCTACACAACCCTGTGGGGCACTCGTATGTACCACTGCCACTAACACCCCTTAGACGCTGGGAGTTCCTTGATGCGAGGGACCTGTCATCTACATTCTTTGAATCCTCCCTAACATAGAGGTTTCATGATAATAGATACATAGATGGATGGTTGGATAAAATAGGGGATAAATAATGATAGAAAATCAGAAAGAGTGAGCAAGAAAAGCATGCCAACTTACTCTTCCACTACCAGGCTTCCAGCATGTTTTAGAGTGACTGTTCAGAGGTAGCTTGGGTTCATTTTCTTTTAGCATCCTTAAATCATTTTGTCTGGTGCTCTTTGAGCTAAATTCAACCTAAGCAGCTGTTTTGTTCACCCTTTCCATATTGGCCTTGTAATAGAAATAAAGAAATAAACAAATCCATATTACAGTGAGTTTTTTGCCTATGTTTAAAAATTATAAATATCATATTTTTAAAGTTCAGCAACAGTGAGTTTATACTTCTGTTTCCTATGGACAAGGCAAACACTGTCCTTGTGCCAAAGCAGTAGGCACTGACGTAGATAACAGTCAATTGCCATTTGTCACTCATGTCCAAACTTTTAAAAATTCTGACTCATATTTCTTGCTTGTATTACTTGGCCCCATTAGACCTTAGAGCTCAGCACTCTGGCTTGCCTCACCTGGTATCACTGGCTCTATCCCACACTGAAGGAGAGAAAAAGATTGAAGAAGAGAAACTTTAATAAAGTAATATAATAACAATACTTACTGAGCTTTTGCCATATGCATGGACTGTACTATTTTACATTTGTACTCTGTGGATCAGCAACGAGTCTTATGGCCATTTTAGAGCTGAGGAACCTGTGGTTTAGATATTAGAGAACTTGTCCAAGGTTGTGATTCACAAATATTTATAATCCAGATATTTCTGCCTCCCAAGCCTACTGTTGGAACTATTACCACTGCCTTTGTACTCTTTCTTAACATATAAATGATGAAATCAGCTCTATAATATACTTTCTTCATCTTTTAGAAAAAGCAAATAAATATTGATTAACTACACTCAAGCAATTTTAAAATAGGCAGTCAATTTTGAAGTGCTCCAAATCTTGCCTATTTGTGTTCATGCAATGGCATTAATAACATGCCTGGGTAAATTCCCTCAGCATTTGGTAGTTTGAAACATCCAACATACAGGTGGGAAGATGTGTATAGCAAAGAAGTAACAGAAAATCTCTTTCTTTTCTTTTCAATTGAACTTATTGTGACATGTAGGGAATTCATTCTGAAAGATGGTAGGTTTCTTAAATGGTGGCTAATTCTGATGCATCTGCAAACACTTGACTCTTTGGGTACCCGAGCTCCTTCTGCAGTCGTATGTGCAGACGGGGACATTATCGCTGAATTAGAGGAATTAGAGGCAACCCAGACTCACTTGTCATATACTCCAGGCCTCTTTGCGGCATGGGAAGACTTCTTTGCACTCTCTTTTTAGTTAATATCTCCTGTATCTTCATTAAATACATCTGCCTGGTTTAGTTTTTTTCCTAGTAACATTTCATTTTTTTCTTTTAATTGTGCCTTGTGAAATTTTTTGAGAAATTCTTATGTAAACTGAATGTCTGCTCCTCCTCCCTACCATTATTATGCAGCATTATAATAACAGATCTTATTGGCTGTTCCACATTGTGCTGAAGGCACACAAGACCTTGTCTGTTTATGTCAAGTGCTATGTGAGCAAAAACCCCAAGTTCACGTGGTGAACCTGCAATAGAGTGGAAAGTTGCTTCATTCAAGGGATATTGAAGGCTGGTAGAAGGATTGCTGCTTTGTTTTTATGTTAATGCCTTACAAGAACACATGTCCACAGATAAAACCAAAAAAGAAAAAAAAAAAACCAAAAGACCAAAAACCAAAACCAAACATTTATTAAAACTGTTTGTTGCACATTTCCTTATAAATCTTCTCAGGGGTCATAGCCTAAGCAGCAGGTTGGCCAATTGGGGACAAATGATCAGTTAAATGTAATTGGAGACAATTTCACAGGTTTTAAATTGTTTTTTCCCTAGTAGGAAGAGTGTGTTTTTATGCTTAACAGACATTTGGATTTGATCAGGAATTGGATTCCTGAGAACATCCTGGGATACATTGTATGCTAGGATTTCAGAATGCATATTCATGTCTTTATGCCCTTATTATTTGACAGCTGTCACAAGAAGCTCCTTTCTGTGGCAGCTCTCTAGTAATGTGATTTCTGGGGTCCTGAAATCCTTTCTCAAATCCCCACCTAAGAATATGGTCCCCATAAATTTTGCCCCTGGGCTGGGAATTCCCACCATTAGTCACTGCTCTGGCAGTGGAAACCCCTGGGGAAAGTGGCCTATTAAGATCTATTAGATCTGCCACTGTAAACCTGACACATTTAAGATGTCTCTGGACTTAAAAAATGTTTCCACTTCTGTACGTAGGTGGGGTACATTTGGAGTGTTCTTATATTTTTTTCTCCTGTATCCAGTTGCTTCTTAAAATCAAAGATCTGGCTCAAATGTTACATCTGCCATAAAAATCATCCCTGACTGCCCCAGCCAAAAGCAGTGTCTATCATATTAATGCCTGTGGCACATATTTACACCTTCACTAATTCAGCATTAACTGTAGAATAGGATGTTAGAAAAATATTGAAAATAGAGAAATAAACATGGGTGTTTGTCCTTGGGTCATTTCCTTCAGGGCAACTTTTCTCAAAGTAATAAATGATTTTAGATGATGCATGGATTATTTTTTAATTTCAATTATTACTTATTTACTTTTACATTTATTGACTAATTACATTTACTACCTAAATGATTCTGGTTTCTCAAGCATGGGAGTGATACAAAAGTTTTTTTAAAAATAAATTTATTTAACTAAAAAAGAAGCAAGTAGAGTTAATGGAAAACATTTAAATTATAATATAGATACTACATAGATAAAGAGAAAACAAAAACCAAAAAACTGTGAGGTAGGTACTCAGCATTTATAGACAAGAGGAGAATCGTTAAGGGAATATGTGAAAACTAGAATTTAGAAAGTTGTTTCAGGGGCAGCCTGGGTGGCCCAGCGGTTTAGGGCCGCCCTCAGCCCAGGGTGTGATCCTGGAGACCTGGGATAGAGTCTCACGTAGGGCTCCCTGCTTGGAGCCTGCTTCTTCCTCTGCCTGTGCCTCTGCCTGTCTCTCTCTCTCTCTGTGTGTGTGTCTTTCATGAATCAATCAATCAATCAATCAATCAATCAATCAATCTTTAAAGAAAAAAGAAAGTTGTTTCAGAAAAAAAACAGACCTGGAAATAAACAAATGATAATACAACTTGATTAGGGCTATGATAGACTTATGAGGACACATCTTTAGGATCCCACCCCAGCCATCAGCTGTGAGGGATGGAGCATCAGAGCCAAACTGGCTTGTGTAGTACTCATCTGATGCCCCATATCTAACCATGTTTGAATGTATATCTCATTTCCTTAGAAACCATAGCCCGTGGCCATGAAAGGGAAGGATTCCCTGTGCCTTATCATCCTTCCACATAGTAATGCATGCATATGAACTAATTGTTGTTCCTAAAGCAAATATCTAAAGAAATGCATTGTTTTTCATGGGTCTACCAAATAAAATAGAAGTGGGTGTGCATTTTAGACTTGCTATTTTACTACCTCTCAGATTTATAATCTTAGTACCTCTCAGTAGTCAAAATTCCCTCATTGTCTCTCTCTCTCTTTTTTTTTTTTTACAATGTCCTGATAAATGAGCTAAAGCCTTTGGGAAATACCTTACCAAAAGAGATTCTGTTTAAGAATAATCAAGATTTAGCTAAATAGGTCTCTGTCTATTTGGGGAGGAGGGCGCTAGTTATAAATCCTGGGAACCCAGAATTTACAAGATTCTATACAAGATCTCTTTAAAACAGCTAGTATGGAGAGCTGAGTAAACTATGGCTTGATGCAGATGGGGCACACACTTTTTCTCTCCAACTTCACCTTCTTTGTCTATTGGTGTCTCCATGGAAGGCAGTTCCCTCAGGAAATCTGAAAAGAACTCAGGTTTGGGTGTCAGACATTCTGACTTTGAATTCTAGTTCTGCCAGTTGTGAGCTATCTGACCTTGAGCATGTTACTTAACCTCTCTATATTTCCTCACCAGTAAAATAAAATTCACAACACCTTATCTACAGGTTTGCTCTGAGGATTTGAGATAAGGAGTGTAAAACACTTGAATATATGGTAGGATCCATTGTAGAATCATTGTGGGATAAAAGAAAGTTTTTCTGAAAACAGTGTTATTATGACAATAAGAACTGGTATACCCATAATATCCAAAGTTCAAGATAAGCCTGGAAGTAAGGAAAGAGAAATAGTTAAAGCAGTGAAGGAGCTGTCAGATTCTTGCACATCAGCTGAGATTTTGTTAGAAATGCTGAATCTCAGGCCCTACCCCAGACCTACTGAATCAGACTCTACATTTTAACAGGATCCCCAGATGATGCAATTCCATATTAGAATGGAGAAGCACTGCTGTTAAATGATATTTCCTCTTCCTCTGATTAAAAAAAAAAAAAGATTTTATTTTTTTATTTGAAGGAGGGAGGGAAGGAGAGAGAGAGATAAAGAAAGAGAGGGGGAGGGATCCCTGGGTGGCGCAGCGGTTTAGCGCCTGCCTTTGGCTCAGGGCGCGATCCTGGAGACTTGGGATCGAATCCCACATCGGGCTCCCGGTGCATGGAGCCTGCTTCTCCCTCTGCCTATGTCTCTGCCTCTCTCTCTCTCTCTCTCTCTGTGACTATCGTAAATAAATAAAAAAAAAAGAAAGAAAGAAAGAAAGAAAGAAAGAAAGAAAGAAAGAAAGAGGGGGAGAGCAGGCTCAAACAAGCAGGGAGGGGCAGAGGGAGCCAGGAGAAGCAGACTCCTTGCTGATGTGGGGCCGGATCCCAGGACGCAGGATCATGACCTGAGCTGAAGGTAGATGCCTGACTGCCTGAGCCACCAAGTGTCCCTCTTCTGTTTTTTTAACCAGGACAAAAGGTCAGGCAAATGCAGCCACAAACTTCTTTTCTTGAAGCTGCTCAGAAATAATGAAAACAAGAAGAAGAATACCATGCACTGTTGTATGCACTTGACATGTAGTAGTTTAATTCCCCACGGCAGCACTATGAAATGGTACTATTATCATTCCTGTTTTACAACTGAGGAAACTGGAGCATGGAGAGGTTAAGTCACTTAATAGGAGTTATACAGCTTGTAGTAGAGGTACTGGGATAACAACCCAGATATTTTGACTGTGGAGTCCTTGCTCTAACTACCATGGATTCCAGCTGCTTCTTTCTACCACTTCTGTAAATCATGGTTGAACTAAAATGTGTGATCCAAGCAGTGATGCCCCTGCCTCTTCCCTCCAGGCAGATATTTTGCCAGCAACCTTCCTTGGGCTCATCTAGATGTGAATCTAGGAGTAGAGGTTCATAAACTTCAATCCTCTCCCACTACCTCTGTCAGTGTTTAGAGCTGAATTTGTTCTTCCTAGATTTGGTAGTAGTTTTGTTGGCTGACTTTTTGTTGGCTGTTTATGGTATATCTCTCACTCCAGGCTATTCAAAAGCTATAGTCAGGATTATCTGGCAGCTCAGATCACCTGTTTCCATTTCAAAACTTCAAAAAGCTTCCCCATTTGAATATAGTCCACTTGCCTCTACTGGAGATTCCAGTTTCTTCCTAGATCCTGACTCAAGCCTGCCTTTCTAAAACTATTTTCAACCATCTCCCCCAAAACATGCACACTCATGGAGTGACCCAGCTATATGCTCACTTTCATGGGCCATGCTTTTCCCTCTCTCTGGAATGCCATTTCTCATATTTCATCTTCCTGAGCCACACTCAGGCCCTGCACAGATACTGTATTTTCAAGAGACTCCTACATTTACAGAGCCAAGATTCATCTTTCTCTCCCCTTTTCCTGTCCAACTCTGGGACTCTCTCATAGAAATATCATGTATTAATATTGGACATGTGCCTTGTACTAGGCTAGTTAAATGTTCTCTGAATAAAAGTATTGACCATAGGTAATGACTTCTACTCAATCCACTGTCAAACTTGACTTCCTGAGGCACATTTATCCAGCTTTCTCTACAGAGTATCAGGCATTTAAGTAATTACACGGTAGTATATTAGGTAGGATAACAGAAGCCCCCCCCCCCCCCCCGGAGTGGATTGTTCTGAGAAATCTGATTCATTCATTGCTTTTCAAAAGGCAGGAAAAGCAATGAGTCTTGTATGAAGAGCAGCAAATAGCTTCATTGCTATCCCACTCCATTCACCTATTCTCCCCTTATAACTGTTTATTTTACATTTATACATATGTTTTTGAACATATATATGTTTTGAACACAAAATAGTTTGAGCTGTAGTCATTGTCCAAAGGAGTTAATTTTCTAAAAATGTATATTCCCTTTGATATGACAGCTTACTTCTGGAAATCCTAAGAAATTACCAAGAATACACATGAAGATTATGCAACAAGGATGCTCATTGCAGGGTGGTTTATGTTAGCAAAGATTCAAAATAACTTAAATGTTCAAATTGGTATTGATTACATAAATCATAGTATATCCAACTAGTGGCATACTTTGGATAACATGATATTGAAAATGTTTGTGGGAACAGTTTCATGATTTATTTTTAACTGACAAAACATGTCTTAAAGAATAGAGAACCCAGAAATAGACTCACATAATATGTCCAACTGATTTTTGACAAAGGTGCAAAAACAATTTGATGTAAGAAGAGTAGTCTTTTTAACAAATGATGCTGGGGCAATTGAACATCCATAGACAAAAAATAAAATAAAATAGATAAATCTTGACATAAACCTCATACTTCATAAAAAATTATTTCATAATAGATCATAGATTTATATGTAAAATGTAAAACTAGCGAACATGTAGAAGAAAACATAGAAAATCTTTGGCATTTTGGGACGGGCAAAGAGTTCCTATATATGCAACTGTAAGGATGACCTAGAAAAGTAAAAAATTAATAACGGTAGTTTGGACTTTGTAAAAATTAAACGCTTTTGCATAAAAGACCCTACCAAGAAACTGAAAAGACAGTGTATGAGCTGGGGAAAACTATTTGCAAACTACATATCAAACAGGGATTTTCAGCAGGAAACAAATAATAAAACCCTAGAATCCAATTGGAAAATGGGCAAAAGACATGAATAAACATTTCTTCAAAGAGAGATATAAATGGCAAATAAACACATGAAAAGATGTTCAACATCATTAGCCATTAAAGAAATGCATATTAAAACTGCAATGAGACGTTACTTCACATCTATCAGAATGGATAAATAAAAACTGATGATAATACTAAATGCTGGCAAGGACTTGAAGAAACTGAAGGACTCATTCATTGTTGGCTGGAATTTAGAATGGTACATTCATTCTGGAAATTGGTTTGGAATTTCTAAGAACAACAACTAAAAACAAACCCTAACCATGCCTTTATTGTAGAAACCAGCACTCACATTTCTGGTATTTCTTGCAGAGAGATGAAAACTTACTGTCCACACAAAAACTGTACATATTGTTCATTATATGTAATAGTAAAAAACTTGCAACAGCCCAAATATACTTCAATGAAGAAATAATCAAACAAATTGTACATCCATACAGGAATACTACTCAGCAATGTAAAGAGATGAACTATTGATGTTGCAACAATTTGGATAAATCTCATGGGAATTGTGCTGAATGAGAAAAGCCAATCTCAAAAGGTTATACATGTATGATCCATTTATATACATTTGTAAAATGACAAAATTAGAGACAAGAAGAACAGATGAATGATTGCCAAGGTTAGAGATGGGGTGGAAGAGGGAAGCGGTGTAGGTATGACTGTAAAAAGGTGATCTCTGTAGGTAACACAGGGATCTTTGTGGTGACTGGAGAGTTCTAAATCTTGACTGTGGTGTTGGTTCCATGGAATATACACATGTGTTATAATTACATAGATACAAAGGAGTACATGCAAAGGAGTACATGTGAAACAGTGAAATCTGAATGAGGTCTGTGGATTGTGCCAATATCAGTTTCCTGGTTTTCATACTGTACTATAGTTATCTAAGATGGTACCTTTGGGGAAGACTAAGTGAAAGGTACACAAGTACCTCTATGTACTATTTTTATAACATTCTCTGAATCTATAGTTATTTTAAAATAAAAATTTTAAAAAAGAATTATTTTGCTCCATGTGATAACTTGGATGGATCTCAAGGGCATTATACTGAATGAAAAAAATACCATCTCAAACAGTTACATACTGTATAATTCCATCTATACAAGTTGTGGATTGAGGGTTGATGAAAATGTTACCAGAGGCTCAACAGGTACCCGAGCCTCTGAATTTCCCCTAGGAGAAATGATCCAGTATTTGCTAATTCAGAGTTTGTGGGACTTTGCAGAACATAACTATCATGAAAACAAGAATCTACTGTATATAATTATCATATGGCAGAATTATAGAAATAGAAAAAACATTAGTAGTTGCCAAGGAATAGAGACAAGAAAGGTGGTGCTGAAAGGGCAGACAATAAAGGATTTCTACAAGGGAGTTTTATGTAATGGAATAGTTTTATATATAGATTACACAAATCCATGCATGGGATCAAATTGCATGGATGTATGCATCCATAGGAGTATAGAGTATAGTTGGTATCACACAAGTGTCACTTTCCTACTTTTGATATTGTATTACATTTATATAAAATGTAACCATTGGGGGAAGCTGAGTGAGGGACATGCTAGACTATACTATTTTTGCCACTTTGTAACTTTTTAAAAAGATTTTATTTATTCCCGAGACACACACACACACACACACACACACACACAGAGAGAGAGAGAGAGAGAGAGAGAGAGAGAGAGAGAGAGGCAGAGACACAGGCAGAGGGAGAAGCAGGCTCCATGCAGGGAGCCTGACATGGGACTCCTGGCTGAAGGCGGCACTAAACCGCCGAGCCACCTGGGCTGCCCGCCACTTTGTAATTTATAATTATTTCAAAACATTAAAAGTCTGCAAAACTATATAATATAACCACATATATATAAAACTTAAAGTTGATAACTACAACTTTAAATTTCAAGTCCTAATTGTAATTGCTAAATATTATAAAAATATTATAAAAGTTTAGGTGGAAATACCAGAATCATGTAGGATGATGTCATTGTGTGCTTGGCGCAAAGTATCATTTTTTTTTTTGCAAAGTATCTTTTAATTTAGATTTAGTCTTGACTAAAATTAAATTTAAGCAGGATTTAGATTTAAATTTTATTAAAAATACTTGTCATGATTAGCTTTAACTAAAAGAATAATCTATTTGACCATTTTTCCAGCTTTTGCTTATATGCCACTATACTCAATATTTTTCTTTCAAGAATCAATGATCCAGTTGAATCTTGATTTTAACTTACAGCCATCCATTAGAGAAAGTTAAGAGCCTGAAAAGGGTCAGCCTTTTTTTGTCTCTATTAGTCTAGGTAGCTTTTGTCTCTAATGGAATCCTTTCAATAATTATTTCATACTTCTGGCAAATCTTGATGGACTCCATTCACCTCAATGCTACCTCTGCAGATCATTCAAAAGCTTCTATTAGGACATCTTAAAGAAACCTTCTTTTTGCTTTATACTCAAATAAAGGAAGTAAAAAACCAAACTTCAAGAGGGGCCATGCTTTTCAGTGTAATCACAATACTTTCCAGTCTGAACAAGAGGCATCAGCCATTCTTTCTCTTTTGAAAGCATTTTGACCAGGTGGAAGGATTTTAAACATATACACAGTACACACATATCTTGATCCCATTCAAAACCACAGAAAATATTTTCATACTTATTTGCATATTTTTTCACTCTTAAAGTATAGGAATATGAGTTTTATCTCTATTATCTCTGATAACTGTATTACATATATACTATTATATATTATATATATTACTGTTAACTGCTAATATTGAACCAAAAAATCAAATTATAATTTGTGACACTTTTTTTCTGAAATGCATCATACATACATACACTTCCTCTAAAAAACATTTTTTTAAAGAATAGTTGTATTTTGCTTAGTTACTTATAAACATCAGTTTTAATTCCCTAAGCAGGAAACAGCTGGATGACAGGTAGCTGGTTGAGGATTAAGAATTTGCTGTGAGCTTTACACAAAACAGCTAATAGTCACTTGAAGAATCAAGTACTGAACATATTAGAAGATTCCAGCTGCCACTTCTTTACTTGACCTACTCTAAATGAAACTCTATGAGCCTGCTTAGCAGGGTGGGCTCTCATAAGCCCAGGAAGACCTGTCCACCGCAGAGAGAGGGAGGGAGGGCCTGTCTTTTAGTGTCTAGTCATGGTGGAGGGAAAAGGAAGCAGCCAATACAGTTTCAGTACCTTTCACCCCCAACACCTTTCACAATGGATTTAAGGTGGCTCCAAACATAAACATAATGTGAGAGATAAAACATTACCAGAGAAAGGAAAGGCAAAGGGAAAGTAAAGTTTGAACAATGGTAAGACCAAGGATGAGATGTGCATACAGAAATGCATAACCCATCTTGCAGAGTACCAACAAAGCTCCCTTTGCCAGGTACAAGACTTTTTTTTTTAAGATTTTATTATTTATTCATGAGAATACACAGAGAGGAGACAGAGAGAGAGAGAGAGGCAGAGGCACAGGCAGAGGGAGAAGCAGGTTCCATGCAGGGAGCCGGATATGGGACTGGATCCCGGGGTCTCCAGGGTCACACCCTGGGATGAAGGCAGGTGCTAAACCGCTGAGCCACCCGGGCTGCCCTGCGAGGTACAAGATTGATAATATTCATTAAGGGGAAAAGGAGGGAATCCCTTTAATAAAGTTCCTGCTATATAACAAACACTTTTACATGGGTAAGTATTATCATTTTCATTTTACAGAAAAGGAAACAGAGCAGTTGAATGATTTTCACTCAAGGTGTTCCGGCTGGTAAGACTCAGAGCAAGTGTTCAAGCATTTAAACTCAGTTCTGACACCAAAACTCATGCTCGCTTCAAGAGAACAAGGGACAAAAAATCCTTCTCCAAACTTCCTCTAGATTGCACATTTAAAAAAAAAAAACTAGAGACAACATTTTTCTGAGTTCTTAGGAAATCCAGTGAATGTATCTATAAATCAATACAAAATACAGATAATTTCAAATGAATACAGTTTTACCAAATCTGCCATATATAATATTGAAATTGTATTATGTTTCCTATTTTTTATTACTATCTCTTTACCATATTAACCTGTAGTTTCATAATTTTGTTTTGTAATTATGCCTACATATCAGTGAAATGAGTATCTATGTCCTATAGTATAAACATGAGATTTGGGTATTCTTGAGGACATAAAAAAGGGTATGTTCGGGGGCAACCTAAAAAAATGTTAATATTCCATTTATTAAAGTCACACAGTCATAAACCCAATTTTTCCTTAAGGTTTTAAGTTTGACTTCAAATCTTATCATTCTATTGATATATCTTTATCACTTTTAAAAGTAGTTAATAAGTGAAATTTCCTTAAGCTTCATGATGCACTTACAAATTTACTATATATGTTAAAGATGAAATTATTTTAACTGCCTAACGAATCTCTAATACTTAACTAACTTTTGTAAATCTATTGCATTAAATCCTTAAATATGACTCTTTTCCTAAATATTCCAATAATATTTGTAATCCTAATAAAATTATTTTACTTTACTTTCAATTCCAAATTAAAATTTTAAATCATTTAATCCATTAGATTTTAAATTAGAACATAAGCTAATCTATTGGATACACTCAAATGTTAAATAAGCTTCTAATATTCCAAATTAAATAAATGTTATATGAAGGTTAACTATCAAATATTTATAACTGATTTGGCTACTAGTTGACCCATGTGTCAAATTTTGCACTTTGCTCTGAGGGGTTTATGGAAGTATTTACCCTACAGAAAGTCTTAGAGGCAGGCAGCCCCCAGTGGCTCAGCAGTTTAGCGCCCCATTTGGCCCAGGGCATGATCCTGGAGACCCGGGATTGAGTCCCACGTCCGGCTACCTGCATGGAGCCTGCTTCTCCCTCTGCCTGTGTCTCTGCCTCTCTATCTCGGTGTCTCTCATGAATAAATAAATAAAATCTTAAAAAACAAACAAAAAACTTAACCAAAAAATTTTTTTAAAAAAGAAAGTCTTGGAGGCATATTCTGCAGTGCACACTTCAGTAGCCAATATATAACATGTGCACGCACACATGTATCTAGCTAGGATAAAATGGGTCAGATACCTGAAATTATCTAAGGTTTCCTGTGTTTGTTGAAAGTAGCATCTGATGCCTTTGCCTCTTGTTGTTCTAAAGCACTTCACTGCAGCTGGGTAGAAGTGTTCTGGGTATCAAATTGGTAATTAAGTGGTCTGTTATGGAGGGAAAATTGCTAATAATAAATAAAGGTACTACCATTGTTTGAGTGTAGGGTCAGCTGAAGTCATAGACATCAAGGAGAGAAGTGAAACTGTGGATGAGACATTTTGGTTGTCATTTAAGTTAACACTAGGTTGCTCCTTGATAAACAAGATGGGCTGAAGTGGCCAGTAATGTGAATGTGGAAGCAGAGAACCTATTTTTAAATCTCAAATATAGCACTAGGATGAATAAAAAATTCTGTATCATTTGAGTGGGCATGTTTGTATACTGAGTATACCAAAACCAGTATACAGGCTAAAAACTGATCATTGATAAATTTTATCAGTACCCAAATTAATATTCTAAGAGAATATACGAAAACTGAGGGTATAGTTAATGAATCTTCTTTCCTGAGAATCAATACTATTGGTATAATTTTACACTGAGGATAATAAAGAATTTCATAATAATGACTCAGCAGATTCTGGATACATTTCTATCAAAGTTTTCTAAAGGATCTTATTGAAAACTACAAATGTTTTAAATAATCAAAGAAAGTTATTTAACTAACATGTAATAGTAATTAAAAAGTTAGTATACATACAAATACATATATATAAGATGGGATGTAATCATGTGTGGTTGGACTTTTATCAATAAAATAAAATGTTTTATGAAATATAAAGTGATTTCTCTTAAATGTAATACAACCTACATGTTACTCTGAGTTCTTCAACTCCAGAGTAACTATTGCCTCACCATATGTCTGTATTATAATATTTGTATGCTTATGCAAGCTTCAAAATAAGCTTTCATATATATATTTTTAAATTTTTCCTCAACAATTCTATGAAGTGTGTGGGACAAAAATTATCATTAGTTTTATTTTACAAATGAAAATACTGAGGCTCAGAAGATTCAAGTAAGTGATTTACCCAAAGTCACACAACAACAAGGTGGCAGAGTGGAATCATATCCCAGATATGATACATATCTATGCAGTGTGTAATCAGTTCTCTCTTCTCATGAGTCTAAAAAGTGTGGGGTGTGAGTGTGAGTGCAGGCAAGGTGGGTAGTTATTGTGATTACTTTTCATAGTTAAAGATGCTCATGTTGATGGCCTTTGTGATGGAGTGACTTGCTAGGTGATAGAGGAGGGTAAAGGAGGGAAGAAAGAAGAGATAAAATTAAAGAAAAATGTATATATATAGATCCAGTTTCTACAGCACCTGCTTTCTGAATGTCTGTTTACTTGTAAGAGATTTTTACATTTTACGATCATATGTATGCCTTCCAGAATACATGACACCCTTGTTCAAAAAAGAAACCTACTACATTACAGAAAATAAAAATTGCCATCCAAATCAGTGTAGGCTAAGTAAACCATTTGTAAGACAGGATCAATACAAGTATGGCCTTTAGGAGCCTGCCATTGGTTGAAACTAAACTAGAATGGAGGATACCAGCACTTCATAGTATTAGAAAGTTTATATATTAAAACTGTTGAAATAATACTTATATTGGTATTGGAAAATGAGGTTGGAAGGTTATTATTACTCTTTTTTTTTCTTAAAACCCTTTTACTCTTATGATCTGACCCATGAATAAGAAATATACTCCATACTATGCTATATCTAGAAATGTCTGCATGGACCTTCAAGTATGGAGAGTACAATTATATCCTGATTTTATATAGTAGAATTTAGAATATTCACAGATTTAATAAGTTTTCTTTTAAAGATTTTATTTATTTATTCATCACACACACA
This sequence comes from Nyctereutes procyonoides, assembly GCF_905146905.1. Classification (NCBI taxonomy): domain Eukaryota; kingdom Metazoa; phylum Chordata; class Mammalia; order Carnivora; family Canidae; genus Nyctereutes; species Nyctereutes procyonoides. The sequence continues at coordinate 45,691,499 of NW_026575142.1, forward strand.
CACACACACACACACACACAGAGGCAGAGACACAAGCAGAGGGAGAAACAGGCTCCATGCAGGAAGCCTGACTTGGGACTCCATCCCGGGTCTCCAGGATCATACCCTGGGCTGGAGGCGGCACTAAACCGCTGAGCCACCCGGGCTGCCTAATTTAATAAGTCTTAATGGGATAGGTACAGATTACAGATTCTGATAGAATACATGATGGAGTCATGTATGTCAATCATTAAGTAACAATATTTGTGTAATAAATGAAATCAAGCTAAACTTACGGGTTAACTGCAGGGAACAGTATCATGATACATATCTATGCAGATATGTATCTATATATCTATATCTGTATCTGTATTTTACATAGTAAGAAAGGAGACAAAGCATTTGGCTTTTTAAAAATTTATTTAAGAGAGACTGCGTGCAAGTGAGGGGCAGTTGGGTGGGGCAGAGGGAGAGGGGGAAAGTGAATCTTAAACAGGCTCTATGCCCAGTGCAAAGCTGAGCTCCATCTCATGACCCTGAGATCATGACCTCAACCACAATCAAGAGCCTAACACTTAACCAGCTGAGCCACCCAAGTGCCCCAGCATTTGGCTTCTTGATGCAATTAATACTGTCAGAATATTTTCAGGATCAAGTGTTTAAAAATGTTGACATTTGGGCAGCCCCGGTGGCTTAGTAGTTTAGCGCCGCCTTCTGCCCAGGGTGTGATCCTGGAGACCGAGTATCGAGTCCAAATCCCATGTCGGGCTCCCTCTGCCTGTCTCTCTCTCTGTCTCTAACAAATAAATAAAATTTTTAAAAAATGTTGACATTTTACTAGGTTCCTTTGCTATAGCTGTGTGTATGTAGAATAAATAGAAAATGTCCAATTGAGAAAGTATTGGAGAAAATCTACCTACTAATCTGTCAGCTGCTCTTGGGACATAATTCAAGGGCAAGCAGAGAAGGGGAGGAAGGTTCATTTAAGTTCAGATTAATAAAAGTTTTTTTTTTGGATTGAGTTTGCATCTCTTCCAAATGGAAAAAAAGTGTGGTTCACTGGGATTTTAAAAATATTTTACATAAAGAAAAAGAATCTCTTAATATTATCAAAGATTTAACAGGTTCAGAGGTCTAAAGATAGAGCTCTTCTGAAAGCTAATAGCTTTACTGGTAAAATCTCTAGGTGAAAAAGTTTTAAATGTGATTTACATGGAACAAATCAGTTTAGGTTTCAACATACATTTCAATCTGAAGCAGCTTGCAAAATCCAACTAAATATATAAGCAAAACATTTCACTTACTTGAGATAGCAAGTGTATTTGCAAATGAGTTTCCCTTTACAGTAGAAAATAGCACCGATATTTACTTAGAATTTTACTTTCTTGTTAATATACCATAGGTCCTTGTTTTAGTTATTGTTTTCTGTTTCCCCTTGATTAAATAATTTTCCTTAGATTCTATATGTTAGTCATCAATCTCTGCCTCCCTTCAATATCTACGTTGTCTGTTGAGAGTCGGCTTGGTTGAGTTTATGTAAACCCAAAGCCAGTTAACTAAATACGGGTTTTCATTTCTCAGCTTTTGTTTTGAACAAATAAAAAAGAAGCTAGCATTCATTTATTTTTCTTTCTGTTTGTCTTTTGAGAAAATTAATAGGGTAATATGTGTTTTATTTGTAATTATTGCACTAAAATCTTTTCATCCTGGGTATACAAAGATACAGGTTATAAATGTCATCATGAAAATAATTTGAAGTTTTATTTCAAAATGTTGATGTATAGAGATTGGGGCTGTCATCATGCTGATAAGAAAATGAATGAAGTATTTCCCATGATAGATGAAAATCTTGAGTAAGACCTTGAATTTCTGAATTGTTCAGTTATATGCATCAGCTTTAGTACATACATGCTGGCCAGGATATTTCCAAAAAATAGAAACTCTCCTCCTTATTTTCCAATGGGATACCCAGTGGAAAATTATGGACTTCATCTAGGAAGAATAAAAAACTGGGTGTCTGTTTTGGCTGGTGCAAAATAAAGTCAATAAAGTAGGAAAAAAATTCTCCATACTTGCTTTCAAACTGCTAAGTCCTTGTATCTTACCATTATTTGAAACATTTAAACATTTTGCCACATATTTAAATTATGAATGGGCCATTGAGTCATTTTCTTTATAACTCATCACCCACTGTTTGTAAATTATTTATGATCCACAAGAGCTTGGGACAGACAGCCATATGTGTGTGGGATTTAGAGGAAGGAAGTTCTCATTTTTTGTTGCAGAACTATTGCTTCTGTCTTTGATTCACTTGATTTAATACTTCAAAAACTGACTTTTTTTTCCTGTGTGTGATGTTCCTGTGTGTTTTGTACATCTAGCAAGTAAACAAGTAATATCTTAAGATTTAATATCAGATTTGGGCATAATTTTCCATGAAAAATAAAATAATTATATTTGAAAAGTCATTCTGAGAAAATGATAGCCAGAAGAGTACAAAAAAAAATTTAGATTAATGGAATTTTTAGGATGAAAATTTTCTAAGCCAGGGATAACAAGGGTAAATTTTTTTACTGACATAAGGAATATTATAGAATTACAGATTTTTTTAACCTTAGAGATGATTTATTTCAATACTCATATTTATAGGAGAAAAAGCTAAAAACTCCTAGAGTTAGGTGGCTTGCCTAAAACTATACTACAAGTGACCAGGGCAGTTATTTATATATTTATTCAACAGATATTGTTGGAGAATCTACTATTTGTTGAATATGGTGGAATATCCAAAGATCCAGGCCATATTTGATAGTCATGAGAAATTTATAGGATAGTAGAATAGAAAGACACGCAGAAATAACTAAACTAGAAAGAGAATATGATTGATATCATAAGAGTAATACAAGTAAAAAAAATTACAGGATTTGAGAGAAAAAACAGTTTAGAACTCAAATGTTCTTTTATCCTGGTTTATATCTATCCCCACTAGAATGAAACCCCATGAAGGCAGGGATCTTCCCATGCCTCATAAAGTATCTGGCACATAATGAATGCTCAATGAATGAATAAATGAATATTGTTTCCCTACTCTAATGCTGCCACTTAAAAGCAGAAATGTTTATATTCCTCCTAGAAAGCATTTATCCTCCTCACAATGATTAGAAGATCTTCTCTCTCATTAACTAGCCTGCATTTAATACCATTCTGGTGATATATTCTAAGAGTATATAATATTCCTGGTTTAGCATTTTTAAGCAATGAAGTAAAATACTCTCAAATTTATCTTTCAGGTTGAAGTATGCAGCTTGCAAATCATTCATTCTAAAGTATAGAGTTAAAAACAGGAACAGAACCAATCTCATTGTCCCTCACAGTATTTCTAGCATATATAACACGTAGGTTTTATAACTAGGAAGGTGGGATATAAACATATAAATAAAACTCTTGAAAAAGAGAAATTTGGCCCCCTTTCACTATGAAATTTGGCTTCTAGGATAGAGACTACTATTTAAATCCTCAAATACACATGTTCACAATTAAGGAACTTGGGAATATTTCTAATAAGAAAAACGGACATATTGTTATATGACCATGCATGAAATCCTAATGCTTTTAATTATAACCTGTCTGGTTTAAAAGGGGAAAAAGGGTGAAATGAAATGTCATCTCTAGGTCATGTGTTTCAGTGCAAAAGGATTATAATGGCTTAAAAAGTGTGACAACCTGTTTGGGTCGCCATATGTAAAAGAAAATGAAGAATAGAAAGAGAAATCACGTAAATCTCCAGCATAGGTTCTCATTCTAGCAAGAATTATTCAGATAGTTTCCTTTGGTTTCTTCTTTACTGTTATATAAACATAATATGCTTTTAAAATTTGTTTAGAAATGTTTATGAAAACCCTATCTTCTTTACACATCACATCCATATTGAAGAGTTCAAAGAGTATTTTTTGCAAGGGAAAAATATGTCAAATAGGGCAATTCTGAAAGTGTTTTGGGTAAGCTTCAGATAGTATATTATTTATATAAAAATTTAAAATACTATGTAGATGTAATTCCTTCTTTGTATTTTCTTGGACAATATTAAATTATAAGAATATGTTGAAGTTTGGGGGCCATTAGACTTCATCTCTGAATTCTGAAACATGAAATAGCCTATATCATAATCAAATTGAAATTCTGAGCATATGTAATACATAGATCATTTGCTAGAAAATAAATTTCCTTGCCTTTACCCAGAAAGGGGAGAGGGCATTACCTTAAATTTAGGGAAGGGTTATTTTGGATAACTCTAGCTATCTTTCATGTTCATGTGTTGTGACTTACTTGAATAATATATTAATAGTTGAGTTTAAATGTAGAAATTTTATATACAATCATCTATAGTGAATCTGGCTGAAAATAAAGCAAAAGTATGTATTTAAAATTGAGGACATGATAGAGATGATATAACATTTTATTTTGAGAAATGAACATTTTAAAGTTATCCAGAAATGCTATATTGTGAAAAGTACTCCAGCACTTATTGGCATTTTTACTGTTTAAGCACATTAAAATTTTAAAATACATAATTATATGTGGCCATTTAATGTCAGGAAATATATAAGGAAAGAATCATTATGTACTTTGAAATATCCTGCTGATAATTATAAGACTTTTCTAAATCGTATCAGATTTAATCAATTATAAATCATTATTACAACATGGAAAGAAGTTATAAAGTCTCCTAGTGCCGGCAAAAACTGTTTAAAAAAAAAAAAGAAGCAGCAGCAGGAGCAGTAGCCCCAACCAATGTCATGCCAAAGTAAGTATTCTTAGTCGTGGAGTTAAATATTTTAAATTATACTGGCTTGTGACCCAGTATTTGGCCTATGGTCTAGGGATGGTGCAAAAGTAAACATTGCATGACAGAACTATTACATTTCTACTCTAATAGCATAGGAATAACGGTTTGACATTTTATGATTTTGTAAAGAACAGGACACAAAATGCATATGGTTACAAAACAGAAGTCTAGTAAATGTACCTTTGCATGGCTGACTTTGAAGTCCTTCCTTATAAATGGGCAATGTATTCTGCATTTTTTTGGTCATTTCCCCAAGTGCCTTTCAGTTGTAACAATCTGAGTTCAGTTTCCTAAGAAAGAAACCCCTCTTTCCCATTCGTCACGTCTAAGAGGTTAGAGAGTATGTTTAAACAGATATATTTTCTTTCGCCTAACCTTGTCTGGAAGATATAGGAAAACTAATTTGCCTTATTTACATATGGCACAATCTATCCAGTATTCAAGGGTTTGTCAGAAACAGGAACCTTGTGCATTTCCATGGTAACCGATGGCATGCTGACAGTATCTGGCTTGTTGCAGCTTCGTTAGGCAGGCCGGCAATTAATCAGCCATCTACATGCACAAAATTCTTTGTGAGTGAATGGCAGCGCGCCTCTGTAGTGCTGTCTTTGCTTTTACAATTTGGTATTCCTGCCGGGCAAAGTACTTTTTTGTCTCTTCTATTCATTTTCCATAGCTCCCCAAAATGTGCTAGAAAAGGGTATGAGGGGGTGGGGAGCAAGGGAACACATCTACCTGTAATTTCAAAATGACATTATTTCCTCCTAGCATCACATCTACAAGGGTGTGTTTCTTCCTTTTATTACATGTCTCATAGTGTGTTTGCCTTTTATTTCTTTTCGGAGTTTTCTTGGGGTTGTGCTTGTGGCCCCTTACTCTGTGTCTCAAGGTCCTTTATTGTGCTGGAAGGAGGACATATCTGGTAAAGCAGGTCTGTGCATAAATCATGGCTGGGCCTGTGTTGTACAGTGTGGAGGGACCTTTCCTGTTCTTTCCTATTCTTTATCTACTTCCATCCTCTCAGCCTCTATGTGGGATGGGATATTATTCCCATTTTACAGACTGAGATGTAGAGCGGTTATGTGATTCTGCTCTCCCACGGCAAGTTTGGGATGGAATGCTTCATTGCTCTTGCCACTGTGCCAACACAGGCACTGGCAGTTTCCCTTTATGTAGAGTGATGTGTTAGGGTGCAAGAATCACTATTATTTCACTTCAGTATCCTGGAATTTCTTCCAAAAAAAAAAAAAGCACCATTTAATTTATTCAGTTGAAACCTTATATTGTCTAGGATCTGGACAAGAACTTGAGGAAGTCAATAGTTTGGGTTTTGCGCTAGGTGGTTACTAGAAAACTATATTTGGATTTTGCCTTCGACCTTAATTGTGTCATGTCTGGAGAAGCCACTTAGCGTCTCTCTCTGGAGAGAGGAGGGAATGGATTCAGTATCTTGAAGGGTCCCCCCAGCACTGAAATTCTATGATTCTTCAGATTTTCTAAAACATTATTCTAGACAATTATAGGTAAAAATTAAGATCCATAATTCATTCAGTCTTTTGTCCTTGAAAGATGACAGAATGATTTGCATTGAATTGAATACATTTCTTTTTCAAAAAGGAAAAAGATTTGACATCTGGGTGGTTGACAAATCTCAGAAGGCCAAAGCTCACTGAAATCAGATTTGGACATAGCATTTCCACAAAATCTATAGAGTAAAAACTTGGTTACCATCAAATTTAAGTTCAAGCAATATATCTAAGGAAAATCTTAAGTATATTAGGGCCTAAAGATATTAAATTTCTGAAGAGTTTCATGCATTAAAAGAAGTTTTTGTTGGGAGACTTTTGAAAGGAAAAAACAAGGAAAATATTTATTCATCAAGTAGAAGGAATAAAGGTGAAAAGACATAATTTTTTAATATTTTCTATAAATCTAAAGCCATTTTATTTGTTTATAGATATAAATTTAACTGTATAGATATATCTTATATAAAACTATCTTTTAAATAGTTCATTACTTTTATTAAAATATTTATTCAAGAAAGAATTACTTATTATGTAATTTTCCTTCTCAATTAAAATAATTCTTTTATAAAAATCTAATCTAACTTTACTTTGAAAGTAAATCCCATTTCAGTAATATAAAAATAGGAATGCCCTTTCATACAAATGTTTTGCAATTCCCTTTTCAATTCTGTTTCATTTGTTTTAGGAACAATAAAACCTCTAGTATTAACCCTCTTCAATTTTGTCTTTCTGCTAAAAAAAATAAAGTTGAAGTATGAACACAAAGCTGTTTTCTGCTAACCAAAAATCGTCCGTCTTTCTGTAAATGCTGCAAACACAAGGGCTTCATTAATTCTTCAGGACTCAGTTCTCTTGGTTGTCTGTATGCTAATAAGAACATACTACATAATATCCCATCTAACATTTTAATCCATTTAAAAACATACTCTTTCCTCCAGAGTTCAACTAATTTTGTCAATGACATTCCAGAATAGAATGTCATTCTTACAGTTTAAGTCCTTCCCCCCTTTTTCTTTCAGGTATCTTATGTTTATGCAAGAAGTCTATCAATTTTTTGATAGTGTATAGGTCACAAGTGTGTGTTCTCTGTAGTTTTCTACTGTTTTAGAAAAATTGGCCAAACCTCTACATGGATAATGTTACTATGAGCTTTTGCATGTTCTCTGTCAAATATTTTATAATTCCTTCATATTATCTTTTATTAAGGAGGGATTCTGTTATATCATTTTCTTAGTTATTAATCAAGTATCTGTTGAACTCCATTATTTGGGTATTTGGAAATCTACCACCACCTTCCAATAATAAAAAACATGGGAAATCTCTAGGGTGTAAATTATTTTCATCAGTAACTAATATGAAAATAACAAATTTGAACACACATAATAATGGATTAATTTCAGATATAACTTTATATCCACCTTTTTTATTTCCTAGGCTATAAATGAGGATAATAGGACTTTTTTCATAGAGCTTTATTAGGATTAAATAAAGTGTATAAGGCATCTTGCACAATTTACACACTCAAAAATAATAGAAATGTGAGATTTCTAGAATAGTCAAACTCGTAAAGACAGTAGAATGGCAGTTACTAGGGGCTGGGGAGAGGAGAGAATGGAGAATGACAGCTTATTGGGCATGGGATCTCCCTTGGGACTGATTTAAAATGTTTTGGAACTAGATAGAGGTCATGGTTACATCACATATGGTTGCGGAACCAAAAACCATTATATAGTACACTTTAAATGGGTGAATTTATGGTATTTGAATTCTATCTCAACAAAGTTGTTTTTTTTTTTTTTTTAAGTCAACATTAGAACTTGGAAACTCCACACAAAATTCCAAATTGACTTCTTTTGAAAATTGACTTCCTTTGATCTGACACCACTGGGCACATGGTCCCTCATGGAGTCCCTTGTTTAATGGGAATAGAGTTTTTGTTTTGCAAGATGAAAAAGTGCTGGAAATTGTTTCACAACATTATGAATATACTTAACACAACTGAACTGTGCACTTAAAAATGGTTACAATGGTGGGATGCCTGGTGGCTCAGTGGGTTAGGCATCTGACTCTTAGTTTCAGTTCTGGCATGATCTCAGAGTCCTGAGATGGAGCCCCACCTCGGGCTCTGTGCTCAGAACAGGATCTGCTTGTCCCTGTACCTCTGCTCCTCCCCCGGCTGTCTCTCTCATAAATAAAAAAATCTTTAAAAAAATGATTACAGGGCAGCCTGGGTGGCTCAGCAGTTTAGCGCCACCTTCAGCCCAGGGCCTGATCCTGGAGTCCCGGGATCGAGTTCCATGTCAGGCTCCCTGCATGGAGCCTGGTTCTCCCTCTGCCTGTGTCTCTGCCTCTCTTTTCTCTCTCTCTTTCTGTATCTCTCGTGAATAAATAAATAAAATCTTTAGACAAATAATTACAATGATAAATTTTATGTTATGTATTTTTAGCATACTAAAATATATATAGTAGAAATAGGCTTAATAGGTTTTTGAAAAATGATATAGTTGAAAATTATTCTTATTTTTATTATCACTGTCACTATTCTTATTAGCTGGTGATCTTTAACTATTGCCAAGGTTAAGTAGAGGCAGAAAGCTTTGGATTACTAAAACTTAATATGAAATATATTCGATTAAACCATACGCAATCACAAATTTCACTTCTGACCTACAAAAATGGCAATTTCATGTGATTCAAACTATCAGTCTATGAAAATATCACAGTGTAACCAGAGTATGGCTAATTTATTTGCTATTGCATATGTTCTCTTTGAATGCAATACAAAAGCATACTTTTTTTTTTTAGCTTCTTGTCAAATCTCTACTTCAAGGGCCAATGTGAATAATTTTGTTGCATTTGATTCCTGGCTCCTCCACTTACTGGCTGTATCATCTTCACCCTCAGTTTCCTTACCTGTGAAATGAAGGAGATAAATAGGATTAAGGTCAATACTACATGAAATAAATTATGAAAAACAGTAAACCTAGGGCCTGGCACATAGTAGGAGCTCAACAAATGTACTTCCTTTTCTCTGGATAGCAATATGAGACAGTGTGACATAGTGGGTATCTGAACTTGGGTTAGATTTGAATGTGCTGATCTTAGGCATATTACTTCCCCTCACTGAGCCTTAGTCTCCTCATCTGAGAAGAGTTACCTCAAAGGATTATGATGATAAAAGGTAAAAGTTCTGAAAACATATTAGAAGATTTAAAAATTACATGATCAGGGCAGCCCGGGTGGCTCAGTGGTTTAGCACTGCCTTCAGCCCAGGGCATGATCCTGGAGGCCCGGGATCGAGTCCCACGTCGGGCTCCCTGCATGGAGCCTGCTTCTCCCTCTGCCTGTGTCTCTGCCTCTCTCTCTCTCTCTCTCTCTGTGTCTCTCATGAATAAATAAAATCTTTAAAAATAAAAAAATTAAATAAATAAAAATGACCTGATCATCATGGTTTTACTATCCTCAAAACCCTTTATCTGCACCACCCCCCTCCCCAACTGTTGCTCTAGAGAAGAGAAATGTGGAAAGAGAGTGTTCTTAGGAACTAAAAATATTCTCACCTCCTCCCTTCAGAATGTTTCTCTACTTTTTTATTCCTTTTTCTCTGCCCGTCTCCCTATCTCCAGAGTTGCATAATCCTATATGTAGAGCAGGATTCACCTCACCTTCCATCTCAGGTCCTTTGTCATACTCCCAAAGTCCCATGAGATGCAGGTAATTAGAAGGAACACTGAGGTGGGCTCCATGGACCTGGGTACTGGTTCAGGCCCCAGTAACCACTAATTTATAACCTTGGTCAGTCATTGTCCCTCTGAAGAGTTTGGAGGAGATTAGTTTCTTAAAATCCAGTTTTGACTAGTCTAAGATGAAATGAGGAAAATAAAAACAATATTGCATGTAGCAATAATATTTTACTCTGTATTTGTATTTGTATCTATATCTCTATTGCTGTAACATTGTCCCTGTTCTTGCTCTCCTCTATACTGAGACAAAGTGTTCTTCCTGTTTGGTTTCCAAATGTCTACTCACTTACAGAATCACAGATAAATAGACGGTAAGTTTTATATAACCTCTTCATTTGGCAAAATAAGAGGCTGGCAACCTTCTGTCTTTCTCCATAAAAATGATAGAAGCCAAAAGTCTGGACCTTCTGGATTAGTTAGTTCTAAGGATTTTTCTTGATCTGACATTCGGTCAGTCTAATTAGAATTCACTGAAGCTGTGGGTCTTTTTTTTTTTTTTAAGATTTTATTTATTTATTCATGAAAGACACAGAGAGAGAGAGGCGGAGACACAGGCAGAGGGAAAGGCATGCTCCTTGCAGGGAGCCTAACACGGGACTCGATCCCGGGACTCCAGGATCACGCCCTGGGCTGAAGGCAGGCGCTAAACCACTGAGCCACCCAGGGATCCCCAAAGCTGTGGGTTTTTAAGTGGTTCCGCAGATTAAGGATTAGAGAGACAGCCCTCTCATAGTCTCCATGAAGTCTGCAGTTGTTCAGGTTTTGCCCCATTGTCTTTGCTTCATTAATGCAGAAGCCTGGAGCTATTTTATTTTTATGACTTTATTTTTTAGACAGTTTTAGGTTTACAACAAAATTTAGAGAGAGGTGCAGAGATTTCCTATATACTCCCTGCCCCCATACATGCATAGGTTTCATAGATCAACATCACTCACCAAGAGGGTATATTTTTTTACCAAGGGTGAACCTACATTGACATGTTATCATCACCCAAAGTCCATAGTTTACCTTAGGGTTCAGTCTTGGTGGTGTGTATTCTATAAATTTGGATAACTGTATAATGATATTATCCATTGTAATAATATTATACAGACTATTTTCACAGCACTAAAAATCCTTTGTGTTTTGCCTATTCATTTCCCCCACTCTTCACCTCTGGCAACCACTGATCATTTTACTATCTCCATAGTTTTGCCTTTTCCAGAATGTAATGCAGTTGGAATCATATACCATGTAGCCTTTTCAGATTGGCCTCTTCTACTTAGTAATATGCACTTGTTTCCTCTATGTCTCTTCATGGCTTGATAACTCATTTATTTTTCACATTGAATAATATTCCATTGTCTACATGTACCACTGTTGACCTACTGAAGAGCATCTTGGTTGCTTCCAAGTTTTGGCAATCATGAATAAATCTTCTGTAAACATCCATGTTCAAGTTTTTATATGAACATATTTTCAACTCCTTTGAGTAAATACCAAGGAGTGTGATTGCTGGACTATATTTTAAGAGTATCTTGAGTTTTCTAAGAAACTGCCAAACTGTCTTCCAAAATGGCTGTACCATTTTACATTTCCATCAGCAATGTGTGAGAGTTCCTATTGCTCCTCCTTCTCACCAGCATTTGGTATTGTCATTTTTCTGGATTTTGGCCATTCTAAAAACTATGTGGTACTATCTCCTTGCTTTAATTTGCATTTTCCTGGTGACATAAGATGTGAACAACTTTTCGTTTGCTTTTTTGCCATCTATACATCTTCTTGAGTGAGATGTCTGTTAAAGCCTTTGGCCTATTTTTTAAACCAGGTTGTTGGTTTTCTTATTGTTGATTTTTTAGAGTTCTTTCTACATTTTGGATAACAGTTTTTTATCATATGTGTCTTTTGCAAATATTTTCTCCCAGTCTGTTGTCTTCTAATTTTCTTGATAGTGCTTTTACAGAACAGAAGTTTTTGATTTTAATGGATTCCAGCTTATTAATTAGTGCCTTCATGGATTTAGTCTATCTAAAACCTCATCACCATACCTAAGGTCATCTAAGTTTTCTCATGAGTCATATTCCAGGAGATGTATAGTTTTGTGTTTTACATTTACATTAATTGTGTATTAATTTTTGTGAAGGGTACAAGGTCTGTGTCTAAATTTATTTATTTTTTTTTGCACATAGGCATCCAATTGTTTTAGCACATTTATTGAAGATACTATCTTTGCTCCATTATATTGCCTTTGCTCCTTTGTCAAAGGTCAATTGACTCTTTTTATGGGGTCTGCTTTTGGGATGTCCTGTTTATTGATCTACTTGTCTGTTCTTTTACCAATACCATATTGTCTTATAGTAAAAGCTTTATAGTAAGTCCTGAAGTTGGGTAGCATTGTTTCTCCAGCTTTTTTTCTCTCTTCATTATTGTGTTTGCTGTTCCGGGTCTTTTGCCTCTCCGTATAAACTTTAGAATTAGTTTGTTAATATCCACAAGGTAACTTGCTGAGATTTTTATGGAGATTGCATTGAATCTATAGACTAGGTTGGGAAGAATTGATCTTGTCAATATGGAGTCTTCTTGTCCAAGAACATGGAATATCCCTCCATTTATTTAGTTCTCCTTTGATTTTGTTCATCAGAGTTTTGTTTTCTTCATATAGATCTTATACATATTTTGTTTCTGGTAAACTCTTGAGAAAGGTAAATTTTTTTTTCAAGTTGAGTTCTTTGTACATTCTAGTAAGTATGAAAAATATGCTAGTTTGGAGAGGGAAGCCCATTATCTAGAACTATGTAAACAGGAAAAATGTATGTATCATCACTTGTTGTATTTTTATTTTTCTCCACACAGTGCATAATGGCAGAGAGTTTTTCTTCATAGCACTTATTATAAATGGAATTAAGCCTTTAATAGTTGAATGGTTATAGGGTCACTCTGCTAGATTTTAAGCTGCATGAGAACGAGGATGATGTTGGTACATTGACCATGGTGTGGCTTATATAGTGCATGTTCTGCAAATATGAACAAAAGTAATACATACCATGAGAGGAGGATCCCAAGTTCTATAGTGACATCAGGAAATATCTTTCAGAAGAAATGGCATGTAAGGTAGCCTTAAATGGTGGCTGATATTTTGGCATATAGATGTGGAAGATTACATGGTGCTCAGTATAATTATAGAATTGAGTGCACTTTAGTGCATACTATTTCTTTGAAAATTGATAATCTCATTATGTAAGGCAGCTTCTAAATAATTTTTAAATAGAATTAGATCTGCTTATCTGAAAGCCAGTTGAAAAGGTAACATATAGGAAGGACTGCAAAGCCTTAGCTAGATGTAGAGTTAAGCATTATTCGAAGGGTGTTAGCAAGTACAACCTCATTGTGACAAAGAGACTGAGTAGAGAAGAGTTTAAATAAAAGATCAGGAGCTCTGTTTCCATCTACCTGCAAAGTAATTAATAGAAAAGCGTACCGAGAGATAAACTTGAGAGACATGAGGCAATGTACCATGTGGAAGGAGCTTTAATTTTAAACAGATTTGGGATTTACCCTCAACTCTACCACTAACTAGCTGGTAACTTGGGATATATTAGTTAAACTTACTAAATCTCAGTTTCTTCCTTATTTATTTATCACAAAAATCCTACAGAGTAAGATGATGATAATACTCTGCAGGATTTTTGTGATAGAAAAATTTTAAAATATGTGTAAATGAGACTAGCACATAGTAGATATTCAGGAAACACATTTTCCTCTGCCCTTTCCTTGTCTGCTTTAGGTCTTGAGTTTTGGTCCTGTTCAAGAAGATACCTATTCCTTGGCACAAAGAACCTCCTTGCGTTATCCCCAAATCTGGAAGCAATTAGTTAAATAGAGTAACAAACCAATGAGTCTAATAGTAACACCAAATTATTTTAATCTGCAGAACCAATCCTTGAAAATTAAACGCTGTAATCTTCACTTCTGTAAAATACTTTGAAAAACTTATCTATTTATTCTTTTCTGTTCTTTTCCCAAATTGAAAGAAAATTAAAGGTCATTATAGCTCAGATGCAGATTACTCTTTATTGAATTCTCTATTCAAATTGACAAATTCAGCCAGGTCCCAGAGTGATGGAACAAACTGACTTTGCTGTGGGAGGAGATGGCTCGAATGACTAGGGAAGCTAAGTGGAGCAGGAACCAAACCATTTATCACTAGACACCGAGAAGCAGCAGCATGTCACACTGTTCAGAATGCTGGATTTGTGGTCAGAGGAACTCTGCTTGAGCTCCTGGTCTTCTGTTTATTAGCTTGGTGAGTCTGAACAGGACTCATTAACTCTCTGAGCCCCCAGAAGAAAAATCTGGCACTCCAGGAGTACCGACCCACAGTTAGTGCCTCGTAAATGTTTGTTGAATGACTAAATGCTGCAGAAAGTGGTGTCAATACTTAGTTTCCATATATTTGTGATGTGGTCCCTTGTAACTTTCCTTAAGCCCACCGACTATCTCAAATCAGACTTAGTTATTCCTCACCATTTAGCCAAACATATATGTGTGTCTGTTATACACTGAAAGTAACTGGCCTAAAAGGCTGATACATCATCGCTTGTCATCTTTAATGTTCCTTCGTCATGCAGTCCCTCCATGGATTCATACATCAACTGTCAGGTAATCTTCTCGAGAAGCTTGACTATAACAGTTTGTTCTGTTTTGGATGATGAATGAGATGGGTTAGATCATTTAATTCACTATATGGCACCCAAATGTTAAAGCTGAGGGAAAAGAATGTCTGACAAATTGTTTGTTGTCATTAAGGTTTATTTCTCATATGCCTTAGATGGTTTCCCCCACCTCATTCATTGTCCAACACACAAAGCTAACTATTATAAGGAAACAATACTTAATGGATGCCAGACAAATGATAGTTGAAGCTGTCTGGTGCGTTACCCGATAAGTGAGAGCCAAATTAGAATGTCATTAGATGGGATGCCTCAAGTTATTATAAAGTTGTGCTTCCCACAATGTCCTTCCTTTATCCTCAGCATGGTTCCTCCTGGCATCTGTTTTCACTCAGCAGCTGCATTGTTTTTGTGCAAGCTGAGATCAAGTTTTGAATATTCTGTTATGCCAACTATGAAATACCCAACCAATATCCAAAATGTATGTTTTAGATATTGATATCATACAAATATAAACTTTAAAAAATTAGTTTATAGGGAGGTTGGGTGTATCTAAGTCCCCCAGGGCCTATTTTCTCCAGGCACAAATTCTCTTCTTAAACTGTGTTTTTATGTCCATTTCATAGTCAGTTCTTGGAATATTAGCACCCAATTAATAACTGAGGAATGAATGAATGAATGAATGAATGAAATTACATTTAAAGTTACAGATGGAAGCATGCATAATGCATGTTAGTTTAAAATATTTTGCTAATGAGTTGACAATGGAGAAAATAAATTCCATTTATACCACAAAGAAGTCCAATTCCTTGACATTTTTGTTTGCAACAAACAAATTATCTTGATTATTATTTAAAAATAGCTTCATGAGTTTACTTACCTTTCTCAGATTTAAACAGTGTTTGACAAACAAAGCTGGGGACTTATCGTATACATGAACTATGAAAGAACAAACTTAATTTTATTTTTATTCAGTAGAGAACCCAGTAGACTTAATTATTCAGTAGCAATACAGGTTATACAATATATTAATAACTATTGCACTATCTCCTTAAATAGAGTTCAGGAAAGTACCACACCAAATATCTTATACTAGGTAGCACATTTTAATATAATCAAGCTGTTTCACTTATGTGAAAGCTCCAAAGTTAGATATATTTGGGTTCAGATTCTCACTCTGCCATTTACAAACTGTAAGACAAACTACCTCAATTCTACACCTCAGTTCCTTCATCTTTAAAATGGGAATAAAAATATTATCATCATAGAGTTGTTATGAGAATTGTTTGCCTATAATTGAGAACGGTGTCTCGGACTTAGTAAATGTTCAACAAATGTTAGCTATTATTGAAATGTTATGTATTATTGTAGAGTTGTCATTAATCTTAGTATTGTTATTTTCATAAGTGATAAAGCAGAAAGGACTTAAAGGCTGACAGTCTCCCTTGTACATCTGTCTCTAACCAGGCCCCTAAGCCAATGTTGTCCAAAAGAAATATAATGACAGTCACATATGTAATTTAAAATTTTCAGTAGTAGCATTAAATAAGGTAAAAGGAAACAAGTGAAATTACTTTTAATAATATACCTTTGAAAATCCTGTATATCCTAAATACTATATTTTAACGTGGATTCATTATTAAAAAATTTAATGAGACAGCTTACATTGTTTTTTTCTTATTAAAGCTTCAAAGTCTTGTGTGTATTTTACAAATAACAGCACATCTCAGTATAGAAGCTAAACTTTGATTATGAAGACTTGATTTATATTATATAAATTCACAGTTGAAAAACAAAGTCACAGGGATGCTTGGATAGCTCAGTGGTTGAGCATCTGGCCTCAGGTCATGATTCTGGGTCCTGGGATCAATTCCCACCTTGGGCTCCCTCTGCCTATGTCTCTGCCTCTGTCTCTGTGTGTGTCTCATGAATAAATTTTATAAAAAATTAAAAGAAAAAAGAGCAAACTCACAAATCCAAATTATGCCAAATGTATTTAGAAGTTTTCTGTTAAATTTAGTTTTTAGATTAAAATCAAATTTAAAACCAAGTTCCTCTATCCTACTAGCCACATTTCAAGCTCTTATAGCCTCATTTGGCTAGTGCCTCCCAAATTAGATAGCACAGTTCTCAGCAATCAATCTGAAGCTGAATATGCCTAAAACCTACCTACCCATCACAAAGCTGAGCTGCATTTGAGCTCCAGTGTTGGAATGGGGAGAGGATAGAGCAAGAGAAGAGGCCAAGTTGATGTGACATCCTGAACCTGCTATAGAAGAGAAGAAGCAATGGTGGATTGATGATTAGAGGTTGAATAACTGAAAGTGTATCCATATAAACAGAAATTGTGACCATGCTTGACCCTGAACTGCTAGGTGTGGTGGGGACAGAAACCAGAAAAGCAGTGCGCTGATGAGAAAGCAGATGAGGAAAGTTGCATTCTTTGTCATCTTGCCTAAATTTCTAATCTTAATTTTTAACCAAAATGTAATGTAGGAAAGGAGAATATTGTTTCTTAAGCACATGGGGGGAGCAACTTGTAGTATCATTTCTGAGCTCAATCAGGTACAACAGCCTAAAGCAGTTATTAACAACCTGTCTGAGGTTGAGTGCCGAGCCTTTGTTTAGTCATTCTCTTGTGAACAGACTGGAAGTGGAAGATGGGAAGACTGGTAGTAATCCAGTTTCTAGAAAAGGAAGGAAGGAAGGGAGGGAGGGAGGGAGGGAGGAAGGAAGGAAGGAAGGAAGGAAGGAAGGAAGGAAGGAAGGAAGGAAGGAAGGGAAGAAGGAAAGAAGGAGAGAGGGAGGGAGGGAAGGAAGGAGGCGGGAGTCTTCAAAGAGGCCCTGTGGTTATTTATTGTTGTTGACCTTGTTTCCAGATTAGAACACATCACACGCCATTCACTACATTTATGGTAGGAAAAGCACAGGTCTTGGAATAAGAGGACTATTACCTCCTGACTTGTGTTCTTAGGGAATCACTTTCCTTTTCTGAGCCTCATTATCTCATCTGTCAAGTGGTATTATACTATGCACATTACAGGGATGTTATAAGCGTAAAAAAATCTTTTATGTAAAAGATCATCTATGTAAATTATGATGCACTATACATACATTAGTTATTATTCTGCATCTGAGTACAATTTATCTTCCTGGAGGGAGGATTGCCTGGATATAACCTATTGTGAACAAGTGCGAGAACTTTTAATACACTAATAGCCTTAGGCCTCAAATCCTGGAGAGCTTATTAGTGCTCATTAGGGCCCATCGAGTAAGTCCTCACTGTCTCCTCTGAGTGTTTTGTATGCTGTAATACTCTTTTCATACTATTTTTGGTTATTTCCCTCATATACTTCCTCAAAAGTGCTCACTTTTTCACTTGCAAGCTCTTTCTCCATGCTTAGTGCTTCCATTTTACAAAGTAAATAATCTTGCCCACTCCCACCCACTGCCATACTTTTAATCACTGCTAATACTCGAGTGTACTTTTTTTATGCTTCTAACTTACTCTCCGGAACACTAGGGCAGACCTACTCTGAGTGCTAATTAGCACCAACTTGAGCATACGTCAGCAGCTCTTGAACTGTTCTCTTTGAAACGCTTCCAGTCTTTTAAATAAACTTCAGAAAAGAACTCAAATTAACTTGCTTCTTAATGTCCAATGGTTCAGACACTGGATTTCCTTTTTCCCCATAGTGACTTCTGGTTAGCAATCAAAGAGTTGCTTTCTTACATTATGATTTTAACTCAAGTTGCTCAGGGTGAAAAGATTCAATTGTTTCTTCAAAATCCGTAATTATTTTTTGTCTTTACATTTTCAGCTTCCCCACAAATGGGTTCTCTTTTCATTAAAGCTACCTCTTATTCCACTTTGGTTTATCCCTTGAGGGTGATATTTCTCACATGGAGTCTTACTGGAAAGTCTAAGACAGGAACATTTCTGTAGAGGTTAAATTGTTCATACAGTCAGGACCAGCTACATGATTTGTGGGCTCCAGTGCAAAATGAAAATTCAGAGATCTGATTTTTTTGTATATAAAAAAATTAAGAATTTCAAAACAGCAACTCAGAACATCATCCAAATGTGGAACCCTTTTAACCATTGGGGGGTAATTCAACTGCACATATCCTATACCCGTAAAGTCCTATATATGATCATGTGTGTGATGAAACCAGTTGACAGTCTTGTCTGCTTTGCATCTTAATCACGAACCTCACTTTATAAAAGAAATATATGCCTTTGATAATTTCTGTAACAGATTCGTATCACATACAAAACTTGTAATCTATTTGACAACTTTTAATAAGTCAGTTATTTTACTTTTATGTGAATTTTCTGACCCCCTTTATTTGAGCCAATGCTTGCCTTAGCTTTTGGTTACAAGATTGGTTGGGATGTTTCAGAGAAGTTGAATACTCAAATAGTCATGCTTTAATGATGGCATGAAACCAGAAATTGCATTCATTGCAGTTTCACTTGTTAACACAAGTATATTTATAGTGTTCAGAGCTTTCAAAGTCCAGAAACACTAGAAAGGCATAAACATGAGAGAGTCTGCAGTCTGGTAAAACCCTGGAAGAATTTCATGCATGTTTGGGGGCAACCTACAGTATCTCAATTGGTTGTAAAATATATTTAATGCTAAATTTGATGGCATCATTACAGTGCCTTGTGTTCTTACATGCATATTTTCAGACCTTCTCCTCCTCCACCTGGGCTAGCCACCACTTAGCCCTGCAGGAAGCTGAGTTTCTATGCTTATCTGCTAGGCTAGGGGAGAGCAAGCAGTGTTGATTTTGCTGTATGTGGCCAATTATCTTGACCTTTATGATGGATCAAGCCGTGGAGGGACCAGAAAGCCGAGTCTCCCTCCCATTTACATCTCCTTCGAGGGAGCGTAGCACATTGCAGTCATATCAATTTGTGGCCTTATATTTCACTTCCCAGCAATGCACATCTTGAGACACTGTGATTAGCATCCCTAATTCCTAAAAATTGACTTGCCTTGTTATAACTAGAGAGCTGTCGCCTAAAATACTTCACCTACTGTTCGAAAGGGTATTATTTTAGTGCCCTGGGGATAGGAAAAGTTTTCAACCCACCAGTATAGGGATTAGTTTTATTTTAAAGTATTTGAAGTGTTTTAGATAACTTAGCTAAGAGTGATCCAAGTTCAGTGGCCTTCCAAGAATCTTCAAAAATGTGCCCTGAGTCCTTATCTGACAACAATGTGTAGAAATGCCTACATTTAGTATGTATTTGAACATCAAGATCTACTTCCTTTATATGTGAGAGAAATTAAGGCACCTTTTGCATCAACCAAACCCAGAAGGTGATAAATAGCTTGGATAAATAGCTTTTTCTTTGAATAGGATTTCTGACTGAATCATCTAGAATTAATCATATGTCTATTGAATAGCATGTGCACTTTTCCTTGTTTTTCATATCCCTGTCCACTAAGCAAATAAAGGCATTTCTCTTTTTATTAATTGGGGTATTCATAATTGCCTGTATAATTTTAGAGAGATACATAATTTTGTGATTCACTTACAGTCAGGTAAAGGTTATATCTCCATGAGACTAAAAGACCATCATCTCTTCAAATGATCTCTATTCACCAGCTTCTTGAACCATTGACTGACTTAACCAGTCAGATCAGCTTATGTGTTTCGATGCAGTCTGAGTCAAACAGCTAGTATGAGCAGGTTTTATTATTTCTTTTAATCATTGAATTAAGTGTCCCATTCTTTTAACAGAGTTGACTAAACTAATTGGAATTTTCAGTGGTAATTCAGAGACAGTATGTTTTCTTTTCTTAAAAAAAATATTTTATTTATTTATTCATGAGAGACACAGAGAGAAGGCAGAAACATAAGCAGAGAGAGAAGCAGGCTCCATGCAGGGAGCCCAATGTGGGACTCGATCCGGGTCTCCAGGATCACGCCCTGAGCTGAAGGCAGGCACTCAACCACTGAGCCACCCAGGTGTGCCATATTTTCTGTTTCATTTATGAATTTGTGCAATGAAGCTGCATGTACAGGACATATGAGGAAAATACGTATTTTCATTTTTCTCCATGGCTCTTCACCTGCACAGAAAAGAGTGATGCACTGTCCCCTCAATAGCAACAGCTTTGATGAGAGCTGGTATGAGAGAGTCTCCATCCTCATTCATGACTGTGACTCTCTTTCTCAAGTTTCATTTCCAAAGAGAGAATCTGAAACATAGAAAAGACACGGCTATCTTAGGAAGTCAAATAAATAGCTTGGTTGCTCACAAAACAGCTGCCTCAGTCTTCATTCAGCCTCATCCAACAGCTATTCTACCATTTAATGCTTGAATGCTGTTTCTCAACTCTTTACCATTTCATGTTAAGTGGAGCTCTTGGGTGATACACATAAAAGAAGTCATGATTTGGGTATGTTCAAGTCCTACAATTACTAGTATTGTCTATAGACATGTAACTGGTGTATGTTGACAGGAGAAGAGTGATAACCTGGATAAAGAGGCAATTTTGTGGTTGGATTACTTGGTGTTTAGTTAAAGAAGGGAGCTCTTGGTAAAACCCTGAACTGTTGAAAAAGAACATAGCAGTGAAATCAAAGAAGTGAGTGGTGGCTCACTGCATGAAAGTAATAATTATAAAAAATTGTAGAGCAGGTTTTCTCATCTTCGGACTGAGAGATTTTAGACTGAATAATTCTTTGTTGTGAGGTGCTGGTCTGTGCGATATGAGGTATTAATTTAGCAGCATCCCTGGCTTCTACCTAATAGGTGGCAGTAGTCCACCCTCTCCCAATTGTAACAACTAAAAATGTCTCCAGACATTGCCAAATACCTTCAGAGGAGCAAAACTGCTTTTACTTGGGAACTAGTGGTATAAGCTTCCTGTTTTAAAAGCACTTTTATCTCCTTAACAACTCTGTTAGGTTGGGTTTTTTGTTGTTGTTTTTAATATCTATTTTACAAAAGAGAAGACTGAAGCTCATTTCATAAGTAGTATATGGTGGGGATGGACTTCAAACTCAGATAGGTCTTCTGAGGCCTTATCAGGGGTCTTTTTATTACTCTAGTAAAGAAAGATATTACATCATTCTGAATTGGATTACCTTCACTTCCCTCCTCTGCTTACTCTTCTATTTGAGTTTCTTGGACTGTACATTAATAGAATTGAGCCAAAATAATTCTCAGTGTCCTGAGGGGTGCTCAATGTTCAATCCTTCAGGAAGACATATTTCTCAATAGTCCCAACATTTAATATGCTGGCAAGAGTAAATCAGTTTACTGTTAAGAATTGTAGAATTTTTCTAAGGAATCATCTTAGATTTCATTAAGATGAAGGAATATTTTTACTTCAGTAAC
Source organism: Nyctereutes procyonoides (assembly GCF_905146905.1). Classification (NCBI taxonomy): domain Eukaryota; kingdom Metazoa; phylum Chordata; class Mammalia; order Carnivora; family Canidae; genus Nyctereutes; species Nyctereutes procyonoides. The sequence continues at coordinate 45,713,602 of NW_026575142.1, forward strand.
ATTATAGGTCTAAATTTCTCTTCAAGTTAAAATTTTTTAATGCTTCAAGTCTACATTAACAATTCACACTCAAAGATTGGTTGATTTAAAAAATGGATTTACAGGGATCCCTGGGTGGCGCAGCGGTTTGGCGCCTGCCTTTGGCCCAGGGCGCGATCCTGGAGACCCGGGATCGAATCCCACATCGGGCTCCCAGTGCATGGAGCCTGCTTCTCCCTCTGCCTGTGTCTCTGCCTCTCTCTCTCTCTCTCTCTCTCTCTCTGACTATCATAAATAAATAAAAATTAAAAAAAATGGATTTACAGGGTCACCTGAGGGGCTCAGTTGAGCATCCAACTCTTGATTTCAGCTCAGATCATGATCTCAGGGTCAAGGGATCAAGCCCAGGCCTGCGATGGTCTCTACACTCAGTGCGAGTCTACTTGTCCCTCTGTCTCCCTCTCCCCTGGCTCATGCTCTCTGTTTCTCTCATAAGTATTGCAATCTTTTAAAAAAATGGATTTACTTTTTTGGCGTTACAATTCCTGGGAAGTCAAGAAGACAAAACCTTATAAAGTATCCTCAAATGTAAAGAAATGCCTTTAAGAACCAACTTTAAATTGGTCTCCGTTGGGGTGCCTGAGTGACTCAGTTGCTTGAGCATCCAAATCTTGATTTCTGCTGAGATCATAACATCAGGGTCAGGAGATCAAGTCCCAGGTTGGCTCCTTGCTCAGCAGAGAGTCTACTGGAGATGTTTTCGCTCTCCCTCCACCCCTCCCCTCATTTGCACATGCTCTCTCTCTTTAAAATAAATAAATAAGTCTATAAATAAATAAATGAACAAACAAATAAATTAGTCTGTGTTGGCACGTTAAGACATACTTCATGACCAGTGAGTGCCAAGGCTAGTATTGAAATATTTGTGCTTCACCAAAATGAAACCTTTGTTACAGTACTGGAAATAAAATAGAGCATCTCTGCCATGAGAGAAAATAATTTGGTCAAATAAATAAACAAATGAGCAGTGGCCTCTAAGACTTATTTAAGCTCCAAGGATCATTCATTATGGAACTATGGTGCAAGCCAATTCTGTATGACAGAATTGTGATCTACTCAAAAAAAATTTCCAATGAAGAGACTGAGGAGATTCTGATTTCCATTTAAGATGCCCTTGTTTTGGGAACCCTGGGTGGCGCAGCAGTTTAGCACCTGCCTTTGGCCCAGGGCGCGATCCTGGAGACTTGGGATCGAATCCCACGTCGGGCTCCCGGTGCATGGAGCCTGCTTCTCCCTCTGCCTATGTCTCTGCCTCTCTCTCTCTCTCTCTCTGTGACTATCATAAATAAATAAATAAATAAAAATTAAAAAAAATAAGTAAAAAAAAAAGATGCCCTTGTTTTGAAAAGGAATATGGAGGTAGGGGGGGTGGGTGGGTGAAATAGGTAATGGGGATTAAAGAGTACACTTGTCATGATGAACATTGGGTCATGTATGGAATTGTTGGCTCACTATATTGTACACCTAAAACTAATATAACACTGTATGTTAACTATACTGGAATTAATTTTTTAAAGCTTTTCCACTGCTGTTTTTTTTCATTCTAATTGGAAAAAAAGGAATGTGGACAGTATGAGTCTGCTAGTCATGCTAACTAAGGAAGCTTGTAGCTTCTACTTTTAGATCCTAGTGGCATTTATAAGGCTTAAAGAGTAACAACAGTTTGATGGTTTCTCAAAAAGTTAAGCATATGAAAAAAAAAAGTTAAGCATATGATTGCCATATGACCCTGCAATTCCACTCCTAGGTATTTCCTAATTCCAAAAGAACCGAAAACAAGTACTCAGATATTTGTATGCAAAGTTCATGGCAGCATTATTTATAATAGACTAAAGGTAGAAAAAAATCCAATCTATCAACAGGTGAGTGGATAAACCAAATGTAGCCTATATAAACAGTGGAATATTATTTAGCCATAAAAACAAATAATGTTCTGGTACATGCTACAACACGGATGAATCTTAGAAACATGCTAAGTAAAATAAGTCAGACATAAAAAAGGCAAATGTTACATGATTCCATATATACAAAATGTCTAGAATAGTCAAATTGATAAATGGATAAAGGCCATTAATGCACAGAACAATTTGAAAACCATTAAGGAAAAGCTCAGTATTTAAACAAAAAAATGGACAAAGGAAACAAATAGGCACTTTACAGAAGAGAGATTAATGACCAATAAATATATGAAAATATGTTATGATCATCCTTGCTTGTAATAAAATAAATATAAAGATCACTTTTTTCCTGAGGGAAGAAAACATAATGGGCCACGTGCAAAAGTGCATTCCAAGAATTGGCCATCTTTTTAAAGCAAATGTTTCAATGCATACTGGTTAGTGCAAATATGGACAATATCTGTCAAAAATTTTATTAATTTTATTAATATTCCCACCCTTTGACCCTGCAGTCTCACTGCTAGCAATCAATCTGATGATTCATCAGAGTCAAGTAGAAAGAAATGTCTGTGTCAGATGTTTATCATACAACCTAAATGTCCCAACAATGGGAAAAAGGTTATATCAGCCACGGGGCATCTATAAGATAGAATGCCATCATTAAAAATGATATGAAAGAGAATATTTGATGGCAATGGGTAAAGGTTCATAATATGTTATGAAGTGAGAAAAGAAATACATCAAAAAGTTAATGATTCTCTTGGAGTTTTAAGATCATGAATTTTTTTTGTCCTTTGTATCTTTCATATATCCAAATTTTCTGCAGTTAAAATGTATGTTCATCAAAAATGTTACATAATATTATATAAAGTATTAATAAAACAAAAATTGATATACTAAGAGGCACCTGAGATTTCTGAGGCCATGCTTAGTTGGGAATAGTATAGAGCATGAAATATGGGATTCAAGAATCGGAGCCCCTGCACCCTCCGTGGGACTTGGTGGTCTCTCTCAGGACTAAGAGGAAAGCACTGGCCACCAAAGCATGCAGATAACATGGAGCCTGGGAAGCCCATCCCAAAGAGATCAACCTTAGATGGACATCTGTACTCAAACTTAAAGAAAATTGCACTTCTGATTCTTTTGGTCAATGTCATTAAAGGTCCTTTACCCATTATTTTCCACTAGCCAGATGAGATGCAAGTGTTTGTCTTTATCCCTTAGAAACTTGTATAACTTCCCAAGCTGTGCTTAAATCATACACAGGTTAAATATAAAGGATTCTGCATCATTATAATAATTATATTTTGAATGAAAAATAAATAATAAAAAGGATTTTTCTTCAAAAACCTGTGAGTTTATTTAAATGGAAAGCCTTATAAATATGGAAAAGTTAAATCATGTTTTAGGTCTACATTTAATGAACACATTTAAATTAAAATTTGTGTCTTTCCCCCAAAATATTCAGATTTATGACCATCAGAAAAATAGCAGATGCTATGGAATTATAGACTCCTTGTGATCAGAGTGCACTTCTTTTCTTTATAAGTCATAGTTTTCTAATTATAAAATGTAATACCTATTTAATTTAAACAATTTAGGAAATAATAGATAAACATAAGCTAAAAATAAAAATTATTGACATTCTCTACGCCTAGATACACTACTGTAAATATTGCAGCATATAACCTTTCAGATTTTTAAAAAAGATTTTATTTATTTATTAATTTATTCATTAATTCATTCATTCATTCATGAGAGACAGAGAGAGGCAGAGACACAGGCAAAGGGAGAAGCAGGCTCCCTGCAAGGAGCCTGATGTGGGACTCGATCCTGGGACTCCAGGATCATACCCTGAGTCAAAGGCAGATATCTGCTCAACCACTGAACCACCCAGGTGCCCCTCAAATTTTTTTCTGTATATATTTATTCTATGCTTATTAAAAGTACTATCATATTATAGCTAATAGTTTATAACCTGTATTTTTTAACATAACACATTTAAAACATATTTCTGTGTCATTAAAGTTTCTTTACAATATGATTTTTAATAGAACATTATTTGCTTCTTTGAACATATTATACTGTACTCAGCCAGTCTCCTTATTTTCAGACATTGATATTATTTCAGATTTTACCATTATGAACAGGATTGTCATAAATGTCCCTGTATTTCTACATATCTGTGATTGCTTGCTTAGGTTAAATTCTTAGGAGTAGAATTATTATGTTAAAAGTATGAAATGCGAAGGCTTTTCATTCATATTATGAAATTGCTTTTGGAAATGTACTGTCAGTTTGGCTCTTCCTTCAGAAGCAGAGAACTGATTTCCCAGCACCCTCACCATCACTACTATCACCACCAAAAAAAAAAAAGCCAGATTGATAGATGAAAAATAGTATCCCATTATTGGTTGAATATGCATCTAATTGACTACTGCTTAAGATGAACTTTTTTAAGATAATTTTTTCATATGATAATTGACCACTTACTCAAAATTATTCTTTTAGAAATTTCCTATTCTTGCCCTTTGTTCATTTTCCCCCACGTTAATCTGTTTCTCATTGATTTGTAAGAGATCTTTTTATATTAAGAATATTACATGAAGGCCCATTTCTTATACTCTGTAGCTTCCACAATATCTATTAAATAGATAAGCAAATGGTGATGTTTCCTTATAGGAGAACTTTACACTATGTCTTGATCAAATCAATCACATGTGTTCCTTCAGTTAAAATAACATGCAAATCACATTATTTCTCTTTACTGTCTTATACCTTAAGCTCTAAATGTGATCATTTCAGTGTTTCAGAGGATAAAAATAGCCCAAGGCTCATAGAAGAAATGTAAAGGAATTAGAACTATTTAACAAAAGAAACCAAAGTGGTGGGGGGAGGTGAGCAGAGGGCAGGGTATCAACAATGACATACACTTTCAAAATTCTACAAGGCAGAATTGCTAATCTTCCATGAGCTCTAGTTGAGGAAAAAACTTGTAACAGGAAAAGGTGTGTAGGGGAGAACACTTCTGAAGAGAATGATTCTCTAGGTAATTGTAATGTGTCATTTCTTAGATTTCTAACAAGAGCAACTAGTGGGGAGCAGCGAGAAGGTCTTTCATTTTTGTGCCAGTAGTCGCTGGGTGCATCTGAACCCAGTGCGGATGACGGAGTACAGTGGGTCCCTTGCCCGGGCCCTCCTGCTTAGGGACACATGCAATCACAGAGCTATCCTGACAGGTCAGAGAGAATGCACTATAGTGCCCCAGTGCCAGGTCATGCCACTTGGAGTGCACTGCAAATTGACAGTTTTATAAATATAATTTTTATATGGACAATCACAGAGCATTGTATTTTGTGTGTGTTCATAGCACACATGCCTAATGTGTTAGGCATTAATGCTATAAACATCTCAATTGAAATGCTGTATTTTAGACATAAAACAACTTTGATAACTCTGCTTTAAAGCATTTTAACAAACTGAGAGTCTCAAAATATGAAAGAGCCTGGCCTTTGTCTGACCTCTCAGAGGCATTTATCCTGGATTAACAAATTGGAAATGCTGAAAATCCCCTTATAGGGTTTGCTGATTTGCAGATTATTTACCTGGATATGTAATTGAGCAATACTGTGACTGGCCTGCTAGTTGTGATTATGCCCCCCCCCCCCCCGGGATCATATTAATACCAAAATTACTTAGCTTTTTATTAATCAATTATGGGCTGCTTTATTTAGGGAATGCTGGGAGTTTATTGCCGTAGAGAATGCACTGGGACTTTAAAATTTCTTATTAAATCTTCTAAAGTTTTTTTCCCAAAATGTGATTAATAACAGAGTTCTATGACATGATAGGAAAGCAAAGTATGCCATTTATAATTCTAAAAGAAAATTACAGGTAACTTAACTCCAAAAGCAGTAATAATTAGAATAGCAAGAAATACCAAGATAGAGTGAATTAAATCCTTTGGGCATCTTGTGGTTATTTTGGAGAAATCATTACCTGCTTTAATCATTTGGATTATATGTGATGGGAATGCACTAGTGATTAGGGGTTTGATAGATGTATAATTTCACTCTGGATGTCAACAGAATCACAACTCTAGATAGTAAATATTGCCAGTTACTGATGATGCCTGCATAACAAAGTAGAAAAAATCTTACAAGTTGTGACTTGGACCTCATCAATATATTTATGCTAATAAACTCTTTTGTGGGAGGGAACATCATTGATTTCCCTTTGGGAGTTTATTTAATTTTTTCTCTATTTTTATTTTTTCAATTCTTTAATTCTTTCTAGTCCAAATGAACTGAGATATAGAACATTCAAACTAGTATTTTTGTTTGCCTCTTTGCTTTAAAAAGATTAGTCTTTCCTATTGGTTAATCTCAATGTAACATGAAAATAGTGCATTGGTCCAGTAGTTAAAAGACTTCATGAAGTTAACAGTATAATTGTATGCTGATTAGACTATATACTATCCAAGACACATCAAAGATAAAGCCTGCTCCTAAAGAGAAAGGGAGAGGGACTTATTCATGTAATAGATATGCTTTGAGACTAATATGTGCTAGACAGTACTAGATGCCCTGGGGGTGTTCTCTTACGTGTTATATGACCAACACCAAAAAGTTGCCAAATTCAATTCTCAGTCTTCACTGGGAAGCCACAAGTTCAGGAATGGCTTTGTTGGGTTGAAGTTAATTAAAATGAAGTGGACGACCAAAATTTTTTTTCTCATACAAATTTCCAAAACCTTAAGCCCTATCAGAAAAACAATGCTGAACCTTGTGGAAGATGAAAACAATCTTAAATCAGTATTTTAAAAGCTTTGCTGTTTATGGTATAGCTGTTATAGTTTTGCGATAGAAAAGTGATTCGCTTTTTACCTCCTAGAAAAAAATGACTAAGTGGAAAAACATGTGGCGTGGTGCAACTATATTCAGTTATTTATTCCAGTGATTAGCAGCTAGATGCAAGTACAGCAACAATATAAAAAAATACATTTAAAAAACAGGATCTGACCCATCACTTGCATGACTCAGCCTCGGTCATGTCACCCTAGTACAGGTCTGAGCAACATGTCTTTCATACCAGTAACCTATGGTAACCTATGGTAACAAATGAGGGTTGTGTCAGGTGGAGCGTCAAGGACCTGGGATGGGTGAGAACTTATTTCCTATAGATGCAATATGTTCCCATGCAGGCAATACTGAAATTGGGGTCCTAAGAGAATGGTAGGTCAGAATCAGAATAAAGAATCCATACTGGGTCATTTTTCTAAATGGAACTGAAAATGAAAAGGCAGCCAAAATAAAATGTTAAAGTGACAGAGACAAATGCTACTGCTGAATGAGGATGTGGGGAGATGAGCCCACAGTAATTCCTGAGTCATCTGTGGACATCTGCATGGTGTTTTCTTATCCACTTTACACAGCTGCTCTGAGAACTCCAGGGTCTTTGAAAGTGATGGCCAGAGGCAAACCATTTCTGTGTTTTGGCATTTCTAGTTATCTGAAGATACAACAAAACCTATGTTCTTCCCTCCATTATCAGTAATCTTATACTACCTTTACTTTAGCCTCAAGGCAAGTAGGCTCCAGATATTGGCCATGTGCTCTCTTTTCTGGAAGACCCTTGGCATGAGGGACTGAGTGAAGAAGACACTCACAACTGGGTTGAGAAGGGCCTCTTAGTAGTGTCCTGTGGTGGAGGAGGCCATTTCATACCTGACAGTCAAAGCGGCTGAGTGAATTACCCAAGGAACCAGTAGAATTGTGACCACATCCAACACAAGAGGGTTGTTAAGGAGCAGTTTAAAAACCTGTTGGAAAATCAACAAGATTGGCAGCCTCCAGAACAACTCAAAGCTATTTTTAGTATGGATTTCCAAACCCACCTGACTCCAAACCTGAAGGCTTTTTTTTCTGAGCGTGAAACCTCAAGTGAAAACCTAATCAAGGAAACTCCACCCAAAAGAGTCTTAGAGTGCATCTCGATGCTATACCATCATCACCACCAAATTCATAGGGCACATTTCCTGAAGATAGTTTGTCTAATGAGCTAATCAATCTGAAAACAAAAGCCCCTTCTGGGTGTTTGCATTGCAAGGAGGTTTTATGCTTTTTGTGATGAAAACTGAGGAAGTTACTGCGACAGAATCCAGATCTACCTTGTTCAATTTCTACAGAAGAGGCTGGGTGGAAGATGTGAGAGAAGGAGAAGAAAAAGAAGGAATGTTTTTTATACTTGCATTTGTTTAATTTCTCAGGAGCCTGGTATTAATAGATTATACTTTTAGGAGAAGTAAATTAACTTTATACGATGTTTAAGGAATATTGTATATGTAGGATCAAATGAGGGGAAAGGATAGTTTTGCCAAAGGCAACTGTTATCAAGGTTCTGAAATTAATTGGTTGCTTTAATTGAGGTAGATTACTAGCTAATGCTTGCTTGAATACAGTAATTCTCCTATTAAATTATCTTTGAATAATTACCTGAAATTTCTCAGCTGCAGGGACTGATGGCTATTTAATTGCACAGTGATGTTGCTATATAATTACTTAACAAGGTGTCCTGTAATAGTTTAATTCCCTTTTTACTGAAAAAAAGTGGATGATAAAGTAACTACAAATACCTCTTTCATAAAAAATAAATCACTGTAGATTTTTTCCTTCAGATTATTTGATATAAGAAAGTAAATGAAATTATTTTTAAATTTGTGATTTATAATTCAAGTATTGATGATCTTTAAAATAGAGTAGAGCCTCTCTAACACATAATACAGTAGATAACATTTCAAAGGGTTGGAATTGTCATTTTTAATTTTTGCTTATCATGAGCATTTTAGGTCTCATTATTAAATACCCAAGAATCCACACCTTTCTCTCCATTTTTATTGCATATTTTATCTAAGATTTTCAAATTAAGCTAGTAGTCATTGAATGAATAATTAAATATTATTTAAATATGGCCATACATCACATGACAATGATATGACAGAAAATTGAATAAATTGCTTAAATTATTTGGCAAACAATCTGTAAAGTAGACGATTTCCACCAAGACATCAATTTATTAGTATTTAGAATACTGCTACAAACATTATTAGAATATCAAAAATAAATACCATCTGCTTCTTCTCTTAATCTAATGGACCTGTATAGTAACCTTAATCAGATATGAAAGTTAAAAACAAAGGGCAATATATTTTGACAATTTTTCTGTTATGTAAATTGGTGATATAAAAACTACTAAAATCTTGATTAGGTTGTTGACTGCAAAAGCAAATTAACATTAGTGCATTGCCAGTCTTAGCACATTAAATATATTTCCAGAATTTGTCCCAGTGATTTAACAATGTATACTTGACCTGAATGTCAGAACAATGTGCTAGTTAAGACAATGCCAATTTATTGGCCCCAAACCAGAATTGAAAAATGTTTTGGGGGGCACCTGGGTGGTTCAGTTGGTTAAGCATCTGACTCTTGATTTCAGTTCAGATCATGATCTCAAGGTCCTGAGATCAAGCCTTGCATCTGGTTCCATGCTATGTGTGGAGCCTGCTTAAAATTCTCTCTCCCCTTCCCTTTAGCCCTCTCACTCCCATCACCCCTCCACTCCCATCTTGATGAATTAAGAGAATGGGTCACATTAACAAGATGTAATTTGACAGATTCCAGGACATTTCATTCACATATGGAGAGGATGGACAGGAATAGTCTATTTCCAGTAGGGCAGAAAGAGTACTGAGTCATTGTGGAAACTTAGCTAAAAATGAGGCTTCACTTTAGACCATTTTTCTAAGCAAACTGAATACTGAAATACACAGAAATTTTGCCTTTTTTTTTTTAGGTTTTTTCATGGAAACTAGATACTCTTTACTAATTTATTGAATTTAAAAAATTGAAGATCCCACATTTTTAAAAGGCATTTTTACATAAAGTAGAATTTCTAATTGACAGATTTGGAAATCAATATGAACTAGACAAACTATGGATTCAACACACAGATGAAATTTCCTCATACCATTACCTTGACATGGATTCGATACCCACCCTCAAAAGAATCCTATAAAAAATTGCTTCAAAGCCCCTTTGAAATTGCAATAGTGCAGCAAAACCATAGGTAAACAACTGGGGATCCCTGGGTGGCGCAGCGGTTTGGTGCCTGTCTTTGGCCCAGGGCGGGATCCTGGAGACCCAGGATCGAATCCCACGTCGGGCTCCCGGTGCATGGAGCCTGCTTCTCCCTCTGCCTGTGTCTCTGCCTCTCTCTCTCTCTCTCTCTCTCTCTCTCTCTCTGTGACTATCATAAGTAAATTAAAAAAAAAACATAGGTAAACAACTGCCTGTTAACCTGTTATTTCAAATATACACTGAAAAGCCAACAAGCATATTTTTGTGCAATTTTTTAAAACATCATAAGTTGAAATACTGAACTGGTGATCCCAAAGTCAGTTCTTAATTTTGTTTTTAACACAGTTCATAAATGTAATATAGCCATTACACAGTTTAAAAGCCAATAAACCCCGGGCACCTTGGGTGGCTCAGTGGTTGAGCATCTGCCTTTGGCTCAGGTCATTTTCCCAGGGCCCTGGCATTGAGTCCCACATGAGTCTCCCCACAGGGAGTCTGCTTCTCCCTCTGCCTATGTCTCTGCCTCTTTCTCTGTGTCTCCCATGAATAAATAAATAAATTTTTTAAGGCCAATAAACCCTTCATTATTTATGAATTTTTCGTCATGGCTCCAGTATGAAGAGCTTCATTCTACTTATGATAAAGCTTTTGGATCAGATGAAAATATGGCACAGAATACCCCTTGTATTTATTGTATAAGCAATATAAGAAATACAAGTGGTCCATACTTCGATGAAATTATCTTCATATGTTAAAGCTCTAGATGGACTCATTGTGAAGAAGTACACCACAAAGGGAAATGTATGCTTTGACTTGAGAAAATTTTCCTTTCTGCAAGGAAATCTAACAACCTCGCCCTATGGAAGTAGTGTCATAGCTAAGCAGTTGGTGAAAACTGTACTACAGCCACTGTACCTTTGAGATCTGTAAGATCAAAATGGAACTTTGAAATTCTGTTGAATGAGGAAACAGCCAAGGTGTTTGGTCATTTCAGCCTTTTGGCCTCTTAACAGCATTCCAAAACTAAGGCCAACCAGAAGCCAGTTACTACAGTCTGACAGGAGGAAGGAATGCAGTGATGCCGTGTGAGGAGGAGATGATGGCCTGATGGGAATGGTGGAGATGGAAGACAGATGTGGCACATGAAGGGATGCTCTTGGTGATCCCCAAAAGATTGTGTGCCCCATGATGCAATCCTTTGGTTGCTTATAAATATTGCAATTGTGGTCACTCTTCTGTGATCCACATCACTCTTATATACTTCTGGTTTTGAGGAGAGGATGCCAAAAGGCAACATGATTCTGCTTTGAACATGTGAGCGAAAGGGAAAGTTTCTAGGAAACTCTCTCCACAATGCAGAGCCTTGGCCAAGCCCATGGTATGCTTGTATATATATATCCTACCCTCCCAGGACACTGTCCTACTGGTATGCAGAAATGAGACAGTTATGGCACAAGATAGCCCTCCTGAGACAGTGAACCCACTTGCACTGTGTACACTCCAGTGATCTTTCTCTTTTAAATAATAGTACTATGATAATAATAATAAATAGCCTCAGAGGTTTCTTTTAGAAAGTTTATTTCTCTAAGCAACAATTGTGGATAAATCTCTGTTTTTGTTTTTGTTTTGTTTTGTTTTTCATGTAGGAAATATATCATGTGCTTCACCAGGAAATACAGTACCATTATCTTTTTTTAAGGTATTAATTTGGTTTATTTAAAATTAGAGCTCTATTCCAATCACATGATTTAATCAGAGGGCATGGTAGTCTAATGCCACTGTTGTGCTTGACTTCAGAATCAACTATGTTCATTTTTAAAAATAGAAGGGGTCCTTGAACAAAATGAATAGTCTGATTTATTAAGAATGGACTTCATTTTCTTGTATGGCTTTTCCTCAAATGGAAATATGTATCTCAGAAATAATTATACAGGAAATCTTCCCTCAATTCACATATCCGCTCACCCCTAAAATAAAATAAAATGAAATTTCTTCATGTGGTTCCAAAAGGAAGGAGACATCATCTCTGTTCCTTGTCTTAATAATACATCTTCTGCCAAAAGACAAATGTCAAATTAAATAGACAAGACAAAATAGAAATGTCTTTATTAGGAGCAAGCTGCTTTGAACTACACGGTGTGGATGTGTGTTTACAGTAGTGTCACTCACTGTTCAGTGATTGAGATCAATTCTTCATTGGGATTCACATTTTCAGTGTAAATGAGAGACCACAATTAGGTCGAATTTTGATCAATCTTCCTGCCAACAAATCTGGAATCAAATTTTAAGCCTGATCTGAGCTCACGGTCTTCTTTTATTTCAGTACAAAAGCTTGGAACCACGGCGTCATTGAAGCATCCTTGAAATCATTTGTGTTTTACTGGTGATGTGAGATATGGCAATTCTTTCTCTCCACAAACTAGATGGGCTTTTTTTCCACTTTCATCTAAGGGGAATTACTTAACCTTTTGTGGCCTTGTTCTCATTGGCAGACTGAGGGCTATAGACCATAATGAATAGTTCCCAAACTTGATCATGCTTAACAATCATCTGGGAGCTTGATAAAATTATAAAAATGCATTTTCCTAGGCTCCATCACCAGAGATTCTGGTTCAGTAAGACTGTGGTGGAGTTCAGGCATCTGTATTTTTAACAAGCTCCCCAGATGACTTACCATACTTTGAGGAGCACAGTGTTTATATGATCTCTGAAGTCCCTTCCAGATTCTAACCTCTGGAATCAGTTCATGAAATCCTAAGGATCAAATGTAATTATGTATAAATTGGTTGCACAGTACAAATGAGATGTCAGGTAACAATATTAAACAGCTAGCATTAAAAAAAAGAAAACAGCTAGCATTTGTTGAACATTTCTTAAATTTAGGCAAGCCTTATTCTAAGGCCTTTGTAAGTATTAACTCACTGATCCTCAAATAATATTAGGGGGAAAGTAACATTATTGTGTCCATTTCACAGGTGTGGAAGCTGAGGACGGAGAGATGAAGTCATTTACTTAAGATTAGATAGGCACTGGGGAATGGGCATGCACTTGCTAAGCTGAAAAGGACATTTTAGGTGGAGAGAGCAGAAAGAGGAAAGGTCCAGATCTAGAAAAACTCACGAATTATTCAACAATAACAAGTGCTTGGGGTCCAAGTGGCTTTGAGGAGTATATGAGGAAGAAGGAGGTATTTAGATATTAAGGAACAACATAAATAAATGTTCAACAAGAGGAGAGTCTTAAAATTAGCCTTTGTAGGGCAGCCTGGGTGGCTCAGTGGTTTAGCACTGCCTTCAGCCCAGGGCATGATTCTGGAGACCCGGGATTGAGTCCCACGTCAGGTTCCCTGCATGGGGCCTACTTCTCCCTCTGCCTGTGTCTCTGCCTCTCTCTCTCTCTGTGTCTTTTGTGAATAAATAAATGAAATCTTTAAAAAAAGTAAAATAAAATAAGCCTTTGTATATGCACATAATGGAACATCATCTAGATGTTCTAAATCAAATGATTTAGAAAAATATTTAAGGACAGGAAAATGTTCACGGTATAATGTTAAGTTTTAAAAACAAAGTTATTGAACAATATAAATCCAGTTTTGTGAAAAATATGTAAAGTGGGGCACCTAGGTGGCTCAGTCCATTAAGTCATCTGACTTGATCTTAGCTCAGGTCACGATCTTGGGGTCGTGAGATTGAGCACTGCCTCAGGCTCTGTGCTAGGCATGAAGCTTGCTTGGGATTCTCTCCTTCTCCCTCTGACCCTCTGCCTCCCTCTCTCTCTCTCAAAACAACATATGTATGTAAAAAATATATATGAAACATTGACAGGGCAGGTTCTTACAGCAGGTTAAGATAATGTTTGATTTTCATTTTCTTTATTTTTTAAAATTTTTTTAGCAAGTGAGAGAAAGCAGGGAGGGGAGAGGCAGAGAGAGAGGGAGAGAGAATCTTAGGCAGGCTCCATGCTGGGCTACACAGGGCTCAATCTCATGACCCTGAGATCATGACCTGAGTCAAAATCAAAAGTCTGACACTTAACCAACTGAGCCACCCAGCGCCTCTTTCATTTTCTTTATATTTGTTGTCCATGTTTTGCAAATGTTTCTCTATGAAGCGGTGTTATATCTTATTTTGTAAAATAAGTGTAATAAAATATATTACTTAAGTAGATTTTCAATGTGAACTGAAGCAAAAAGGTTTTCTAATAACCAAAACATTTAATCAGGAAACTTCATTTCTGTGTATTCAGTTAAGTTTTACTTTCTAAATTAAAAAAAAAAAAAGTTTTACTTTCTAGTTTTCAAGTGTAAATGCTTCAAAATCATCCCCAAATTTTCTGGGGGTTTGCCCCCCTGACCATTCACCTGCATAGAAATTTAGAAAGATGATGTAGCTTAATAGTGTCTCCTCACTAACTAGGCGAATTCATAGTAGGCTACGACGGCACAACATAAGTGCATGTGCAGTGGGCTTAGCAGCCTGTGGTGGTGGGTAGAGGTGGTGGGGGAATTAGAGTGTTTCCCCCTTCTCTTTTGGCCAAGCAATGTGGAAGGTAACTGTGGCAGTGCTAGCAGCCATGTATTTAACTTCACAGGCCACATCTGGCCCAGCAGAATCAACACTCACTGAAAAGAGGGATTAAGAGTTGTTTACAGAAGTACCTTCCATCAGAGTCTGAAGAGCTTTGTTCAAGAGTAACTAGCACCGAGGTCTAGCTAAATTCTTGAAGCATACGACAGTTGTTTGGATGAAGGAGTAATGGTCTACTTATAGACAGTAGAGTCTTTGGAGTTAGAGAGCCTGATGTTTTTCATTCTGGGGACAGAACTCTGGGTGTGCTCACTAGAGCTGCTCTGTGGTGTTAGCCGCATGTAGGCATATCGTGAAAATGGCAAACCTCTACATATTAACTTGTCCTATAATATTCACAGTCACCGCTATGATGTGACGTGGTTACATTAATACCCTCATTTACATGAATAAACTGAGACACAGAGAGGTTTAGAAACTTATTAGAAAGGGCACCTGGGTGGCTCAGTGGTTGAGCATCTGCCTTCTGCTCAGGGCATGATCTCAGGGTCCCAGGATCAAGTCCTGCATCGGGCTCCCTGCATGGAGCCTACTTCTCCCTCTGCCTGTGTCTCCGCCTCTCTCTCTCTCAGGAATAAATAAATAAAATCTAAAAAACAAAAAACAAAAACAAACAAACAAACCAATAGAAATAATTTTATCACCATTTCTTAGGGTCTTACATGTGCTAGGCACTTGTGTCTCAGGATCACCATGCTGAACCAGTGTGCTCTAACTAAGTGCTTTACAGATTTTTAACTTCAAGTCTTACAGTAATCCTGAGAAGTATTGCTATGTCCATTTTTCACACAAGGGAACTGAAACTCAATTTTAAGAGGACATGTAGCACCTGAAGGGAGAATCACCAGGTCAGGAGGAGCAGCAATGCAAGCGGCCCCAGTTTTCTGACTTCTCTTTCCTTCTGCTGCTCCCACCTTACAAGCCTCCTGAGATACTGTTGTCTCCATCCTTACAGGTGGGGTTCAAATACAGGTTTCAAACACTGTCAAGGAAGACTCCTGGAAGTCCCAGAGAAAAGGAATACAAGTCTCCAGAGTCATATGGAAACGTTGAATCCTGGCTCTGACACTGAATGGTGGTTTCACTTTGCAAGTTTTTTAATCTCTCAAGGCCTCATTTTCCTCATCTGTCAAATAAAGATTCTAATGGTACTTATGTCATATAGTCAAGGTGAGGATTAAATGAAATCATTTTTATAAAGCATTTGCCAAAGGGTATTTAGTAAAAACAACAACAACAATAATAATAATGGGAAGAATGAATGCAGGAAACTCTGGTTGAAGCAAAATTAAACCAGATTTATATTATAGGATTTTTCTGAGCCTCTAATAGCCAATATTGATGGTGAATCTATAAGAGGACAGTATAGCAGGCAGGTGTACTTTACCCATTTGAGCATTTTTTTTTTTCTGGGGACCCGTTAAGTCCTAGGAATTCTTTAAGAAAGCCTCTACTAGACAAAACCCTGGTTTTTCCTTAAATTATTCAGAGAAGGGCAACCCGGGTAGCTCAGTGGTTTAGTGCCACCTTCAGCCCAGGGCCTGATCGTGGAGACCCGGGATAGAGTTCCACTCAGGGCTTCCTTCGTGGAGCCTGCCTCTCCCTCTGCCTCTGTCTCTGCCTCTCTCTCTCTCTCTCTCTCTCTCTCTCTCTGTCTCTCATGAGTAAATAAATTTTAAAAAATCTAAAAAAAAAAATTTATTCAGAGAAGTTGTGTTCACAAACAATATGCAGCCATGTCAGAGACCCTATGATAGAAGCAAAAAATGGCATATTCTAACATTTTCAAATTCACATAGCATCCCATATGCTAGAAAAACTTAGGGCTTGAGTAAGAGTGGGAGATGATTCTAATAATATTTGATATGAACTGAAATAGAATTGAATCTCTGCACAAAAAGCAAAGCTAGGTTTGGTGAAGGGCAGAGAGGGAGGAAAGAGAGAGCCTCTCCTAGGAGAATCAGGGAGGGCAGAGGAGGGGGGGAGCAGAGGCCTGCTGGACAGCTGTGTGCAGGGTGAGCTCCAGGCTGTCCAAGAATCTAGTAAAGGTGGAAAACGTCTTTGGGGGAATCTACCAGGAGGGGGGTCCTGAAGATGCCAAAGTCCTGAATTTGCTAAGCCCCACCTTGTTTACCCTTAGCAGTTTCTGTGTAACCTAGAGGCAGTGCATGCAGGAATTTTTGTCCTACACAAGTGCACTTATTTGCAAGTCAATAGAAGTAATACTAGTGGAAGTCAACACTGCTTTGAATGATTTGTAAGTTTCTTTAGCAACAGGGTTGTCTGTGTCCTAAGGGCAACTCCTAGGTGATCGCGGGGTAGAAGTATGGCATCGTGTTCTTTACAGTGGAATCGGTTTGTAGTGGTTCCTGAAGCCCAGAAAGATTTCTTGAGGCACCCCAAAGCCAGCTTGGCATAAACCCTGAGAAACATTTAGTAGTGCAGTCCAACGCCTGCCTGTCTTCTCAATTCAGCTCCTCTCAGCAGCATCCAAGCTGGAAAACTCAGAACACCTAGACTTCTCCATCTCCCAAGCCACACATCCAAAGAGTCACCACATACAACCGGTTTAAGGACAATGTAGTATTTTGTTTTGTTGTTAAATTATTCAACACGTGTATCCTCGCAGGAAAACTGACAAGCATATGAAAGGATAAAGAAGCAGGGGGGTAAAATCACTCTTGATCACACTGTTAGTATTTTCTTGAAATTTTCTGTCAAGTTCTATATACAACTTTGAATCCAGATTTTGTTTTTTGAATCTATTCTTGGCTCTTGCTCTCCCTCATGCACTACAGTTTTATTTCAGAACTAAAGACACAGAGGTGATCAAAACAAGCGTGAGCCCTGCTCTCATGGAACCCTCAAGCAGTGTATATCAATCTTTTAACAGGAGGCTTATTCAGGTCATATTCTTTTATGCCTTGCTTTCTTTTCCCCCTCTTAACATTGTATCTCGGAGATCATTTTATATTAGTTCCCCATTCTTTCTTTCTTTTCTTTTTTTTTTTTTTTTTTTTTTACATTGTGTGTTATTTCCTTGTATCCTTGCATCATACAATACCCAGTCCCTACTGGTGGACATTTAAGGTGTTCCTAATATTTGCTATTACAAACAGTACCACAGTAAACAACCTTACACATACATCATTTCACGCACATGGGAGCAAGAGCCCCAGGAGAGATTGCTGGAAGTGGGGCTTCGGTAGAAATAGCCAGATTGCCGTCCACAGAGGTTTACCAAGTGACATTCCGTCAGCAACCCGCAAGAGTGCCAGTTTCCCCACCACCCTGAAACACTCTGTTCTCCTTTGAAACCGGCTTGGTGGCCTGGGGAAGTCCCCAAGCTGATAGACCCAACTGCAAAGTGAAGGTGAAGGATTCTTTCTCAGGCAGGCCACCAAGGAACTTTTCTTCATGGAGGTCTGGGTTTATTTTTAAGGTCCCTTTATTCCTTAAAGAAAGAAAAAGGAAAAAACACTACAATGCTACTATGTAGGTGCCACAAAGAAGCACAGATTTCTCTCCCATGCTTCCAACTAAACCAGCCACTTAAAAAGGTACGGGGGCGCCTTTCAGGGTTGTTGGAGCAGTAGGGGAACACATCGCTCATCTGCAATCAGATGGCCACTCGGGAGAGCAATCTGTGTGCTCTTACCCACAGAGCAGCCAATTTCCACGGGAACATATGCAGGGCCCATTCGCAGCTTCTTTGTGCGGGGGTTGCACTCCCGTCTTAGCGGCTGGAGCAGGTTAGGGGAGAGCGCCCATGTTGTACAACAGTGGGTCGGAGCTGCCCTTTATGCCTACCTATTTCTTTCCCTGCTTTCACCCCTTTGTGTGTTTTTAATGGGGATAAGTGTGAGATGTGCTGGAGTGCAATCACATTGTGGTCTTAAAAGGATCTCTGATGATAGAAAATATGTCAATTTATTATTTCCCTCGGGACAGAGAAAAAAGTACAAAGGTTCAATGGATGATGAAGATAATACTTGTGCACTGTGTAGCATTTTGCAACAAAAGATTTTAAGGTGATTTTCCTTTTAAAAAAATATTTTCGTCCCATTTTTGTAGGTGGGGAGACGAGAAGATTTCGTAGTAACTAAAATGTCCTGGTGGTGGGACCCTGCATAGAGTCAGCATCTCTATGATCCTTTCCGGGCTCTTTTCACTCCCTCTAGTGGAATTTGGTTCTTCACATCAGAGTTTTGTACAGCAGTAGCAAGCACTGTGCTATTGTGCGTGATCTTTTGGGTACCAGAGCCACAGTTTCATCAAATCTTCAGCCGGATGGCTAGGTCTGTGATCAGAGCTGCCTCGTGTACCTACAGCTATAGTTTCCTTAAATAACAATTAGCCCCGCGGATCCGGGCTGCTCTCAAATGCAGGAAGCGTTCTGGTGAGGCTCAGCAAGGAGGTGGCCGCTGGTTATTTGTCACGCAGGGTCATTCATAATGAATCAACAAAGCATTGACAATAGTTTTCTTGTAAACTGAACAAACCTTATAAATGGTGTGTGGTCTCCCCTCCCCCATGAATTAGTTCCTTTGTCCTGAAATGTATGGTTAGCACAGATATTCATTCTGTTCTGCTGGGAGAGTGGCAGTCTAGGGAGGCACCCGGAATGTACACGACAAGTCGACATTTTACATTTTGGTGTTCTGTATTAGAGCTGAGAATATCTCATTTGTACCTTGAAAGTGAGAGGAAAAAAACATAGGTGGAAAGCGTAGAAAACTTTCTAGACTATCGGAGTGATCAATTTTAGGACATGAATGTGAGAGCTACTTCCTCTCTTTTATGTGTACAAGGATGAAAGGAAATTAAGACTGTAGAAACAGTTTTTAAAATGCTTTGTATGGCTGGCTTGAAATTCATTGTATGATTGCCTGTTTTTTAAAGACCCAAATAAGGAAGGCTAAAGTGCTTAGAAGGAAACTAATTGCTTTAAGCTTTTCCTCCTCAGTGTATGCTATTCTCTGCTGTTATATAATCTTGGATATTGAGTAACTGAATGAAAGAACCAGTGTCTTACCTAAAGTAAATGGACAAACATCATTTGCTGCTGGCATCTTCTTTGACTCCTGAGGGAGGGGAGGGAAGACATTTCATAGTTAAATCTACTGTGGCTTCGAGTTCATAATATCAACCTTATCATCAAAACACTGAAACAAATTCAAAGAAGTGAAAAAAAAACAAATCTATGTGGAGGCAGGTTTCTTAAATCTTGTACTGTTCCAGTATTGCTGCCTGTCTTTATAAAAGGCAAATTATGATGGCATAATTTCTGACATGTTGTTACCAGACAGACTGTGTGTTGGAATGTATATTAGATCAAATTGATAGATTGCTACATGAAAAGAGCTGCAATATTCAAAGTTGACTTCCCAGGTAAAATTATTTACAGAACTATACCACATCAATACCGTCTATTTCATTTTAGATATAATTTTACTTAATGGTAAATTTTTATTCAAACGTATGAACGTGGTTTTCTTTTTTAAAAAAGAAATGCCAAAATCAGTGCTAACACATGAAAACAAGTCAATGATTAAGATCACATAAACCCATGTAATATGTATATTCAATCCAGAATTGTTTTAGGGTCATTGTAACCATAGAGTTTTCAAATAAATTATTTGAATATAAAAGTAGATTATGTATTTCCCCTGTGGCTGGCCAAATGTCTTTTCAACAAAGGGTAAAATAAGAAGGCTATTTTTTTGTGTAAAAGAGTGATCTTTTTAGTCATGCTTGGCTGCCTTTTCAGGACTGTCTCCATTTATAATGAGATATTCTTGAACTCATTTGAACCAGAAAGTTTAGTAAATTTGTGGTACATTTCTACATGAAATATCATGATTTGTTTAAAATGATCAGGGCTAGAGCAAAGGGAAAGTAGATTAATGATTGTTTTTATTTCTAGATTATAATTCTGAGCTGACATTTACATTGGACAAAATCTAGAATATTGAAAATATATATTTATTTACTATTTCATACTTCTTGTCAGTTCTAATTTCATCTTACTGTCTGCTTAAAGGAATGCTTGCTATTCAAATCTCAGTTGAAGCTGTCATAAAGACTGTTATAACAGTAGTTTACATAGTCGTATTTTGCAGGTTCCTGACATTGCAAGGTGCCCCTTCCAGAATAATGAGGAGAAGTGTTTTCTATAAATTATGGCTCTGATTTTAAGTAGATTTAACTTATATGCAAATTTGTAAATATTAACTTTTCCTTTTCTTTATGGGCATAGAAAATTCTTGAGCACGGAAACATACACACACACACACACACACATACACACGGGCAGTAGTGAAAGGATCTTTTTGGAAACTGAAAGTAAATTTTGACATGTTCATTAACATATGAAAACATGTTTGTGTCATTCTCTAGTGTTTTAACGTTCTCTACATTTAATTATTTTTCTAATATACCTGGAGGTCATTTGAAAAAACTCTTAGTTATGTATTTTTTGCAATCACAAGCAGAAAAATCAGCTAATAGATCTTAGCCTGATATCGAAAATCAACTCAGTATTGTACTTATTCCCAATCTTATTTCTCTAATTAGACTTTGAAATGGACATATTACTTGTTTTACATTTGTATTTCTCTCAAACCCATTTTCTCTTTAACTATTCTGTAACAAATGCCAATTTTTTTCTATTCTTTTGCCTTTCCCTGATTTTTACAGTAAATGATGTGTCATATCTCTCCTGAAATTGACCATTCTTTTCAGAAAAAGATTTTTTTTTTTTTTTTGGCCTGTGGTGTTACACTGAAAAAGTCACCCAGCTAAAATGAGTTACTTCATTTCTAAATAAAAACAATAGTGTTTTCATGCCTGAACTTATTATTATTCTGAGAATGTACTAATTTGTTACATCCAAGATGACGGTTCGTTGGGTCTGTGAAAAGGGCAGTGTGCCAACTATAGCAGGGAAGTAAAAGGACTTCTTTCATGGGAAGTATTGGGACAGAAAGTAGCCCGCAGTTCAGTGGGTATCAGGAGGCACGCTGCCAGTGGAGTCATCCCAGTATCAGGGTTTCCTGTGTTGGGTTCTGAATCAAGCAAAAACTATGATTTCACTAAATGTCAGCCTGGGCAGCCAAATTTTCAAACCCACTATTGCTCTAAGGAGCAACTGATAAATGTTTTATCCCTGCAGGCACTGGCTGATGTGGCACAAGGGTTTTGAATGTGTGCAGTGCATTATTACTTTTGGCATTAAGCTTAGGTAATTGTCTACTTACTCTGAGCCGGTAATAGCAAAATATAAGTAGAGGATATTTTTATAAAGTAAAACTGCAAAATAGATTTATCTATATGACTATGGATTTTTTCTTTTCTTTTTTTTTTTTTACTACTGTTCTTCCCCTATTAAATTTGAATGATAATGAAGTTTGATTCTATACCTTCATTCGGCTCTAAACCAGGGTGGTCTCATAATTTTGTTTTACATGCATGACATTGCTTAAGGTCATTAGTTGTAAATCGTAGTATAAAAAGGCTGAAAATATATTCAGCACTTTGTAGTTTCCGAATACACATTTAAGAGCTGCTATGAAAAGTCGAGACCTACATGGCAGATTTTCTGGCACTGAATGGTCAATTTAGTGATGTAGATTAGTGAATCCAAACAGTAAGTGGAGAGAGACTATAATAATGCTTTGATATGTCCCTCTGTTGAAGCATATCCTGGCTGATCCATTTTCTGTTATTGTAATATTTTTCTCTGCCCTATGGCAAACTGCTGTCTACTTTCTTACTTTTTAAGAATATAACCCAGATAAAATGGTCAGTTTTTAAAAACAATTTTCATGTGCTTTGGTACCACTGAACTAATAAATGAAAAACAGATTTAGACTGATGAATTTTATTTCGTTGGAGTAAAAAACTTTCCTTAAGGATGTTTGCTTTTTGTTCAACATGTATTTGTTGAGTTTCCTTTTAATGCAAAGTTTTAATTCATGGTCCTTTGTATCTTAAAGGAGAGTCTACCTTAAATAACATTTAAACGATAACAAGTTTAATGATGATAGTGGTAATAATAATTATGTTATTTTATCTAAATTTTCAAGTAGGTCTCACTTAAAATGTGACTGATCTTAACTTGGTGATTCAAGTCCTATTTCGTTTTTGTAACTATTCATGTTCCTAGGAAATGAAAACAAGGTCTGCCTTTTGTAATTTTGTAATTTTTCACAGATTATGAATTTTATTTTCTTGACAGTTTGCTTCAAAATTAAGGGCTGTATGTGTTCTTTTTCATCCCAAATGGAAACTGGCTGAATTTACAATGAAGACAACTGAGAATTGGAATTGTTTAAAAATAAAAACAAAAATACACCGTCATAACAGATTTTAAATGAAGTAGATTATCAAGTGGACTGCTAATTTTGCCTTTCCAAAATGTTGGATATTTAACCCTCAGAATAATTAAATATTTGTAATAAAGCAGTTAATTCAAGCAGTTTATTGCTGTAATTTGCAAAAGTACATTGAGCTGCTTTCTTTTCAGCTCATTGATGGAGGAACAAACATTTCTTTAATAAGACTACAGCACATTCTAATTTTGTTGCAAAAGCTTAGATAAGGATCAGGCCCCCTCTGAATCACTGCATTGACCTATGACATTGAAAGTGCTGAAGCTCTTTGGCAAAAGAAGAGTTAGACAGTCATTATTATGCACAGGACTTTCCAGTTCTAAAGGGGCTCTGTGCTTTCTCTCAGATAGACTTTGTTTGTTGGAAATGAGAACTGTATTTTGGCAGCAAAGGACCAGAACTGAAGCTACTCTGCAGGCAGACTCATTATGACATAATCCTTCATTAATCTCATTCTCTATTAATAGATCATGCAGAAGTTTTGCTTTAGTTGATCATCTTCATCAAGGAGCTATGGAAAAGTGTTACCGGTAAAATGCTCACCTCTGGCTTTAAGGCTGTCCGTTTATATTCATCTTTATTAGTTGCAAAGATTAATGGTGAAAATAATCTCTTGGATTTTGCTTGGTATACAAATGACATATGAGCACCTAAAAATCTGATGTAACTGGATCTTGGTGTTTTGGGGGTAAAACTCACCTGGGAAGAAAATATACCATTAACAATAAAAAAGAAAGGTTTATCAGGCTAAAATTTCCTCTGGTGAGATAAAGGGGCTCTAGTTGGAGAAGTGTGGGAATAGTGGCTGAACAGTCAGGGTTCCCATATGGCCTCAGAAAACAAGTTATCATACAATACATGTATGTTACTGTTACTGGGCAGATTGGATTAATCTTGAGAAGCTGAACTTCTCGAGGTGGAGGGGGGGGCATCTTCTTCAGAAATACATCTGTGTGTTTGTTTTTGTCCAGATTATCTACTCAGATCAGAGATTGGAGCTGCAACATTCTGTTGTTTGGTTTTTCATACCCGTTTACAGCATTTTGGGATTTATGTAAAAATGTAGTTAGAGTAAAAATGAGCAAATAGCTTTACTGTATTTTGAGATTTATGTAAAAATGTAGAGAGAATAAATGTGCAAATAGCTTTGCTGTTTTTTTGTTTTTGTCATTTATCGGTTTCTGTAAAATTTTGTGACATCCTTGAGGTCTGTGGTGAGCCAGAAGTTTCCACACAGGCCTGGCTCATTGGCTCTGCCCTACCACATCCCTGAGCACCAGGGCCTCCTTTCCCTGACTGGAACTATGCACCAAGCCTTTGACATACCTTTGTGGATAAACCCCAAAGCTTCATTGGAAGGTAGAGTTTAGGAACATCAGCAGGAGATTCTAATGCTTTTTCTTTTCATCTTTAGTCCACAGAGGTCAAATATAACAAAATAAAATACTATCAGTGGGGAGATTAATTGGTTATTTGGTTAAGCAATATGTACTTTTTTTCCTAGAGGAAATGCTGGAGAACCTTTTTCTGTGGTTGGCAGGTGATTATTCTAGTAGGAATGTACTCATAGTGTTGGGTCATTAACGGAGATTGTGCCTCTATTGGAACTGGCTGATAGCCCCAGATTGATCCCTGATAATAATGCCAGTAATACTTATGTTAGAAAATTTCCAGGATACAAATAAAAAGCTGTAGGGATATATTTTTATATTGTCTTGCATGTATATGCCAGTTAAATAAAACTCAAAAAAGTCCACAAACACACAAATTGTAATGGTTTGATTTGGCTTCTATTCAGGCCTTCTCGTCTCTTAATTATATTCTACCGTAAAGAACTAAGATTTATTGAACAATTATTTTAAATGGACCACCTCCCTAGGCACTTTGTATAAGTGATCTAAATTAATCTTAGGGTTTATAGTTTAAACTAATTGAAAGAGAATCATAGAACTCTAAGGCGAAAGCTGCATTTTCTAGGCTCTTAATTCAGGCTGTATTGGAACCCGGGTTTGACACTGGAGATGGTCAGAGAAGAATCCAGTCAAAGCCTGAAAGATATATGAAAGACACTTCTTGTGGTCTGGTGGCTCTCCTTTTGTTCATCAAAAGTAGCTGGTGATGTATGGTAAGCAACATAGACTATGTGTACATAAAATTCAGCCCCCAAAAGGGTGTCTTCACAATAGCAAATGTTCATCGCACTATAAGAATCTACCAAATAAAATCTTGAGGTTACCATGACTAAGCCAGGACCTGCAAGCCTGAAAAGCCAGTCAACCTCCCCTGGTGGGTAGCTTTTCAGAAATGTTTGGCCAGATCGTCATTTATTTGCTTTAATCTGAGGTTTTGCTTGGCAGTAATAATGTGACATGTAGTTTCTAATTAAGAAGATTCTACACAACAAAAGTATTGTTGCATATGAAAAAGAAAGGATTAGAAAATGTTTAAGGAATTGAAAATTTGATTTAAAATTTAATAAAAAATGTGGGTGATAACAATTTGGCCTTGGCTTTTCTTGCTGAGTTTTCTGGTGTCTGGATATTTGAGAGTCAAAGAGCTCTCCATCAGACCATCAAATGCCCCCGGATAGAACTCATCCTCCCCTATGTTATTTTCCTATTGCTGTGGTAATAAATTATCACAAACTTAGTGGCTTAAAACAATACAAATTTATTATCTTACAGATATGGAAGCCAGATGTCTAAAATGAGTCCACGAGGTGCCATTTCTTTTGGAGGCTCTGGGGAAAATGTGTTTTCTTGACCTTTCCAGCTAGCAAGGAGCAGAGCATGTTCACATTTCTTCATGTGAAGAAATTTTCTTTTTCTCTATCCCACAACTTCTTGTCACATACCTTCTATTGGACTGACTTCTACTGCATCCCTCTCATAAGGACCCACCCAGATAATCCAGGATAAACTCTCTACCTCATAGTCTTTGCCATCCAACGTATCATCCACAGGTTCTTTTTTTTTTTTTTTTTTTTTTTATCATCCACAAGTTCTACACATTGGGGTGCAGACATCTTTAAGGATCCTGCTTCAGCTTACCATATGCCCTGATCCTAAGGGAAGAATAGGGAGCTATTTTCCATTGCCTCAGGCATGAATGGTGTTGAGATCAGTGATTCTCCACCTTCCCTGGGAAGTTTTTTAAAATCCCAATGGCTAGGGCACACTCCAGACTGATTACATCAAATCTCTGGGGGTGACTCATAAGGCATCAGGTATTTTTAAAGCTCTCCAGTGATTCCACCCGTGCAACCAAGGTTGAAAAAACACTCATTTAGATGTTTCCTTTTCTTTTTGAAGGCCCTCTTGAGACATAGCCTGGATATATGAAAGTGGCTTCATTTCACCAAACTGACTTTCAGGTTTGAGAAGTAGCAAAAATGTCTAGAAGAATGCATATTTTAATGGGTCAGTATTTGTTCATTAGATTGGCTTTATGCTACTATAGTGGAGAGAAGAAGATGAACAACCTATTCTGTAATTATCAAGTTCAAACACTAATGATTTAAATTATATACATCTATAGACGAATCTTGGATATGCTGGATATGTAAATTAAAAAGCACTTTCTTTTTAGAATTTTTCCTGTGATAGTTTGAATTCAGTGTAACATTTCCCATTCTGTTTAAGCTGTAAATCAATGATATTGAATGTAACCTAATATTCTGGAATTAAAAATGGCTTAATGGTGAATTACATGGATTTGAATGTGAAATAAACTGCCTCTGTGATTGCACTCTTATGTCTTCATTTAAAGTTTACCTCTCCACATGGCTGGAAAGATCTGGTGATTAAGGAGGGCTTATTTTGGTTGAAATTTGGATAATCGGCTAATATATGGTCTCCGAATCACCAAGACTTTTAGCCATGGCACAATCTTGACTCCCTTTCAGTGTGGATATATATATATATATATATATATATATATATATATATATATATACCCAGATAATTACTCCTAAAAAAGGGAGAAAGAGAATTGAGATTATTTTTTACTCCATTGGCTGAATATTTGGTTTGTCCATGGGTTTTTACTAGTTATTTCTACTTCCTAAGATTGGGGAAGATCAATTATACACTGCTCTACTGAGGAAAAGGGTTTAGGAAGAGGTTAGAGGAAGCCACTAACATAAAATAGTCAGTTGGTTGGTGTTTATGTTTTGATGTGACAAAGACAAGCTGCATTTTTCAGATGAGGACATAAAAGCAAACAAATAACTTTTGCC
Source organism: Nyctereutes procyonoides (assembly GCF_905146905.1). NCBI lineage: Eukaryota > Metazoa > Chordata > Mammalia > Carnivora > Canidae > Nyctereutes > Nyctereutes procyonoides. Next base: position 45,740,890 of record NW_026575142.1, read on the forward strand.
CTACTTCCACAATACAAGAGCAAGCGTGAAAAATGTTACAAACCACTAAATTACTGGATTGCACAGGGCATTTTCATAGGTCATGGGGGCAATGAATAAAACGTTTGAAATTAGACTGTCTTCCAGATTTATTCCAAAAGTAGACTTGATTCTAAGTCATACGTTAGATTCTTATTGATAATATAAATGGGAAATATTTATTAATAATAAATACCAAAATAATAAATAATATGTATTATACCAAATTCCTCAAAGATGTTGGACAAAGGAATGTTTTCTTTTTTTAATATTTTTTCTTAAGATTTTATTTATTTATTCATGAGAGACACAGAAAGAGAGAGAGGGGCAGAGACATAGGCAGAGGGAAAGCAGGCTCCACGCAGGGAGCCCAATATGGGACTTGATCCTAGGTCTACAGGATCACTCCCTGAGCCAAAGGCAGATGCTTAACCGCTGAGCCACCCAAGCATCCCAAGGAATGTTTTCATTAGCATTTTTTACAAACACCAAATACAGAAAAATCCCCCCCACAGAAGGCAGTATATCAATGCATATGTAATAAATAATGGCTACCACTTAGTGCACTTTAAACAAATTGCTTCATTTAATTTAATCTTAACAATAACTATTTGATATAAATGCAAATAAGACTCTATTTTACACATGAGAAAACTGAGAACTAGAGAAGTTTAGTAACTCTATCAAAACCGTAGAATAGTTAAGTAGCAGAACCAGGAGGCACACCTAAATATGATTCTTACTTACCCTGAAACACTTCAGTTGGAGTTAGTGAAGGCTTTAAATAACTTTGAAGTGTTGTGAATTCAGTTTACAAACTGTGATAGCAGGGATGCCTGGGTGGCTCAGTGGTATCCAGCGTTTTCCAAACATATTTACCTACATATTCACCTTTTCTTCAAAGAGTATCTGTTAGCCTGGAAAGCACCTTTAGAAAAGGGGATATGATAATGATTTTTTTTTCCCATACTCAGATACAATCAGTAATTGGTGGGATTCTCTGGTCATATATGCATTGCCTTTTAGAAACAACCATTGGTAAAAAGGTAATGGGTAAAGAACTGCTGGTAGACTATCCATCCCTGGAGCTTTCTTTTAGAACTTGACCTGTGCTAAAGGAAATAGCACAGGAAATAGAGGCAGTCTTGAATTTTTGTGATTATCCCAGATCTTAAGTAAGGATTCTAACTCAAATATTTCTACTTTAATTCAGAAAAGAGCAAACTCAATCAATTCAACTCTTCTTTATAAATTTGGGTAAATGACTCAGTGTTATCATCCCAATCTCTGTCTCGTTATTATTTTTTAGTTTGTCTTTATTTGCTTTTAGATTATTAAAGCAACACATGTACTTAGGAATTCACAAATCAAACAGAAGCATATAAAGTACACAGTAAAAACCAAAAGTGACTTCTCATTCCTACCTAATGTCTGTCCAGTTCTTTAGGAGGGTTTCTGCATTTCTTTGTATGTTTTTATTCTATATTGTGTTTATATACACACACAATGTATATGATTTACAACATGTAACAAATATAAAGTAAGTATATAATGTTACAAACATGGCATCATATATTCTAGGATTGTTTTCTATTAAATATATTGCCTCAGGTGTCTGAAGTTCCCAAGAAATAAGGCCCTTAGATTCTTAATGCATCTTTCACAATTATTAGAGTACACTGACATGCACTATATACATAATAACATTGGGACCTAGTCTTAAAAGGAATTCACATGAGTGAATTACACGGAGACATCCAGATACCACTTGCTTAGTTAGTAATGTCTCAGTACATTATCACATGAGGGTGTATTCTCATGCTATGAGTGTGCCACACAACTTTCACAACTGAGTTCTATATAAACAAATTTTTGCAAATCAAGCCCTCTTTAGAGATAAGAGATGACTATTTAAAGGAAACTTCTCCCCCCCCCCAAAAAAAAAATAAATAAAGGAAACCTGGAATAAATTCTATTTTACAACTGAGAATCCTATTGAAAAATAAATAATTGCTCCCTAATTAATGAGCCTGAGTAATCAAGGTTTTTAATAACTCAAACATGTGCATTTGGGGAAAACTTTACAATAAGATAACAGAGTCTTATTTTTTTTCAAGGTCTATATATTTTTCATTTACAAAATCATGGTCAAAAAGAAAGATAAGGCTTAATCTTTAAATAAAGGAGAAGGTGCTTTCCACAGTGTCCTTTCTTTCTCTCATTCCCTCCACCCACCCACCTTTGATAAGGTAGCAAATGGAGGATTTTTTCATTTATTTCTACTAAACTGTTACTTGGTAAGATCTACATTTTTAAAAAGAGATATATTTAGAGGAATTAGCTATGATTACATTTAAAGACATATTTACAGTGTTTTATAAAGTGAACCCATGTACTTGATAAAAATACTCAGGCAGTAAAGAAAGAGACCAAAGTGAAATCTCCCTCTTCATATCCCCCTCCCACCAAGCAGTGTTATTCTCATCAAAGATAACTATAGTTAATGGTACCTTGTGTTTATTTTTCCTGAAAAAAAAATCTATCATAGCCCAGGTCTGTATTTTTTTTATTATTTTCTGGATAATAAAACATGTGCCCAACAGAAGAGTAATATAGAAGTTCTGCACCAGCTGCTAGATTATCTAGAGGGAATGGACAATTAGACACATCCTTTTCCTTTCAGGTCTCTATCTCATTGGCCATTGACACTATATTGCTATCTCTTTTCCTTGCTGTGTCTGTCTTTGAATTGTTTTGTTAGCTCTTCACCAAAGGTATAACTCCAGAACACTTTTCCCCAAAGGATGGATCCATTCCATATGATTGAGAGCAGGAGAAAATAGTAGAGTGAGCAGGGTTGGGGAAGCGAGTGAGTGACTTCACATCTGTTCTGAATTAGAAAGGGTTAGGGGTTATGGTAGTTTACTTAGTGATCAGGATAGGTCCTGATCTATAGTGATCTTAGTCACTCCAAAAAGGAAAAGCATCAGTCATAGGTTTGTAGAACCCACAATGCGAGTCAAATTTCTGCAGCTGGCATCAATTAATTGGTCAGGTAGGCAGGTGTTTCACCAAATGATAACCTTGTAGTCAGTACATGGTATGTATAGCAAACAGGCACATATACATATGGGTAGCAGGATATCAAGAGGCAATTCAAACAACAATAAAAGGGAATTACTAACAAGAATTGGGGGGAAATGTCTGTCCTAATTAGAAACAAAGTAAAACAGTCAAAAGGTGCTATTTTTCTGTCCAGCAAGTTAGCAAGAAATGTGTCTTTTCACACAATATTTAATGCTATTGAGGCTTCCTTGAAATGTTCATTGAGGTGAGGGTAGGAGGCCTTGTGAAAATATAGCTGACAGTGTAGACTTAAACACTGAAGTATTTGGGGGCAATAATCTCACTACCTGAGAACATTGTTCAGAAGAAGGAAGTTGTTATAGGCACTAGGATGTTTCCAGCAACTTTACTTTTTAACTAGAAAAATTTGAAGCAGCCTAACTCCAAGAAATGAGGAATGGTAAATAAAGTTGTGATAGGTCAAATAGGTGAAACATTAAATAGATGATGATTATCAAAGCTGTGTAACTTCACAGCGTATATTATGATATATCTGTAAAAGCAAGATGTGTAACTGCACACATGCTGATATTGACAAACATTGTGTGTCTGTTTATGGATGAGTTCTGGAAGGAATACACACACATACACATACACACAACATACAAAGACTATATAGAAAAGGAACATGCAGGTTTCTCTCCATTTGTAATATTTTGTTTGATTAATAATAACAACAAAATAAACAATAAAAACAACAAAAGTAAAAAGACCTGTAAATATTTTCTCTCTTTTCTTTTGCTTATCTGTGCATATTTTGGTTGTTCCCACCTAGGATGTAAAGAAAAGATATGTTTTGCTCAATATATATAATGTCAGGTAGACCTTTTCAGAATTTACATACAATTCCAATGTGCTCTCTTAATTCATTCTGTAATAAGAGGATCTTAATGATGTAACAGTAGAATCAAATCAAGTCAGACTTTAAAAATTGTTGCTTTTCTAAATGTGAGAAGATGTATACTCATTCAATATTTTAACACTTCCAGTGACAGGAAAGTCACTAGCTCATGAAGTAGTATACTCAACTTATAAATTTTCATTCATTCGTTCATTCATTCATTCGTTCATTCATTAATTAATTCATTCATTGTATATGTATTGAGACAGTTCTTTGTTTAAAATAAACAGCCTGGCAAAGAAATGGAAAGACATTCCATGCTCATGGATTGGAAGACCAGATATTGTTAAAATGTCTATACTACTGGAAGCAATCTAGACATTTAATGCAATTCCTATCAAAATACCAACAGCATTTTTCATAGGGCTAGAACAAACAATCCTAAAATTTGTGTAGGACCACAAAAAACCTCAAATAGCCAAAACAATCTTGAAAAAGAAAAGCAAAACTGGAGGCATCAAAATTCCAAACTTCAAGTTATATTCAAAGCCATAGTAATCAAAACAGTATTGTACTAGCACAAAAATAGACACATAAGTCAATGGAACAGATTAGAAAACCCGGAAATAAACCCACAACTATATGGTCAATTAGTCCTTGACAAAGCAAAAAAAGAATATCTAATGGGAAAAGGACAGTCTCTTCAATAATCGTCTTGGGAATATTAGTAACATGCAAAAGAAGGAAACTGGACCACTTTCTTACACAAAAATAAAGTTGGATTAAAGACCTAAATGTGAGACCAGAAGCCATAAAAATCCTAGAAGGGAACACAGTCAGTAACCTCTTTAACATTAGCCATAGCAACTTTTTTCTACATAGGTCTCCTGAGGCAAGGGAGACACAAGCAAAAATAAATTATTGGGCTACATCAAAATAAAAAGCTTCTACACAATGGTAGAAACAATCAACAAAACTAAAAGGCAATGTATGAAATGGGTGAAGATACCTACAAATGAAAGATTTGATGAACGGTTAGTATCCAAAATATATAAAGAACTTATACAACTCAACACCCAAAAAACAAATAATCCAATTAAAAAATGTGCAGAAGACATGAACAGTCATTTCTCCAAAAAGGACATCCAGAGGGCCAAAAGACACATGAAAAGATGCTTATCATCACTTACCATCAGGGAAATGCACATCCAAACTACAATAAGATATTACTTCACACCTGTCAGAATGGTTAAAATCAACAACACAAGAAACAACAGATGTTGGTGAGGATGTGGAGAAAAAGGAACCCTTGTGAGACACAGGCTCTCACAGGGAGCCTGATGTAAGACTTGATCCCCAGACCTCGGGATGATGCCCTGAGCTGAAGGCAGACACTCAACCTGTGAGCCACTCAGGCATTCCAGCATCTTATCTTTTAAAAATCCTTTTTTTTTTTTTTCTGAATCCTAAACAGTGCTTTCTCAAATGTTAATGTGCATACAAATCGCTAGGTGAACTTGTTAAAGTGAAGATTCTCATTCTGTAGGTCTTGATGGATCCTGAAATTCTGCATTTCTAACAGGCTCCCTCCCAGATGATGCAGTGTTGCTGGTCCCAACACCTATGTTGTGTTGCAAGGGTCTAGATTATCCCATCTAATCCCAATATTGCTTGGCTCACTTTTCCCCATCACACTTTACCAATCATTTTTTCCTTTTGAGATGGAACAAAGTCCAGAATAATATTATTTCCTAAGCTTTTTCAGGTGATTGAGTTGGAAATAAGTCAAATCAATAATTTAGCAAATACTGTGCTCTTAGGGAAATATATGTCCAGGTAGCTAGAGTTGTCTCTCATAAGTGTGTTTTGTCACTGTGTCTATTTTTACTTTGTAAGATACTGATAAAATTCATCTAGAGAGGATGCCTGAGAGGCTCAGTGGTTGAGTGTCTACCTTCAGCTGGGGGTGTGATCCAAGGGTCCTGGGATTGAATCCCACATCAGGCTCCCTGCGAGGAGCCTGCTTCTCCCTCTGCCTATGTCTCTGCCTCTCTCTGTGTGTCTCTCATGAATAAATAAATAAATAAAACCTTAAAAAAATTCTTCTAGAGTCACATGGCAGTGTTATGAAGCAGGTATTGTTTTCTTCATTGTATAAATGAAGAAACACAGGCTCAGATAGGATGGCTAAGTTGCTTCAGGTCAGAGAGCTGGTTTAGTAGTAAGTGCTGCTGCCTAATCTGGATCATCAGACTCTGAACTGCACAAAATTAAAAGGAAAAAAGTCTGATGAGGGTTCCTAGGACAAGCATTGCTTAGCTACTAATCGCATGAATCAGTATCCCACAGAGCACCCCTAAAGTCTTGGAGAATATAACTCAAATGAGGTTTCTGGGTTTGGAAAAAATAAAACTACCTATTTTAAAGTGAAAAAGATCATTCTTCTTCGATTTTCTGTCACTAGCCATAACTGAAGAAGTACTCTTAACACTCCTAATCCCCCAAGTAGCTTTAGAGACTTGAATATTTTCAAGTCTTGCCCCTTCCTGGTCCCCTAAGAATGGGCTTAGGTGTAGTGATGGCATTGTCATGTTGAAGTTGTATTGAAAGCTTTTCTTCTTTGTTGAACACCAAGAATCAGGTCTAGGGAAAAATCTGTAAGTACTATAATTAACTTCAATTTTAATTTCTGGGTGTCTTTTTTTATTCCTAGCTGCTGCCAAGGTTCTCCTTCAGTCCCATCAGTTAGAGCAGCATTTACGAAGCTAAGGCCAGACTCCCTTTGATAATTTTTATGAGGTTTCAGAGTGATGTGCACAAGCCCATCTGGGAAACTTAGAACCAAACTAAAATATGAGTTGACTGTTAAAAAATAATAATAATGATAAGCCATCAGTTTCATGAAGCCAGTTTATATTTCTTAGTTTGGGAGAAACTTTTAGGAGCTGATTTTTAAAAAACTTCATAGTGTTTTTTAAAGATTTTATTTAATTATTTGAGAGAAGGGGAGAGAGAGCACATGAGCAGGGGGGAGGGACAGAGGGAGAAGCAGACTCCCCACTGAAAAGAGAGCCTTCGATGCAGGGCTTCATCCCAGGACCCTGGGATCATGACCTGAGCCAAAAGCAGATGGTAACTGACTGGGCCACCCAGGTGCCTCAGTACTTCTTGGTTTTCAAATAGTTTTGGTATACATTTAACCTTTAGTTTATTTTCTTTGTGGTGTGTTTAATATTTTTTCCTTTACTGTTAATCTTACTTTTCTTTATATGTGTTCATGCTCAGCTGTGTGTGTAATTGTTCTGTTATGAACTGAAAGCACAGAAAGACCCAGAAAATTTCTTTTTATCTATCCCAATACTGTTTTTTAAAAAAAATTTTTTTTATTTATCTACGATAGTCACACAGAGAAAGAGAGAGAGAGGCAGAGGGAGAAACAGGCTCCATGCACCGGGAGTCCGACGTGGGATTCGATCCCGGGTCTCCAGGATCGCGCCCCGGGCCAAAGGCAGGCGCCAAACCAATGCGCCACCCAGGGATCCCTCCCTCTACTGTTTAAATGAAAGTTCTCATTTCTTTTAAAATCTGATGTGTTACTTGAAAGCCAATTTCATATTATCCACTATATTGTTTACCCACAAATCAATAATGGACCAAATAGAACAAATGCAATCAAAGTAGAATCTGAGAAGTTAGGTATAAGGAATAGAAAAAAAAAGGCCTACTGTGTGATTCTTTGTAGTTAGAAGACAGGATGAGGGCACTGCTGACTGACCCAAAGTCTAGAAGTCATTCAGTTCTATTCTGGCATTTACTGAGGTGTCAGCATGTGCATGGTGTGTTAGGTATCCTGGGGTTTTAAAACATAAGAGACATGATTGCAGTCCTCAAACTGCTTACAGTCTGCACATGGAGACAGATAAGAACATAAAAAGCAAGAGTAATGCAATGAGAATAACACAGAAAAGAGATTTCTTTCAGTGGAGTTGGAGGAGTTTGGGAAAAGTTCGTGGAAATGCTTGCGTCTGAGCCAAAGCCTAAAAGATGGATAAGTATTAAATAAACAGGAATGAATGGTAAAGATAGTTAGAGAAAAAATGCTTATGCTGTTGTCATCCACAGAGGTAGGAAGGTGAAAAGCATGGACAGGAATATTATGATTAGTTGGAAGAAGTACATGAAGGACTGTAAAATTAGAAGGTATAAAAGCAAACTCCCCTTTTTATAATCTTACCAGTGGCATGTATCCTCTAAGAACAGTGCTTGTCACTAATTTTTATAAGTACTTTTCCATAAGCCTTCTTAATTAAGAATCAAAATTTAAAATTTTGTATCCATTAATAGGTATAAAAAAGAAGGTTTTATTTCCCTTCTTGGGCATTATTGCAATGTGTCTCCTATGTATAGTCCCATCACTTTCATATTTCATCCATATTCTTTCAAAATGTAGATGTCTAGCCACTTAAAGATAAGCTTATGTTTGTGAATATGAGATGGAAAACATATACCTAGTCAGAGCTTAATGAAAGCAAAATATAAATCACTGGCAGATCTTTTTAACTTTTCCTTGCATAGTGTACTTTTAATTTTATTCCATCATTTGTAGTCACATAGGACATCTTCATTTCTATTATTTGAGCTATGGGAAGATACTGATTGAAATAATTCTTTTTGAATTAATTTGACTTGATCTTAAATGGCCATATTCTGACTTTTCCCTAGGCTCATATGTGAATGTCTGTTTTTGTTCTATAAATAGTCAGGTTCCAATTCAGTATCACTATTTTCTCAACAGTTTTGACTGCTTTGTATCATTTAAGTAGTGTCCAGTCTCTGGGCTTCAATTACTTCCAAAGTAGTGTGGACGTCACAGATTTTTAGGAATGCCAGTCATTCTAAATGTTTGTAACATGCCTTATTCTTTAAATTTGTCCCCGTATAGCGTATGGCTTAATTATTTAAACCACCAGAAGGTTTCAAAGGTGACTTTGGACAGGATAAGAATTCAGGGCCAACCCCTGGCATCTAAAAGCTTCCTCTTGAGTCTCCCACTTTAAAATCTTAATTTTGAGGGATACCTGGGTGGCTCAGTGGTTGAGTCTCTGCCTTCGGCTCAGGGCATGATCCTGCAGTCTTGGGATCAAGTCACTCCACATGGCGCTCCTTATGTGGAGCCTGCTTCTCCCTTTGCCTGTGTCTCTGCCTCTCTCTCTCTCTGTCTGTCATGAATAAATAAATAAAATCTTTAAAAATTGTACTCTTGACAGGAAGAAAAAATTTGCACTGATGAGGACAAAAAATTATTTGATTTTTGATAGCTCTCCCTAGGTTTATGTGTACTTAGAGCCAAAAGGCTTCTTTTTTTAGGAAACTGTATTGTAATTATTTTGTTGAACTCACAAAACTATCGCATTTCAAATTACTATATTGTTCAAAGTGACTATTCACGTGCATATCATAGGTCACAGATAACTCTTCATCCAAATATTTACTGATGAGGGCAGCCAGATTCTGTTCTTCACTTTGACTAATACTTATTTTCAAGACGTGAAGGCAGTACATTTTTCTCTTGCTTCCATCTGCTTCCTTCACCCCCTCTTCTTTTGCTCACAGCATGGAAACTAGAGTTACAGCTTAGCCTGTTTTGCTTATGGAACTATGCCAGAAGCAGTTTTGAAGGTGTTTTAAAAAATGAAGACATCTGGCAGCTGGCATACTTACAATTCATTTGCCAAAGACAAGTTGCACGCTGCTGGAATTCTCAACTGAAGGTCACACACCAGGTAAGACACAGTCAGGTGGAGCTGGTGTATAAGAAGGCACACACTGAAAAAATTGTTGGCTCTGTGAAGTTGGGTGGGCTAAATCAAGAAGCATGCTTGTTTCTCTGTCGACCCCCACCACTCCCCCCAATCCCCAGGTCCCTTTAAAAGAGGTAAGAGGGAAAAAAAACCCAAGCCAGTAAAATTGACAGTGAATCATAAGGCTGTGACATGTCAGCAGAAGCCCTGGAAAACGGGCAAGGGGAAAGGGTGCTAAGAAAAAAAAAATGAAAAGAGAATTTAACGTAGTGTTGGACAAACATGCTGCCATCAGTTGAGTGGTCCAGTTTTTCAGAAAGAAATCGCCTAAGGGATTATGGGTTTTGAATGAGTTACTAACAGTATGCCAATGAATGCCCTGTGACTGAAGATTTACTTGATATTTGATAGCATTTGGATAGTATTTTTGGTTTTCATTTTAAAATCTTTTCCTGTAGATGGGAGTCTTTAAATCCTAATGTCAGATCAATTGCTTTTGAAATTTTACACCTGTATTAGGTGAAACTGTGTTTTATGGTTTTGTTTTTGTTTTTCTGCAACAGGAATTTAACACATAAACATGGGCATTTATGAGATCAGCGCTTGACCTAACAGAGCAAGGAAGGGAAATTATCTCATGACATTGACAATCTCTCTCTGGCAAATTTCAGCACTTTGAAAGTAATAAGGGTTGTGTTTGACATATAAGCAATGAGATATGTGTTTATAAAGCAAAAATTAGAAATTCTATGTATTAGACCTTGATATATTTCCACATAACAAATCTGTTTTTTTTTTTCTTTCTGTCCTTCTAAGCCCAGGCCTTTTGTCTTAAGTGCATATTCTTTTTTTAAAAATTTAAATTCAAGTAGCCAACATATAGTATATACTTAGTTTCAGATATAGTATTCAATAATTTATCACTTGTGTTTTAAGTAAGTATTCTAGTTTTCTGTTCAAAATATTATGTATGGAGATAGTGGCTAATGGAGAAGAAAGGAGATAGTATTGCAGTTATAATTTTGTGGTTAAGGATGGTTGACCCTCACCTTCCTCCAAATGGAAACAGAATTACTGGCCTTACAGAGGCTGCAAAGCTGTGTCTAGGTGCATGATATAGTCCAAAAATATGTGCATTTGACACACTATCGACTTAAAGAGTGTCTACATTTTTGAAAAATCAGTTGATAGGAGTATTTACATTGCAAAAAATTGGGATTTTCAGTTTCTTTTTAAAAATCAGAAAATCAGGCATCCCTGTCCGCAGTGCCTCATGAGAATGAATGTCTGCCAGCCCTGGCCCCCTGCAGGTGGTGGTTATCCAGTCACCAGGGCCCTGGCACCCCTCTTCTTTTCCTAAGACTGAATACAGACTGGTACTTAGTTGCATTCCTGCTGTTATTTTTCCCAAATCAGAGTGAACAAGGAAATGAGCTGGAGAGGGCACAGTTAACTGTTTGATAATATTATGTCACTTAAAAATGTACTTTTTGTTAATAAATTTTCTCACAGACTGGCATTGCCTCTGAGAAATATTTCTACCAACAGCCCCTGCTTCTTTCATTGAAATTTAGTAGTTCCAGAATCTGAGGATATTTTTCTTTTTTTACTTTCCTTTCCTTTTTTCCTTCCCTTCCCTTCCTTCCTTCCCTTTCCTTCCTTCCTTCCTTCCTTCCTCCCTCCCTCCCTCCCTCCCTCTTTTCCTCCCTTCCTCCCTTCCTTCTGTCTTTCTTTTCCCGCATAAACATGTATGGGGAAAATGGTACCTGGTAGAATTAAGACATCTATCTGGTGATTTTAGTGGTCAGATATGAAATCCATGAAACAATAACTACCCTTTTCACGGGGCCATTGATTTACTGTGATTGTCCCTGAGGAGGGTGGGGCACCTGGGTGGCTCAGTCGATTAAGTACCCAACTCTTGATTTCAACTCAGGTCATGATCTCAAGGTCATGGATTGAGCCCCATGTCCTGCTCCACACTCAGGAGGGAGACTGCTTGTCTCTCTCTCTCTGCATCTCTTCCTGCTCACACACACTCTGTCTCTCAAATAAATAAGTAAATAATTTATATCTTAAAAAAATAAGTAAAAGTACTTTGAAAATGAAATAAATTGAATAAGTGTGAGGAAGTTTGCACATATCCTATAAAAGGCAACCTAAAAAATCTGGAAAATGGGTCTAGTTACATAGTTTTCATAGTGGAAATATTTTTAACTTCAAAAAATTTTACTGAGCACCTACTATAACAGATTTTATTGAGTGCATACTATTCATAAAGTACTCCAACTTGATTATAAAAATTACAACCAAATTCCTCAAAACTTCATTTTTATTTTGTCTAGAAAAATTATATTAATATTCATTGACAAATATAACTAATTCTGGGTTCAAGGCTTTCTGAGTTCGCCATATTACAAGAGATGGTTATGTGCTCTTTGTTATTATTATTGATGTTAAAATATAATGGTGAAGCTTTTGTTTTAAATTTGGAGTTACTCATTCACTCAGCCAACACTGAGCAAAGGCTATATACTAAATACAACAAGTGCTGAGTCTATTATTGAAAATAAAACAGATGTTGTCATAAATCTTACAGGCTGATTGGAAAGACAGACATTAAGTAAATTATCACATTTACATTTATTATAGAAACATACCAGTTATACTCCTGCTCTGGGGCGTTTGCTCTTGCTGTTTCTTTTGCTTCGACTTTCTTCCCCCAGATACATCCTCACTATCTTCAAATATCACCTTCTCAGTTGAATGATGCAGAATTCTAAATCCAGCCAAATGAGCCTCAAATTAAAGATAAAATGAAGGCATTTTAAGAAATCCATTCAAAAAAATAGTCAAGGAAGTAAATACTCAAAGAAAGCAAAAAAGATTTTAGGAGAAAGACACTGAATACCAAAAGAGAAGAAACCAATGAGACATATAGCTAAGTGGAGATCCTTACAATCATATAAATCTTTTAAAAGACTAATAATCTAGAACTAAACTCCAAATTAGTTCAATAAAATTTAAAGGTGAAGCCAATGTCAGTGAAGGGGAAAAGGATAAATAGCATGCTATGGTTCATTGTCTTATATTAGGGAAAGGAATATACCTTTAAACAAATGGGTTTTAAAAACTTAATGACTAACCAGTATAGGAATAGAAATAGAATAAATAATTTTTAAGTCTTTGGGGAAGGAAAAAGGTAGATAAAACTCGATCAACCAAAAAAAAAAAAAAAGATAAAGGAAAAAGGAAAAGCTTTTTAAAGGGTAAGTTTTAAATATTTAGTAGTGATAATATAATATGTCCAAACATTTTAATAGTCACAATGAATGTGAAATGTTCATTTCTCTATTAAAAGGCAGAGATTGTCAGATTTTATTTTAATCTAACTGCTTACTATATGCCAGAGACACTTCCAAAAGAAAATTGACACAGCATAATTAAAGGGATGGACATAGGTATTTCAGAAAGATGCTAACTCACAAGAAGAAATATCAGCTAAAACAATATTAATATGACATAACTGAGATTTAGGGACTAAGATTATTAATTTGGACAAAGAGAAAGATTTTATATGATAAACAGAACAATCTATCAAGATACAAAAATCACAAATTTATGTACCTAACCATCCAGCTTATAAAACAAAAACTATTAGAAATGTGAGTAGATATTGTTAAATTCCATAATCTTAGTGGAAGTAGTTGAAGCATCTCTCTTAGAATTTGATGATTAAAGTAGCAAAAAAGTTGGGGTGCCTGGGTGACTCAGTCAGTTAAGCATCTGACTCTTGACTTCAGCTCAGGTCATGATCTCAAGGTCAGGAGACCATGAGACCCAGCCCTACATCTGGTTCTATGCTGGGTGTGGAGCCTGCTTAAGATTCTCTCTCTCTCTCACTCTGCTCCTCCCCTCCATGCACCCTCTCTGTCTCATAAGGAAAATATGATTAAAAAAAGTAAAAAATAATAAGGATACATAGGGTTTTCATAATACGTATAACAAAATATACATGTATATACATACATATCCAACAAATATAAGAGTACACATTGACATCAAGTACAAGTGCTATTATTTATTTTTAAAAAATTAACACCTATTATGCCTCAGAAAACAATAATTTCCAAGAAAGACTGAAGTTACACAGACATGCACTGGCTTCAACAAAAACAGAAATCAGTAACAAACAGATAGTTAAAAATAATCTAATTACTTAGTTAAATGTTTTTAAATCTTTTAAATAATTTCTGAGCTAAGAAGAAATAATAAAATGTTTATGAGTGAACGATAGTGACACAATATAAAAAAGCATGGCATATTCAGAGGTAAATATGTAGCAAAAGATTAAAAGAAATAAATAGCTTCAAGAAAAGATAATTTAACATTTAGAAATTTATTTATGTAATTCACTCTAGTAACAGTAAAGGAGGACAACAATATACTCATCTTAATACATTTTAAATTTTTTAAAAATAAAATTCAACAACACATTTTTTTGGTTAAAATTCTTAGAAAGCTAGGAAGAGGTAAATCTCCACACTCTAATAAGGAAAATTTATGTCTGCATCTTACAGTCCAACAAAATCAGTCATGAAACACTAGAAGTATTACCATTAAAGTTAGGAATATGTCTTGGTAATCAAGATGGTACAGGCTATCTTAGGCAATACAGTAAGAAGTAATATTTTTATAATAATAGGAACTACTAATAATATTAAATAAGAGTTATAAATGTTAGAAAAGAAGGGAAAAATTATAATATGTAAATAATATGATCTTCTACTTTGAAAATCCAAAAGAAATAACTAAAAATATTATTAGAAGTTATAAGAGTTTAATGTAGTAATATTAAAGAAAACTTGCAGTTTTCCTATATACCAACAATAACCACCTAGAAAATATCTTGAATATTATTCACAATTGCACAAAGGAAAAACCCCACAACAGATAAAGAATATTAACTTAAAAATTATACAAGATTTATATGAAGAAAGTGGTAAAACATTGCTTCAATGATGGAAAGAATGACTCAGTATGATAAAGCTGGCAATTCTTCTCACATTAATCTATAATACAATGCAATGACAAACAAAAACTTAAAAGCTAAATCTAAAATATATTTAGAGGAAAGGATAGTTCTGAAAAATGAAGATAAAATATCTTCTAAAAGCTTCTAAAAACACAGAGCGTGTTAAGAAATTAAAAGAGCTTGATATTGGGGGCAATAGATAAGTAAATTTAATAGAATGGAGAGTCCAGAAGAGCAAATTTAAGATATCATGAAGATTGCATTTTAAACCATTAAATACAGGAAAATATTTTTATGATGTTGGAGCAGGATGAGCTCTGAGGCTAAAAATTAAATGATTAATATATTTGAATGTATAAAATTTAAAATGTATGTATGACCCAATAAAAATCCATAAACAAAGTTGTGACAAACAATAGATTGGGAGAAAGTGTTTACATTTGTGTATATAACAAAGGATTGTATATGGAATATATAAAGAGCTCTCAATAATTAACAAGAAAAAGATAATCCAATAGAAAAATATGGGCAAAGAATATGACCAGGTAGTCTTAAAACAGGAAACATACATGATTAACTAACGAATAAAAATGTACTCCAGCTCAAGAGTAGTCAGAGAAATTAAAACTAAAAGTGAGATACAATTTTTCAGTTGTCAGATTAGTAAGTTTTTTAATTGCTAAAGAGAATATGAGAAAATGAGTTGTCTAATATCCATACAGCCAGCACATCCATGTTAAGATGTCTGTAGCAGACTCTGTTGGCTGCTAGCTCAGCATTTTCTCCCACTAGAATCTTGATTTCTTCAGTATTGCCTCTCCATACGATAGGTCTCAAGGGAAGCTGACCCCACCCTCAGCTGTGGGATGGGTCTAGTTAAACCACAGGTAATCTCAGCCCCTGCTCTCTTAATCAGTGATTGGTCATAATTCTTGACAATGAAAGGCAAGGAGAATTTTGCTGAAAGTTTTTAGGAAAGTCCTTCCTCACCTTAAGGAGAACATCAAGAAAGCAAACTTACTTTATCCCACAATACATGAGCAAGGAAGAATATAGCCCAGAAAGTCTCCCACTGAAATTCCTCTTATATGAACTAATAATGTTCCTACCTTGTGCCAGATAATGTTCCAGGTGCTATGAACAGACAGTATGAAAAACAGACAAAATTCACTGCTCATGCAACATTCTACCTGTGGAAACAGAAAAAAAAAAGATAAATAAATAAAATATATAGTATGACAAATAAAGCAGAGAAAAGGAATTGGAAATGTTTGGGTATAATTTAAATACGATAGGGAAGGCCTCCCTGAAAAGGGGATATTTGACCAAATTCTTGAAGGGTAGGGAGAAAAAAGCCTTATATACGTTCACATATAAGAGGAATAGATTCCAGAAAGAGGAAAAAGTCATGCAAAGGCAAAGAGATCCAACTATGCCTGGCAAGTTCTGGGAAGAGCAGGAAACCCTCTGGGGCTGGATCAGAATGAGCAAGGAATAGAATCATAGGAGATAAATTCAGAGAGATAATTGGGGCTAGAGTTTAGCGGGTCCTGTAGACTATTATAATGGCTTTTGGTTTTGTGAAAGGGAGGCAGGTAGTATAGTTGACACACAATGTTACATTAGTTTCAGGCATACAGCATAGTCATTCAACTTCTCTAGATTTATATTATCCTCACCACAAGTGTAGCTACTCTCCGTGATGATACACCGCTATAACCGTATCTTTGGCTCTATTGCCTATGCTGCACCTTTTATTCCCATGACTTATTTATTCTGTACCTAAAAGCCTGTATCTCCCACTCCCTTTCACCCATTTTCTCCATCTCTTCACCCCTTTTTTCTGGCAATCATTAGTCTGTTCTCTGTATTGATAGGACCAATTCTGCTTTTTGCTTGTTTATTCATTTGTTTTAAGTTTTTAGATTCCACATATAAGTGAAATTTTATGCTATTTATCTCAGTTTGACTTATTTCACTTAGCATAATACCCTCTAGCTCCATCCATGTCATCACAAGTGACAAGATCTCATCCTTATTTATGGCAATGAAATATTCCATTGTGTGTATGTGTGTGTATAACCACACCTTCTGTATCCATTCATCTACCCAATGAACACTTTGATTACTTATCTTGGTTATTAATGCTAAATAATGCTGTGATACACATAGGGATGGGTATATTTTTTGAATTGGTGTTTTCATATTCTTTGGGTAAATACCCAGTAGTGGAAGTATTAGATCATATGATATTTCTATTTTTAATTTTTTGAGAAACCTCTGTACTTTTTTCCACAATGGCTGCTCCAACTTACATTCCCATCAACACTGGGCAAGGAGTCCTTTTCCTCCACATCCTCGACAACACTTGTAATTTCTTGTGTTTTTTATTTTAGCCATTCTGAGAGGTGTAAGGTGCTATCTCACTGTGCTTTTGATTTGCATTTCCCTGATGATTGGTGATGTTGAGCATCTTTTCATAGATCTGTTGGCCACCTGGATGCCTTCTTTGGAAAAGTGCCTATTCAGGTCCTCTACCCATTTTTTAAAAAGATTTTATTTATTTATTTATTTATTTGACAGAGAGAGAGAGCAAGCAAGTAGGCTGAGTGGAAGGCAGAGGGAGATGGAGAAGTAGGCTGTCTCTCAGCAGAGAGCCTGACCCAGGGCTCGATTTCAGGACCCTGGGATCATGACCTGAGCCAAAGGCAGATGTTTAACCAACTGAGCCACCCAAGTGTGCCTGCCCAATTTTTAATCAGATTGTTTGGGGGTTATTAGGTGTTGAGTTGTATAAGTTCTTTATATAGATTGGATATTAACCCCTTCCTGGATATATCACTTGCAAATATTCTCCCATTCTGTAGGTTGCCTTTTTGTTTTGTTGGTGGTTTCCTTTGCTGTGCAAGAGTCTTTCATTTTGATGTAGTCCTAATAGTTTATTTTTGCTTGTTTCCCTTGCCTGAGAAACATATCTAGAAAAATGTTGCTATAACCAATGTCAGAGAAATTACTACTTGGGCTATCATCTAGGATTTTTATGGTTTCAGGTCTCACATTTAGGTCTTTAATTCATTTGGAGTTTATTTCTGTGTATGGTGTTAGAAGGTGGTCCAGCTTCATTGTTTTGCATGTAGCTGTCCAGTTTTCCCAGCTCCATTTATGAAGAGACTTTCTTTTCCTCACTGTTTATTTTTGTCTTCATTGTCATAGATTAATTGACCATATAGGTGTGGATTTATTTCTGGGCTCTCTATTCTGATTGATCTGTGTCTTTTTTTGTGCAAATACCATGTTGTTTTGATTACTACAGTTTTGTAGTATATGCTGAAATCTGGTATTGTGATACCTCCAGCTTCATTCTTCTTTCTCAAAATCACTTTTGTTATTTGAGGTCTTTTGTGGTTCCATACAAATGTTAGTATTATTTGTTTTAGTTCAGTGAAAAATGCTATTGGTATTTTGATAAGGTTGCATTGGATCTATAGATTGCTTTGGGTAGGGTGGACATTTTAACAATATTAATTCTTCCAAGCCATGAGCATGGAGTATCTTTTCATTTGTCTGTGTAGTCTTCAAATTCTTTCATCAGTGTTTTGTAGTTTTCACAGTGTAGGTCTTTCACCTCCTTGGTTAAGTATATCCCTGGGTATTTTATTCTTTTTGATGCCATTATAAATGGGATTGCTTTCTTAATTTCTTTTCTGATAGTTCATTATTGTTGTATAGAAATGCTATTGACTTTGGGTATTAATTTTGTATCCTGCAACTTTGCTGAGTTCATTGGGTTCTTGCTGAATGAAATGAGAAGCCATTGGAAAGTTTAGAGGGGTGGGATGATCTTAATTCCATTTGAGAAAAATAACTCTGGTTTGTGGGTTGTCTGGATTGTAAAGGAACAAAGGCAGAAGTAGGGAGAGTATTTAGGAGTTTGCTCCAATAATCAAAGGAGAATTGGCTGTGGCTTGGACCAGGATGGTGGCAGTAGGGGGCTGGGGAGGGCAGGAAATAGTTGAATTCTGGAGTGTTTTGAATGTAGAGCCAACAAGATTTGCTGATGGACAAGATATGGGGTGTGAGAAAAAGAGGAGAGTCAAGAAAGACTCCAAAATTTTAAAAATTCTTTATTTAAATTCAATTTAAAATATACTGTGTTATTAATTTCAGGGGTAGAATTAGCAATTCATGAGTTGCATAGAACACCCAGTGCTCATTACATCAAAAGTCCTCCTTAAACCCCATCACCCAACTATCCCTTCCCCCTACCAACCTCCCCTCCAGCAACCCTCAGTTTGTTCCCTCAAGTTCAGCATCTCTTATGGTTTGCCTCCCTCTCAATTTTCATCTTATTTTATTTTTCCTTCCTTTACTCTATGTTCATCTGTTTTGTTTTTAAATTCCACATATGAAAAATAAATAAATAAATAATAAAAATAATAAAAAATAAATTCCACATATGAGGAATGCCTGCGTTGCTCAGCAGTTGAGCGGCTGCCTTCAGCTCAGGGGGTGATCCTAGAGTTCCAGGATCGAATCCCACATTGGGCTCCCTGCAGGGAACCTGCTTCTCCTTCTGCTATGTCTCTGCCTCTCTCTCCATGTCTCTCATGAATAAAAAAATAAAATCTTTAAAAATTCCACATATGAGTACAATCGTATACTATTTGTTTTTCTCTGACCACTTACCATAAGTGTTATACCCTCTAGTTCTATCCGTGTCATTGTAAATGGCAAGATTTCATTCTTTTTGATTGCTGAGTAATATTCCATTGTAAATATATACCACATCTTCTTTATCCATTCATCTGTCAGTGGACATTTGCCCTCTTTCCATATTTTAGCTATTGTACAGCCTTGAAGATAGGGAAAAAATCGAGGGAAGCATAGTGTCTTAGAAGCCAAGTGAAGGAAAGCATTTTAAGGAGGAAGGAGTAATCAATTCAGCCAAATGCCAACGAGTCAGCATGACATAGTGGCTAAGATAAAGGCTCTGCAGCCATTTCTGCCAAGTTCAAACCTAGCTCTGCAAATTATTTGCTGTATGACCTTGAAAAAGTCACTATAGCTCTCTGTCTCCTCCATCTGTAAAAAGGGTATTATAATGGCTGCTATTTTATATGGTTATTGTGAGGCTTATGTGTCTCACTACTTAGATTAGCGCCTGGAGTATAGCGAGTGCCTAATAAATGACAGCTATGATTATTACTGTTTTATTGTTGGACATGTTAATTATTTTGTCTTCTAATTTCATCATGATGTAATTGACATACAGCACTATGTAAGTTTAAGGTGTATAGCACAATTACCTTACTTATATATATTGTGAAATGATTACCACAGTGAATTTAGTTAACCCCCATCATTTGATGCAAATATAAAAAGAGAAGAAAAATGGGCTTTTTTTCCTAATGAGGAGAACTCTTAGGATCTACTCTCTTAGTAACTTTCAAATATATTATATACTGGCTACGATTATTGTTACACTTAATAGTAGCAAGAATTAGTAGCATGGGGAAGAATAAGAAAAGGACTGAGACTTGACCAGTGGTTTTGGCAATGTGGAGGTCACTTATGATATTGACAAAGAGCAATTTGGGTAGAACGGTGGGAGCGAAAGTTTGTTTAGGGTGGCATCACATCCAACAGAAAATGGGAGAAGTTGAAGTATAGGAACTCTTTCAAGAACTTTTTCTTTAAAAAGTAAAGGAGAAGGGCACTGGGATGGTTCAGTTGGTTGTGTCTGCCTTCTGCTCAGGTCATGATCTCTGGGTCCTGGGATAGACCCCCACATCAAGCTCTGCACTCAGCAAGGAGTCTGCTTGTCCCTATCCTTCTCCCTCTGTGTTCTCTCTCTCTTTCAAATAAATTAATAAAATTTTAAATTTAAAAAAGGTAAAGGGGAACAGAGAAATAAGGTGGTAGCTATAGGCAGAAGATTAATGAGAGGATTTTTTTATTACAGAAAAAAATAATAGGTTTCCATTGGTAAGTGTATTTATTTTAAATATACCTTGATTCAGAGTTCAGTCTCAGGAGTCAATCTGAAGGCTTGCTGATGATGGGCAGGGAAGATGGGGTGGTGTGGAGCACTGTAAAGGAACTGAGTTCCAGTCATCTCACTCATAATTAAACATATCTATTTGTTCTCTCCCATGCTAGCTTGTAAGCTCAGTAAGAGAGTGTCCTTGCTTTATTCCTTGCTCTTATCTCCATGAACAGTACCTAGCATACAGTAGGCATTCGATGAGTATTTGTTAAATGGCTATTTCCAGTGAAAATCTGAGGCCCAGAAAAGTTAAATAAATTGCTTGTCCAGCTCATTAAGTCAGAGTTGGATCTAAAACCCGAGTCTCCTGGTTCCCATTATAGTCAACATTTCAGTATTAGGAAAACCTGGGTTTCAGAATTCATATCCTGTGAGCACTGGGTGTTATACACAACTGATGAATCACTGAACTCTACCTTGAAACTAATAATACACTATATGTCTATTAATTGAAAAAAAATTTATTTTTTTTATTTTTTTATTTTTTTAATTGAAAAAATTTAAAGAAAGAATTTATATCCTGCTTTTCAAAGTAGTACAGTATTGAAAAAACCTATAGCAATTTCAAAAGCTGAAATGAAGCAGAAAAGAATGCAACAACTTCCCAGATTATCCTAAGCCATTACAACCACTATTTTTATTCTGTTGAAAAGTTAAATTTTGTTGATGATGTGGATATTAAATAATTTAAAAAGAAGTCTTGGACAGCCGGGGTGGCTCAGCAGTTTAGCACCGCCTTCAGCCCAGGGCCTGATCCTGGAGACCCAGAATCGAGTCCCACGTCAGGGTCCCTACATGGAGCCTGCTTCTCCCTCTACCTGTGTCTCTGCCTCTCTCTCTCCCTGTGTCTCTCACAAATAAATAAAGAAAATCTTAAAAAAAACTTAAAAGTCTTGAAAAATCTATAAATGATCTAATACTAGACATTTGTTTTACAACACAAATGAAAATGAAATTTTTGAAGATTATCATAAATCTTGACCTTCTTTGCATTGCACATACACTCTGTATTTTTCAAGGACTACAATTTAAAACTTGAAAATATGATTCCTTGAGGTAAAAAGTTAAATTATATATAAACATAGCAATTATCTCCACAAAACTCACCAGGAATAGGACTTTTTATGCAAGTAGAAACAACCTTGAAACTTTTATTACTCAGTTTAATAAGCTGTATCTAGCACAAGATTGAAAAGTTAAGAGAAAAATGTAGTGTTTACTCCTGGATACTTAGTGGCATTATGAAGTAGCAATGAATCACTCTATCCATGTCTAAAACTTATATACAAAACATGTTTAAATCATACATTGATGGAGATATGTAACATGCCTGTATATGGAAGTTGAAAATTGAGTCTTCAATCATGTAACCATAAAAGCATCTCTCTTGCTAAGTTTCTAAGAAGCATACACTGTGAAATAAGACAGTTTGCCAGAGATTTTCTTTTTCATCTTCAAAATGGCCTTATCTTTTGACCTACTAATCTCATTTCTGGAATATTACTCCAGGGAAATAATCACAGGGAAGGAAAATGCTATATAATTGAAGATGTTCATTTCAGTAGTATTTATGTAATTAAAGAACTAGAAAAAACATAGATGTCCAACAAAAGAGATTTATTTAATTTGGCATGTGCCCACTTTATAGAATATGTAATTATTAAATGCATATTATAAAATGCTCACTGTATAAAAATATGTATTTAGCTTATGTATGCCCAATTAAACATTTCAATCTCAATCAATTCAATTATTGTCATATACATATATATGTGTGTGTGTGTATATATGTATATATATATATATATATATATATATATCTGTGTGAATGCTACCTGGCTTAAGGATGGGGGGAAAAAAAGAGAGAAGTAGTATGCTTTATAAAATTCTGTCTTAAGAATGTTTAATTCTGACTGGTTGAGCCACATGACATATTGGTAAAGACTTTTAGGTTCCCACCTAAGCAATCACCATTTCTCATTCATCGTAACTCGCCTCTTGAAGCAGAGAATTTAGCTTATTGATTCTGGGTATTTTGCTGGCCTCTTCAAGTCATTTTGGAATCCTTTTTCAGATGATATGAAGTAACTCTATTTCAGTGCACATCTTTGCTATAGAAACGTGATTTTTGGCTTTGCAGCCCAAGGATACATTCCATGTATGAATAGGAGTCTTTGTGCAACAAGAGTAAAGTCATCAGCTTCTATGCTATGAAGAAGAAATGTTCATCTCCTAATGTGCATATATGTAAGCCACCTCTTTAAAATCAGCTTCCTTAAATGGCACTGAGTACGCTTCTGTGTATGACACATCAATGTCCATTAATTGCATGAAGAGAACTGAGATTCCAATGGCAAAATCTGTAAAAGTAGATATACAAAGAAAAGTGGAAGCATCTGTTTAATATATACGACATTAGAATTTAATTTTACCTCTGTGATGCTTTTGTGTGGCTGCAGTGTTACAGCAGAGCACATAAGCATAGCCGTGCAGTGTCAGCAGGTGCATGCCACCAAATTACTGCTTTTAATTTGCATATTCATCTGCTAAGAAGCATGTCATTATCATATCAAAGGGATACTAAGCAACATCTAGCTTGGAGAGATGTGGCATAGTTTCAATAGGAGCAATTAATGCAAGATGAGGACTCTCTTTCTGTCATGTCTCCCAGGGCTAGCTGTAATCGGGCTGATTATTGGATACCAATAAGACCGAGGGCCCAGTTGGCACAGAATAAGAGAAGAACTGGAAAGGGAGCCTGCTACTCCTCTCCACTGTACACTTGATGGCAACATGATGCTCTGGTCACTCAAAAGAATCCTGTTCTTATTATAGATGCTGCCTATATGCACTCATCTATTTCAGTTGTCACAAAATGACCAGATGCAGTCCAAAATTAGTCATGTATTTTTAAAAAAATGATCTTGACTTTAGAGAGCACGTAAAGAGAACGTGAAAGACATTAAAGCCGGGCTCATAAATATAAGTTTTAGTTCTTAGGTAAATTTCATTTGAACAAACAAACATCATCTTCCTCCTTCAAGCATTTATTGAGCACCTAAGTATATGTCAGATAATGTCAGGTGATGAAGATGCAGACACCTGACAGATGCAGATTAGGTAGTGACAGTCCCTAATCTCAAAGAATTTGCAGTTGAACAGGGGAGACAGACACAAAAACCAAGCAAAAGTTAAATAACATTGTTTGTTATTGTTTATGAACTTAGGAAAGGCCACAATTGTGAAAAGCCATCTTTTGATGTGACAGTAAGGACATATGGTAACACCTCTTTTTAGGAAAGTCTTTAAGAACAGAACTTTTAATCTTAGTTTAGTTTTAGAAATGATCTCACCCTTCCTTTCCTAATAGTAGCAGCTAAAAACAATAAACAAATGTGAATACTTGAACAATGGAAGTATAGATAACTTCTTAAATTGTCCTATCTTTCATTGGATGCATTGCGTAAGCAAATGCAGAAAAAGCAGAAATCATTAGTAGCTTGCTACCTACAGTGTCTACTAGGTATACAAATACACTTTCATTAATTTATCCAGCAAAAAAATTTTGAACATTATGTGCCAAGCATTACTATAAACACTGGGGTATAGTATACATACATACATAGCTCCTAAACAGTGGGGCTATGCTATGAACAAAATGGGCCAAGTGTCTGCCCCTGAGTTTACACTCACACAAGCTCCTGTGTATGAATATATGCATCATGCACATGCCTAATGGAAATCTCAATGACATTCACTCAACAAGCATTTAATAAGCACTTTGTGTCACACTGGGGAAATGACAGGGATATAAAGTATATCTGGGAAACTACAAACCAGCATGAGTACAAAAAAGTCTTCCAAATGATCAGTATATCTAGAACCAAATGGCTTATGGGAAACAAAATAAGAAGGTATTCTTTCATGGATGTCCAATCTTACAAGTAGTTTCAGACATCAAATAGTCATCTCAGCATAGCCCCAGAAAATTCACCAACCACCTCTTTGTCCATTGCTATTAAAATGTCAGGGATGAGGCATTGGATCTTAGTGAGCATGAGAGCCAGGCAACTTGGGTGCACCATCTTATTTAATATTCTGAGGAATCCTCAGAGGTATATACTAATAAATCCAATTTGCTGGCAAGGAAACCAAGGTTCAGAGAGTTTATGTTTCCCAGGGTCACCCAGTTGGCAAGTAGCTGGATAGGTGTGAAACTCAGAGTTTTCTGATGCTAAATATGTGTTCTATTTCCAATTCATTAAAGCATTCAATATTCCCAGTCTAATCTATTTTGTGAATGAATGAACAATGAATATGAATATCAGAGCTAACTTATATCATTGTAACTGATAAAGAAGAACAGTATTTGCCCAGCATCATTCTTTTGCTTTATTATGGTGGGAATTATGAGTTAAATGATGTATATTGTATGAAAACTACGGGTTTAAAATTTAAACAGATAAACAAAAGTATAGTCTCTTTACCTGTATCTTACTACCCTGGTTGACTTTTCACTAAATGGAAAGGATTTTTTTCTCTTTTTAATTAACCTTATGCTGAGAATTATGGACTCAGGTTTGGTTTGATTTTTGTTTTGGTTCAGTTTGGTTTGGTTTAGATTGGCTGTTGGTAGAATTGAAAAAGCTGCTGACTTGGAGCCAGAAGACTTGGACTTGAATCCTCATTGTCTGTGGAAGGTACTTAGCTAGCAAGGGCTTCAGTCTTCTCCCTTGTAAAATGAGGAATTTAATCTCTATACTATCTTAGGTTCTTTCCAGATCTAGTTTTCCATGATTCTATGAAAAACAGCTATCAAAGGTCCTACTTCAAATACAACACATAAAATATTGAAATACTCCATACTTCCTGAATCCTTCTTTCCTACAACTAAACTAAACTAAACTAAAACTATCTGTTATATTTTTAAGTAGCACCTTCAGGCAAAACTTCAGTAAATGGTAACTATTGATTAAGTTTGATGTTCTTACAAGAGTTGATTGCATTACAACACTGAATGTTGGCTTATTTCCTCTTTACCAAGAAGAAAGGAAGGGAGGGAGGGAGAGATAAAGGAAGGAATGAAGGATTTAAAAAAGGTAAGAGAAATAAAGGAAGCCAAATTTGGGTATATGTAAGTTATGCACTCACACACATACCAACATATGTATTACACATGCATACACAAATGTCTCTGTTACATATACACACATGATTATATTGACAATTTCTTCAAGTTCTATAATTTTTTTCTGCCATAGTAGAATGAGGAAAATGTTGGTCTTTGACAAGTTCATATTCAAGTAGTTTATGGCTTTCTTCCTTTAAGTGAAGTGGTAGTTTCCATAAATGCTGAAGTTCCACAGAAAAGTTTATTTAATTCTCCTGTTCTGTACAGGAGTCAGCTTACGAATTAATCTTGAGAGGTGTCTGGATACCTCAGTAATTAAGCATCTGGCTCTTGATTTTGGCTCAGGTCATGATCTCAAGGTTGTGAGATCGAGCCCCACATCTAGCTCCACGCTCAGTGCAGTCTGCTTCACATTCTCTCTTTCCCTCTGCCCTTCCCCTGCTAATGCTGTTTCTCTAAATAAATAAATAAAATACTTTTTAAAAAATCAATCATGAATTAATTGAACTTATAGCTATGCTTATAACTATTTATATTATTTGTCACTATTAAGTTAAATACCATTCAATTATCATCTACTCTTGGCATTTGGATATTTTCAAATTAATTTATTTAAACCTGCATTCACACAAGAAGTTCTTCAAGATTACTCTGTTGTTTTCAAGATACCCTAATTCAGGTCGAAACCTTAATTAATCTCATACAGAATGACTTTAATCACACATAGCTCTTTTGGAAGCATACCTGAAAGGCGGCACCTTTTACAAATAAATCACATTTTCAACTATCAGTTCATTTTGTGTCCTCCTGTCAGCTTTGATACAACTTCTAAACTTCTATACAGCAATTATAGGCTTCAAATAAATGCTACATTTTTTTAAACTTTGAGTAGGTTTTTCACTCATAATTCATAAAGGAATTGACATGCTATCTTCATGGCTTACAATGGTTATGGAGTTTCTCAGCAAGTTCAGTCACAAACTTGTCACCTTCATGTTTAGCTGCTGCTATAGAAAATGAGAACCTTCTAGAAACGATTCAAAGTACTTCATCCACGTTATGTAAGCAAGGGGTATTGGTATAACATGGGATTTTTAGGTTTCTATGGAAAATGAAAGAAGCTGTATATATATATATATATATATATATATATATATATAGTAACAACGGTGAAGCTAAGTGGTATTATTGGATACAGGAGAATAAGAAGTTATGGTGTTCTTTAGAAAAAAGTAAACTTTATTGGTACAATTCAAATGGCTAATAACATATGTTTGTCCCCAAAAGAAAAGCAAAAAATGAAAAATATTAAGTGATGACTATAACAAACTGCTGAGGTTGAAATTAAAAAAGGATTTACTGTTGGTATGGGAGAGGAGATATAACAAATAGAGGAAGACAAAATTGTGCCATTAAAACATGGGGAATAGGGATCCCTGGGTGGCTTAGTGGTTTAGCGCCTGCCTTCGGCCCAGGTTGTGATCCTGGGAGTCCTGGGATTAAGTCCCATATCGGGCTCCCTGCATGGATCCTGCTTCTCCCTCTGCCTGTGTCTCTGCCTCTCTCTCTTTCTCTCTCTGTGTCTCTCATAAATAAATAAAATCTTTAAAAAATAAAAATAAATAAAACATGGGGAAGAGTGCATCATGTACAAATTTTAACTGCATAATACCTGAAGACTAATAGATTCATTGTATGGTTATAGCATGCAAAGTCATAGCTAGAAATTTTTTATCCAATTCTATAACTATGTACAGTGATGGATGTTAACTAGGCTTATTGTAGTGATCATTTTGCAATATATACAAATATGAAATCATTATGATGTATATCTGAAACTAATATAATATTGTATGTCAATTAATTATACCTCAATAAAAATAAATTAGACATTCTTGATCCACTTAGGAAGAAATACTTGAAAGAAGGATAAATGGATAGTTAACTAATTAATCAAAACCAACCTAAAACAAGAACAAAATTTGAAATCATCCACAGTCATATGACAAGAATATATTTGTACAAGAGAATTAAGACTTTCAAGAATAGAAAATCGGTGATGCAGATATGTTTTGTTTGGCTGCTTTGAAAGTAGGAAGATTTCACACTTAAAATATCCATATTTCTTTTTTTCCTCAAGAAAAAAAGAAGATCTAAAACTACTGACATATATTCCCACATGACAGTTCCCACAGGAACTAAGCAGTGGATGTCCTCTGTAGACTGAGTCTCTCCTGTTTTGCCGTAGTTTCCACCAGCCCCTCTCATTTTACACCAGGCTATCTACCTGCTGCCTTGGCTTTGAGTGTTGAACTCATGAAATGCTAAGCGTTACTTCAGGTCACATCCCTTATATGTGTAATCCTTGAAAATACCCTGAGCGATAGCATAATTCATATTTTAAAAACAAGGAGACCAGTGCTCTGGGACTTTAGGAATTTGCACGATTATTCATGTAAGAAATGACTATCATGTTCTTTATTATGTTTCTCAGTAAATACTGTTTTAAGATTAGAAAAGTTGGGATGCCTGGGTGGCTCAGTGATTGAGTGTCTGCCTTTGACTCAGGGCGTGACCCGGGGCCCTGGGATCAGTCCCACATCGGGTTTCCTGCAGGGAGCCTGCTTCTCCCTCTGCCTGTGTCTCTGCCCCTCTCTCCGTGTTTCTCATGAATAAATAAATAAAATATTTAAAAAAATAAGATTAGAAAAGTTTAGGCCAGTCATTCTTAATTTAGCTGTATATTACGATCACCTGAGAGGCTTCAAAAAGCATGGGTCCCATCCTAGGCCATAGAAATCAGAATCTTGCAGCTGATTTTGATGTGTAAGTAGGGATACCAACACCTAGTTTATGTACTGAAAGATGATTTGCTGTTTGTTCTTAATTCTGATTCTTACAAGTTACATCTGTGGACAGACATACATTTGGCATTATAAAACCAAAGTTTTACTTTTAAAGTGTATATAGTATTGTATTGTCTAGCTAATGGATTAACAAACCTCCTAAACTACGTTTAATTTGACCTAGTTCTACATGGAGTTTTCATAGCTCTGTTTATTAAAGTACCAAAACAAAACAAAATTGGAATTCTGGTACCAATGTGCTGAGGTAATCAAGTATCTTCATATGACTAAGTTTTAACTTTGCATGTATAAGGCCCATTCAGGCCTCTGACTGCACCAAGCGATTAAGTTTTAGTATAGGTCTCATGGGCAAAGCTTACATCTTTTCTGATGCCTTAGGCCTGTTTTGGTCACTACATGCAAAGCCCACTTTGACCAATCAGTCAAAAAATAATGAAAATGGTTGTTTGATTACTTTTAACTGGTCAAATTATCACAAGTCTATTGGTTTGCATGTGCAGACCACATACAATATTAATGCTATTATTGTATTTTATTGAATTATTGGTAAAATTCAGTGTGATTTTTCTGTGGATCAATTCAAATATTACCAGGCCTGGAGAAGAGGAGGAAAAAAAGTAGGAAATATAATTATTTACTCATGGTAAAATGTGACACAATTTTTGCTTTAAAATAAACTCCATGCATTATAGATGAGTATTTGTTTTTAGAGGCCTCATTCAGACAGGAAAAAAAAAAACTTGCAAATTACTTCCTTCTTTTGGAATATGTCTTTACCAGTAAGTGTACTGGAAATGATTCCACATTAAAGTGGTTTTTGATAGAAAAAGAAGCACCATCTAAAATTAGAACATTTACTTCAGACATGACTTATTTTGATACATCATAAAATTTTGTGAAGAACAATTTTGAAGCATGGTTTAAGATTGCAATATTCTCTAGTGAATAGAGCACGGGATAGTAAATTTCAGAATTTGGATATTCATCCAAAATTAGAAGCTAAAGAAATGCTGGAGTTTGCCACAATTAAGGCATGGGTGTAGGGAGGCCTCATAAGCCTGCTTTCAACAGGTCACTAGTATATGTTAAATAATCACTCAGCATCAGCAAGCTCTATTAAAAATTTCCTAACTCAGCTAATTTGAGCTCATTAATTCTCAAAGCATCTTCATAAGTAAGAATACTAATAAAAATCCATTTTACATATGGAATACAGAGATAGAGAATATGCCTTGCTGAAGATGAGGTTGAAATTGCATAAAGTTTGGATTAGCGTACTGAGTACAGTGTTGGAGCCAGTATGACATGATGGTTGAATGGATGGATGGATGGGTAAATAACTATGTGTACATATAACACTTATAATGTAGGTTTGGATATGAATGTCATGACATCAAATTTTTTATGATAATATAAGATTTATTAGAATCAAGTTAACTGTAAACAACAAAAACCGATTCAACTAACCTATACAGCAAATAGGATTTATGAGCTAACATACTGTAAAATCCAGGGGGCAGGCCTGGCTTCATTCAGTGGCAAGTGCTGTCATAGAGGGCTCTATCTTGCTTTCTGTCTTAGACTGAGTCTACTTAGCATCAATATGATGCTGAAAAGCCTCCGTCCTCCCACCACTACTTCAATTGTTGACAGTCTAGAGATCCCTCTAGAAAAAATTGTTCTCCTTTAACAGCTCTAACAGAAAAGTCCAGGGCAGCACCCTGATTAGCCTGGCTTGGGTCACCTGCCTACCCTGTACCAATTACTATAGCCTGAGGAAACCGATTGTCTTGGCTTAGGTCATGGGCCCACCCTTGTATCTGCATGGGGCAGGAAGGGGCCAGGGTCATTCTGCCTCCCCCAGCAACATGAAGATGGTCCTGCCCTGGAAAAGAGAGTTCAATTAGCAGGAGAATGTGAAGAAAGGTAGTGGCTAGACAAAAATAACATGTACTCCACTTCAGCATACAAGGACCTTTGCATCTAGCCCCTGCCTACTAATGTAGAAATTACTGGCATTTCATTCTCTAACCAGATGCAATTACTAGAGTTTTCTGTGTTTGTTGAATGACTTAACGAGCAATATATCAACAGAGGTGACTCTATGCTATTCCTGGGTATGTGGAAAACGTAAGGCCTCCTGAGCGAACTGAAAATTCTAGATAACTTAAAAATAATTGATGTTGTTTTAAGTGATCTTTATTATTCCATGGAGTGTTGAGTAAGTATGAAAGAGGGCTCTTTGATGATGGTTTTATATGCTGAGCATATTTATGTCTATTTATGGGTCTAAATACCTGTCTCTTCTCCCAAACTGAAAGGTAGAGTCCCACTTTCTTTGCATCCTTAAAAGCACCTACAGTAATCCTCTATACATACTATGTGCTTAGTAAAAGTTTCTGAACTGAAATGAATAGCTGATTTCAGTTCTTAGACAAGGCACTTTCTGCTTTCCCATGATGACTATTTTTCCTCCAGCAGCTGTCAAACGCTATAATTTACATGTGTGTGTTTGATGAAGAAACTCTGCTCTAACTATAAACGTTCTGACCTCATAGTGGTTGTCCAGAGCAGCCTGCATAATAAAAATTGTGTTGCCTAGTTTCTATATTGAACACTGGAGTGTTTTAGAAATATTAAAGTCCATGGATGACAAAGCCCTACTTACAGAGATTTACTTCTATTGTTTGCAGGCAAATTGGCTTAACCTGTTTTTTTAAAAATGGTATGGAAGTTTTTAGAATTAGATTTTTAGGATCCACCAATTAAAATTTATTTTGTATACTTTTTTGCTTTAAAAGTAGGTCAGATCTGCCTTTTATGCTACTGTTAATAAATCACATTAGTATAGTAGTTTACAGTCCATAAATTGCTCTCACATTCATAGATTTCATAATCCATATAGGAAAAAACCCTCAGGGTTTTAACTGACGGCATTGCCAAGTAATGTAATGCTATTTCAGACTACATTAATAGAAGTAAAGTGTCTGAACAAAGGAGGTGATAATTTCACCATAGTCTATATCTATTAGAAAACATCTCAGGCATTGTGTTCAGGTCTAGGCTTCATTGAGTTTTAAGAGGGACATTGATTGACACAATTGGAACTTATCCAAAGAAGAGCAACCCAGAGCATGTGAGATCTGAGACCAAGTTACATGAGGAGCAGCTGAAAAAGCTGAAGATATGAAGATATTTGGTGTAAAAAAAGAAAATTGAAAGAAAACAGCAACAGACTTTAGATATTAATAGGACTATCATAAGAAGTAAGAATTAAAACTCTACATATATACTTAGTGTACAGAAGTAGGACAAAGAGCTGAAAGCTATACATTTCAGTTCAGTATTAAAAAAAAAACAAAAAAAAAAACAAAACAAAACAAAAAAACCTAACATTCCCTCCCAAGGGTTGTTTTCAAATCACTTAAGGGTTTACATGTTACTGGAAGTAATAACTCAATGTCTAGATATCATTTATCAGGGATATCAGCTCCACTATGTATTACCTATGTGACTTTGAACAAGTAGCCATTCCTCTCTGAGCCTCAGTTTTCTGATCTTGAAAATAAATTTTTAGGATTGCTGTAAGGATTACATGAGATATGCAGGTCAGGCCAGCACCACAGTGTCTGCTTATCATATGTGCCCAATGAAGGGCAGCATTTTGTCAGCAGTTTGAGAAGGGTACCTCTAAACCATGCAAAAATAATAGAGAAAGATAGTAATATCAGAGTTTAAATTCCTAGGTCCTTATGCACGACCAAAGGTTGACAAAGCTTGGTGTGGAAACCTACGTCCTCATTGTGTTGTACAATGATTGATTTTAATGATTCTCTTGTCTTAAATTTGATTGAAATCCATAGCCAAGGGAATTACAGGTTTTCTTAATAATCAAAAAATGCTTATGGAATACTTCCTTGACTTTGTAAAATGCCATAGAGTATTTTTTAAGCACTTGGGAAGGAGAGTTACTAAGAAAGGGTGGCAGAGATGGAAGAGGGCAGCTGTAGAGCCAGGCAAAGGCCATCTTACATTTTGTGATATACCTTATGCATAAACAATAATTCAGTAAAATGGAACTTAAAATGGAACACAGAGAACAGAAATGCAATATGTACCATGAAGATGACATAGATTTTGGGGGAACTGAATCCATTCAAAATGCAAAACATTTATTAAGCACTATGTCAGCCTTTGAAGAATTAGAACGGAATATAAGAAATATAGAAATAACTGCAGGAAATTATCTCTGCCTTAAGTATTTTATACCGTGTAGTCTGAGATATGGAAATATATAGAACTCATAAATCCAAAGAAAATTTAAACCAAATGCTATGGGAAAATGGAGTAGGAAGCAATAAATAGAAAAGAAGTGAAATACAAGTTCAGGGAGTTAGGAAACTTTTTGCAGAAGTGATATTGGTATTGTTCCTACTTTCTTTACAGGATGAAAGGAGGATAGGCATTCAGGACTTTGGGAATAGCATTGGCCCAGGTGAAGATAAGTGGAAGATCATCAGTCTTCCAGGGATCACAAGCTGCCTATCCTGGCTTGAATATAGGAGGTTGTGGGGAAGCAAGGAGTGGCAGGACATGAGCCTAAGAAAGGCAAGTATGGTGAGATGTTAAGAAGTGGAAAACTAGGGTAATGAATGGAATAAAGAAAGAATATTTAGGAGAAAAGTTCCATGAGAACATACTCACTATTATATATCTCATATGGGGCCACCAATGATTTCTTTGAGCCAGAAAGTAAAAAAATATCCCAGAAAGGTTGATGAACTTGTGTTGAGACAACTGATGCAGGTCTCAGACTGAGGGATGAGAGAAGATAGAACTTGGAGATCCCTAAGTATTCCTAAATAAAAAGTAAAATAATGAAAATTGTGTTTGAAGAAGGTTAGACAATCAGTTGTAAAGGTCACAGGGAGAGGAGATTCTAGAAATAGGAAACTGGGCTAGGGACAATGGGAAGGAGCCTGTATGTATATGTGTTCTGGCTGGGGAAATGGATAGAAAGTAGTGGTTAGAAGGCAACATGGAGGTTAAATGGAATAATTGGTAGGGAAATATGTAGTAAAGGAAGGAGTTAGAATGACGTGTAAATTTGTGCTGTATAATTCCAAAGTTGTTCTGTATAACTACATATATCCAAGAGATGCTATGGCTCAACTTGGCCTTTGGTTCCTTTTGGGTTCCTGTAGTCAACCACTGTCCTGCTTACAACAACAAACAACACACTATCTTGTTGAAAATCTGCTTGTTAACTTCCCAATTTTAGTTCTATCCAATCACAAGGATATATTAACCAAGAGTATATAGTTCCTGCAGTAATGAAAGCAATTTCTACATCATGGAACTAATAAAAGATGATTAATTTTGGCCTAATTAATGTTTAATCAACCTAATTATAATTAATTTACCCTAATTATATTTCTAAGAAGTGAAGCAGCAAATAGCCTTTTACTTTTTAAAGCTTTGCGAGCACATCTATAATGTAGGGGGTTTTATGCATTATTTATTTATTTATTTTTGTTTCAAGTTTTATTTAAATTCCAGTTAGTTAACAAATAGTGTAATATTAGTTTCAGAAGTAAAATTTAGTGATTCCTCACTTACATACAACTCCGAGTGCTCATCACAAGTGCCCTACTTAATATTGATCACCCACTTAGCCCATCTCCCAACCCACTTTCCTCCATCAACTCTCAGTTTGTTCTCTCTAGTTAAGAATACTTTTATGGTTTGCTTCCCTCTTTTTTTCCTCCTATATTCCCATATAATTTTTTATATTTACAAACTGGGGTATTCTAAAGATGACTATAGAGCAAGCTTTGGCATGTGTGCTCATGATGAATCCAGGCCACTT
Organism: Nyctereutes procyonoides; assembly: GCF_905146905.1. NCBI lineage: Eukaryota > Metazoa > Chordata > Mammalia > Carnivora > Canidae > Nyctereutes > Nyctereutes procyonoides. The sequence goes on from NW_026575142.1 coordinate 45,775,624, forward strand.
CTTTTCTTTTTAAGATTTATTTATGTATTATTTGAGCGTGAGAGAAAGAATATGGTGGGGGGGGGAGGCAAAGGTAGAGGGAGAGAAAATTTCAAGAAGACTCACTGCTGAGTGTGGAGCCTTCACCCTGAGATCATGACCTGAATGGAAACCAAGAGTCCTACATTAACCGATTGAGCCATGCAGATGCTCCCAGGCCACTTCTAAGCTCAAGGAATTGAGAATGGAACTTTCTCCCAGTTTATTGTAGCAAACTAAAAACATCAAAATCTATGATATTTTCAGTGCCTGTTCAGTCAGGTTTCTAAGGATTTATCACTCAAAATTTTCATAAATATGACCAAAGATTTTATTGCATGAATATTTTTGTCTTCAGTAGCAAAAAGAGTACAATATAAATGTCCCACAAAGTGGAATTAAACAAATTATGACACAGCTATATGATATACAATGAAATACTTACTGCTTAATAAAAATGTCATATAAACAGATAATGTAACACCATATGTTCATAACATAGTAGTAAGTGAAAAGGCCCATCACAAAATAGTCTGTACTATATAACCCTATTTAAAAAGAAGAATATGTCAATGGACAAAAAAATAAAAATAAAAATAAAAAATAAAAAGAAGAATATGTACACATAGAAAATAAATATTTATAAAAACATAATAGTAGTTATCCTTGGATGGTAATATTCTTCTTTGGCCTTTGTGTATATTCTAAAATAAATACATAGAAAATAATACTTAAATAAAGGGAAATATTTAAAATTTATCATTTTAATGGCATCTGAGTAGACTTTTATTTTGAAGCTTAAAATATCAATGTATTTGTCAAAGTTAATTGGTGGCTTAGATGTTTTTCAAACAATCTCTTTAATTCCATACTTATACAAAATTCATTGCAATGATGAGAATGGTATCATTTGGATCCTCAAAAAAATAAATGATTTAATTTTAGTTGAGAACTGATTTTGTCTTCCTGTAACTATGTAGTCAGAATAATTCTTTTTGTCTTTGGTTCAGTCTGACCATTTCAGCTTTGTATTTGTTGGTTGTATATGTGTAACCAACATGGAGTGAACTGGAAGAAGCCAAGGATGGAAAAGTGATAAAAGTAACAAAGGACACTTCTGCTTGGAATGCTAATACAACTGTGACAAGAAGGGAAACACCTTTGAAAGAATTGGGAAGGTAGTTGGGAGAGAAAGAGAAAGGGGTCTCTGTTGGTAAGAGAAAACATTTTTAATAGCCTATTTTCATGTTAGAGATGAAAAAAATGGCTTTTCAAAGAGCTCAACTAGGTTATGAAGGGACTGAAATGTGACTTCAGAGCATCCTGGGCAATGTGATGCTCAGTGGAGGCCTGGCCAGTGTGTGGCACAGAGCTTGGCAGAACCTGAACTAGTTCTCTTCCCTTTGGCCGTTTGACTCAGACAAGAAACCCGAGACCTATCTTGGGGCCTTCGTGGGGGCGGGGGGGGGGGGTAGAGTTGAGTGTAGGGAGAAGAAAGATAAAATCCTGAGAAATGTGCAAAAGCACAGAAATATGTAGTTTAATGTGGAATGATAATCAAACTAGAGTCCTTAAAGAAAACAGTTCTAGTTTCTCCATCACTCAAACCAATGAGAGATAAAATAACACAGACAACAGGTAAGAGAGTAATGGTAATCCTAATCACTATAGAGGCTATTTTTAGAGAGAGAGACTGCAACCAGAGAAAGTTGGAGTCCTTTTGCATACTATGCCAGATTTAACATCCTAAAACACAACTCTGACAGTTTACAACATTCTCTCCTCAGAAACCTTCCATGTCCTCCCCTACCCCGGTACCTATGAAGGGAAGCTTAGGGTGGTTCAGTCAGTTAAATGTCTGCCTCTCGTGGGATGAGCACTGGGTGTTATACTATATGTTGGCAACTCAAACTTCAATAAAAACAAAAAGTAAAATAAATAATAAAAATAAAATAAATAATAATAATAAAATAAAAATAAAACAAAAATGAGAGACAGACTTCTAAAAAAACAAAACAAAAAACAAAACAAACAAAAAACATCTGCCTTCAGCTCAGGTCATGATCCCAGAGTTCTGGGATCGAGCCCTGTGTTGGGCTTCCTGCTCAGGGGGGAATCTGCTTGGGATTCTCTGTGTCCTTCTCTCTTTGCCCCTCCCCCCACTCATGTTTTCTCTCTCTCTCTCTCAAATAAATAAAATATTTAAAAAAAGAAAAGACAAGAAGCTGAGATTTCATAATCAGGTATTCAAAATGTTCCCTGATGTGGCTTCAACTTACTATACAGCTTTACCTTCTAATACTCTTTTTCACATCCACTATACTCCAGTCAACCAAGGTTATATACTGGACACACATTGCCTTTCCCATTTTCCCACATTTGCACACACTGTTCTCTCTACTGAAAAGGTTCTTTTTTCTCATTGTTGTCTATCTACACTCAATTTTACTTTAAGGTCCCATTTCAACTGCCATATGGTCTAAAAACTTTATTTGATATTTTCCTCTGTTGTAAATTATTTCTTCCAACTCTAAACTTACTCATTTGTACTCCTCTTAGGGGTCTTTTCACTCAATCTAACCAGCATTTAGCACATGTGAGGTACTCTACTGGGTACTAGAAATACAACTACACACACACACACACACACACACACACATATATGTCATGTTCTCAAGAAACTAATAGTATAAATGGGAAATAATAAGGCTATACAGTAATTCATTGTGAAGTGGTGTAAAAAAATCCAAAAAAGAAACATATGCTAAATACAGTGTCCCAAAGGAGTGATTACAGAACTAAAAGAAACAATCCTAAAATTTGTATGCGATCACTTAAGACCCTAAATAACCAAAGCAATCTTGAAAAAAGAAAAACAAAACTGGAGTTATCACAATTCCAGACTTCAAGTTATATCACAAAGGTATAGTAATGAAAACAGTATGGTACTGGCACAAAAAATAAACACAGATTGGTAGAACAGAAAAGAAAGCCCAAAAATAAAGTCATGATTCTATGATCAATTGATCTTTAACACAGGAGGCAAGAATATGCAATGGGAAAAAGACAGTCTCTTTAACAAATTATATTGGGAAAACTGGACAGCTACATGTAAAAGATTGAAGCTGGACCACTTTCTTACACCATATATAAATATAGCTCAAAATAGATTAAGGACCTCAATGTGAGATCTGAAACCATAAAAATCCTAGAAGAAAGAATAGGCAGTAATTTCTCTGACATCAGCTGTAATACCGTCTTTCTAAATATGTCTCCTGAGGCAAGGGGAACAAAAGCAAAAATAAACCTGGAGACTACATCAAGATAAAAAGTTTCTATACACCAAGGGAAACAACCAACAAAACTAAAAGACAGCCTACTGAATGGGAAAAGATATTTGCAAATGAAATGACATATCTGATAAAGGGACAGTATCCAAAGTACATAAAGAGCTTATATAATTCAACACGAAAAAACAAATCAGCTAATTAAAAATGGGTGGAAGGCATGAACAGACATTTCTTCAAAGAACATACAGAGGCACATGAAAAGATGCTCAACATCACTCATCAGGGAAATGCAAATCAAAATTATAATGATATATTACCTCAAACCTGTAGAATGACTAAAATAAAAAACACAAGAAACAACAAATATTGGCTAAGATGTGGAGAAAAAGGAACTTTTGTGCATCGTTGATGAGGATGGAAACTTGTGAAGCCACTCTGGAAGACTATGGAGGTTTCTCAAAAAATTAAAAATAGAACTACCCTATGATCTAGGGTATGATCCAGTAATTGCACTACTGGATATTTACCCAAAGAATACAAAAACACTAATTCAAAGGGATACATGCACCACTATGTTTATTGCAACATTATTTTCAATAGCCAAATATGGAAGCAGCCCAAGTGTCCATTGATAGATTAATGGATAAAGAAAATGTACACACACACACACTGAAATATTATCCAGTCATAAAAGAAGAATAAAATCTTGACATTTGCAATGATATTGATGGAACTAAAGAGTATTATACTAATTGAAATAAGTCAGAGAAAGACAAATACCATATGATTTCACTCATATGTGAAATTTATAAGACAAAACAAATGAGCAAAAGAAAATAAAAAGAGACAAACCAAGAAACAGACTCTTAACTATAGAGTACAAACAGAGTTACCAGAGGGGAAGTATGTGGGGGGGATGGGTGAATTAGGTGAAGGGAATTAAGAGTACAATTATCTGAGCACTAAGTATTATATGGAATTGTTGAATCACTGTATTACACATCTGAAACAAATATAACACTACATATAAACTGCACTAGAAAGAGAGAGAGAGAGAGGAGAGAAAGAAAGAGAGAGAGAAAGAAAGAAAGAAAGAGGAAAGAAAGAAGAAGAAAGAAAGAAAGAAAGAAGAGAAAGAAGACCTCTAGAGGGATGATCAGTCTCCATCTCAGTAAATGGCCCCACCATTCACTCAGTTGCTGGAGCTAAAAACCCTGGTGGTCATCTTGGAGTTCTCTCATTCCCTTAGCCTCTGCATTCAGTCTATCAGTGAATCAAAACTACACTTCTAAAACATATCATGAATCCATCTATTTTTCTTCATTTCTACTACTGCTACCATCTCTTACCCTATCACTCTCCTTATGAATCTCTTTGCTTCCAGTCTTGCCTTCCTGTAAACCATTCTCCACAGAAAAGTCAAAGTGATCTTTCCAAAACATTGATCAAATCCAAAAAATTTACTTCTTATAACTTATTGTATTGGTTTCTAGCTACATGTAAAATCAAAACTTCTTTTTATGGCCTACAAAGTCCTACATGATCCAACCTGTGTTCCCTTCACAAATTTCATCTCCTACCTCTTCTTATTTTCTCCACCATTTTCCACCCATGTTGGTCCCATTTTTGTTCTCAGACATACCAAACTTGTTCTAATCTTGGCACTATTTGTTCCTCCTACCTGGAATATTCTTCTTCTAGATCCCCTCGTGGCTCCTCTCTTTATTCATTATTAGCATTGAAGACATATATAACCCCCTCTGATCACTTACACATTACTTCCCTAACCATCCTCCTTAAAGCAGAAAACACTCACTCCCTACTACTCTCTATTACATCCCTTTGTTTGTGTCCTTTATACAAATTTTGAAGTCTGAAATTAGTTTGTTAAGTTATTTACTTATGTTTTGTCTGTCTTCCCCACTACAGAGCAGGAAACTTTGTTTCACTTCTATCAACAAAGTTTAGCACAGTCACTGGCATCTTGTAAGTCTACAATAAATAATTCTGAATAATATTAATCCCGGTTATAACCTATATCATACTGCATATCAGGCACTGTTCTAGTACTTTACATATATTAACTTATTTAATTTTTGCAACAATCCTAAAAGATGCATGATACTGTTATCATCTTAATTTTACAGTTAGGACATACATATACTGAAAGGCAAATTAGGTATTCAAAGTTATATAACTATTAAGTGTCAGATCTAGAATACCATCTCAAAGTCTGACTCTAGAGTCCTTGCTCTTAATTTCTATACAATGCTCTTCTTATAATGAACTCATTGTTAAACTCTGCTTCTGTGGAAAGGATAATTGCTCAGAAAAGAAAGTGCCACAGTGGAGTTTTAATGGACAACTTAAAATTTACTGAGCAATAAAGGAGTGAGAGGCATTCTAAATTGAGGGAAGAGTGTATTCAAAAGCATACACTTTGTAATAGTCATGTGTATATATCTTCCTTTTCATATTTTCATATACCTGAAATTTCAAATAACACTTAGGATGTACCTACATTCCTTGAATTGTGTGTGTATGTTATAACATCTTTTTTTGGGAAAGGGCTTTGGACAAAAATCCAGAAAAAAAAAAACACCTGTGTTCTAACCCTTATTCTAGTATATTGAATCTCTTTGGTCTGCAATGCTCTCTAAGCCTTAGTTTCCTTACTAGTAGAATGGGAATGATGATCCTCCATCGCAGGATGCTGAGAGCTCTCAAGGAGATTATGAATGTGAAAGACAATTGCAGATCATAATGCACAGAGGAAACATAATAGTCTTTCCATCATATAGCTTTTTTTAGCTTAATGCTTTCCATAGTTTTCCTACAGTTTAATTCCCAGATCTTTCAATACTGGATTTCCTTTCTTTACTCAGCTTAGTGGGGCTAGTTGACGGACTCTTTGGCATTGTTTAGCTCAGCTTCCTTTTACTGAAACCCAGTTCTTTACTAATCCTAATACCTCCCTTAAGTATATTGTTGAGATTTTGATTATAATTGTATTAATATATAGGTCAATTTGGGGACATCTTTTTACTGTCTTTCAATCCACAAATATATGCTGTATTCCTCCATTAATTTAGGTCATTCATTTAAAAATCCTCCCAGTTATGTATGATAGTTTTAAAAAAAAGATCTGTACATCTTTCCTAAGCACTTAATGATTTTTGATGCTATTATATATAGTAATATTTAAAAATTTTTATTTTCTACTTGCTTTTTGCTGGCTTATAGAAGAAATGCAGTTGATTTTTATATAATGACTTTATAACCATCATTCCTTTAAAAACACTTATTAATGCCATAGTTTACCTTTAGGTTATTTTTTATTTTCTACACATACAATTATGTCATCTGTAAAGAATGATCATTTTCTTTCTTTCTTTTTAAACATTATACATTTTCTTTTTCTTGCCTTATTGCATTTCCTGAGATCCCAAATACTCTGTTGAATAGTAATAATAGAAAACATCCATGTCTCAGTCCAAATTTCAGAGAGAAAGCTTTCAAGATTTCACCATTAAATATCATACTTCCCGTAGGTTTTTTATATATGGCCTTCATGAGTTTAAATTCCCTCCTATTTCTGATTTGCTAAGAATTTTTAACATGAATGAGTATTGAGTTCTATAAGATGCTATTTCTGAACCTATTGAAATGACTAAGATGTTTTTCTTCTAATCATTTTATTAATGTGGTGATTTAAAATAAATGATTGTAGGGATCCCTGGGTGGCGCAGCGGTTTGGCGCCTGCCTTTGGCCTAGGGCGCGATCCTGGAGTCCCGGGATCGAGTCCCACATCGGGCTCCCGGCGCATGGAGCCTGCTTCTCCCTCTGCCTGTGTCTCTGCCTCTCTCTCTCTCTCTCTATCATAAATAAATAAAAATTTTAAAAAAATTAAAATAAATGATTGTAAATAATGTAAAAAAAACCTGGTGGGGCACCTGGGTGGCTCAGTGAGTTAGTCAGCTGCCTTTGGCTTGGGGTGTGATCCCAGGGTCCTGGGATGGAGCCTCACTTTGGGCTCCCTTGCTCTGCAGGGAGGCTGCTTCTCCTTTTGCCTGCCACTCCCCCTGCTTGTTCTCTCTCTCTCTCTCTCTCTCTCTCTCTCTCTCTCTGTCAAATATATGGATAAAATCTTTAAAAAAATTAAAATTAAAAAATAATTTCTACCTTGCATTACTGAAATAAACCCAGCTTGCTCATGGTGTATTATCTTCTTAAAGTATTGTTGTATTTGGTCTGCTAATATTTTGTTTAGGACTTTTGCATATATGTTCTTGAGAAAGAGATGGGGATAGGGACTAAACAGAGATAGATGATAGATAGATAGATGATAGATAGATAGATAGATAGATAGATAGATAGAGAAATTATCCCATACTTTTATTTCTTATAATATTCTTATTAAGTTTTGGTGTCAAGGTTATGATGCCTTCATGAAATGAGTTAGCAGATTTTCCCTCCTTTCTTTTCTCTGGAGAAGTTTGTGTAATTTGAGGATTATTTCTTCCTTAAAACTTTGTTAGAAGCTATCTGAGTCTGGAGTTTTAAATTATATATTCAGTGTATTTAATAAATACAAGATTTTCAGATTTCCTATTTCCTCTCAATCATTTGTGTTTTTCTAGGACTCTATACTTCATCTCAATTTGTGCATTTATTGGCATAAAATTGTTTATAATATCTTTAATTATCATTTTTATGTCTGTGAGATCTCTTGTGTTGTTCTAATATTGATTATTTGTACCTTCTCTGCTTCTTTCCTTGTTCAGTCTTTTGTAAATTTTTAAAATTTATTTTAGAGAGAGAGAGAGAGAGAGAGAGAGTGTGTGTGTGTGTGTGTGTGTGTGAAAGCATGGGGGGTGGGGCAGAGGAAGAAGGAGAGAGAGTCTTAAGCAGACTCTGCACTGAGTGGGGAGCCCGCCCAACATGGGACTCCATCTCATAACCCTGATATCACGACCTGAGCCAAAACCAAAAGTTGTACGCTTAACCCACTGTGCCAACCAGGTGCCCCTACTTGGTCAGTCTTTCTTTAAATTTAACTTGCTTTACTTTTCTAGTTTCTTGATGTAGATGCTTACACCTCTTCCTTTCTTTTAAGATTTCATTTATTTATTCATGAGAGACACAGAGAGAGGCAGAGACATAGGCAGAGGGAGAAGCTGGCTCCCTGCAGGAAGTCTGATGCGGGACTCGATCCCAGGACCCTGAGATCACAACCGGAGCTGAAGGTAGACACTCAACCACTGAGCCACCCAAGTGCCCATTACATCTGTCCTTGTAATCTTCATTCTTCTCTATTCTATGTATTACAGCTCTAAATTTCCCTTAAATTATAGCTTTAGCTACATTCCACAAATCATTCAGTTCAAATATCTTCTGGTTTCCAGAATGATTTTTTTCTTTGATCCCTTTGCATGCTTAGATGTTTATTGTTTAATCTCTAATCTTTGTGAATTTTTATAATTTATATCTAGAATATTTCTACTGTATCCAGAAAAAAAATCTTTGAATTTTTAAAAGATTTTATTAATTTTTTTATTTAGACAGAACACAAGTGGGGAAGCGGCAGAGGGTGAGGAAGAGAGAGAATTCCAAGCAGACTTCCCCACTGAATGCAGAGCCCAACGTGTAGCTCCATCCCATAACCCCGAGATCATGGCCTGAGCTGAAATCAAGAGTTGGTTGCTTAACTGACTGAACCACCCAGGCACCCCTCTCTAAGTTATTTTAATCTCTTAAAATTTCTTGTGACTTGTTCTATAGCTTAGCATATGTCAATCTGGATAAATGTTCCATGTGCACTTCAAAAAGAAAGCAGTCTGACAGTGAACTATCTAATTTAATTGTGTTATTCAAATCCTCTGTATTCATACCATTTTTTGTCTGCTTGTTCCATTAGTTATTGAGAGGGGTGTGTTCAAATCTTTCACCAAGATTGTGGATTTGTCCATACTTCCTTTTTGTCCTGTCCATTTTTGCTTTATATATTTTGAGACTATGTCATTAGATTCCTGCAGAGTCAGAACTTTTAATCTTTTTGGTGGGTTGAAATTTTTGTCATTATGAAATGTATAAGTCTTATTTTTTGGTTTTGTTTGAGAATGCCTTCATTTTTGAAAGACATAGAGTATTAGAATTCTAGGTTGGCATTTAAGGTCTTTCAGTACCTTAAAAACATTCATTCCTTTGTGCTCTGGCTTTCATTGTTTCTTTTAAGAAAAAACTATCTTATTCTCTTTTTTTCTTATTATCTTTTTAAATAATTATATTATTCTTGCTTCTTTGAAAGTAATGCCTCTTTTTCTCTGCCTTTAAGATTCTTGCCTTTCGGTTTTCAGTGTTTCACTATTATGTGCTTAGCTGTAGTTTCTTTGTAGTTATTCTGTGTAGGGTATCTCACATTTCTTTAAAATATGGCTTGATATCTTTTAACAGTTTAGGAAGTTCTCAACCATTATCTCTAAGTATCTCTATTCCCTCTCTACTCTCTCATCTCCAAATTTATCTGCTATGTTTTGATAATCTTTAATGCTCTTTTCTCTATTTTCCCATTCTTTTGTCTTTCCATGCTTGTCTGATTTTTTCCTAAACTATATTCCATTTTATAAAACCTTTCTTAAACTGTGTCTAATCTATTAAAACCAGTTATTATATTTTTCATGTAAAGACTTTTATTTGATTCTTTTCCTATAGTTTTTAATAGCTTTTTGAAATTCTTCATCTTGCCACTTAATTCTTTGAATATATGAAACATAGTTATTTTAAGCCTATGCCTGATAACTCCATTATCTATATATCTTGTGTATTTGTTTGTAGTATCTGCATTTTCTTTTTCTTTTTTCTTTCTTTTTTTTCTTTTTAAAAAAACGTTTTATTTAAATTCCAAGTAATTAACTTACAATGTAATTTGGAGTTCACATGTACAATATACTGATTCAACACCTCCAGACATCACCAGGCTCTCATTACACGTGCACTCTTTAAACCACATCATCCATTTAACCCATCCCCACTCACACTTCCCCTCTGATACCATCAGTTTGTTCTCTATAGTTAAGAATCTGTTTCTTGGTTTGCTTCTCTCTATCATCCTGATCACACCAGATCTCATCTGATCTCAGAAGTTAAGCAAGGTCAGACCTGGTTAGTACTTGGATTCTTTCCTTCCTTCCTTCCTTCCTTCCTTCCTTCCTTCCTTCCTTCCCTTTCTTCCTTCCTTCCTCCCTTCCTTCTGTTTTGTCATCCATATCTTCTCATTTTCCTTATTATTTTAAGGATATTTTGAGATTTAATATCATGTTATCTTTCTCTAAAGAGAATTTCCTTTGGTTTCTAGTGAAAAGCTAGGCCAGGACTACTACCAGCCTCAATCTCAGATCATCTTAATCCAATGAGGAAATGAATTTATTCAAAGTTGGGCTTTAATCCTGGTAAGAGATGATCTTTTTTAGACTATTTTTACCTCTAGAACACAGACCTTCTGGTTCACACACTAAAGCCTGGGTTATCACCAAGGCATTGCCTTTTAGTGGACTTAGAGTCTTGAAAGCTTTGCACAGGTTTTCAACCTCTGCCACTGCTTTTTGAATTGGCAAGCACCTTGAGGTGAAAAGCCAAACAAACGCTGGACTCAGCTCTCTAGGTTTCTTTTTTTGCTAGATATTGAACCTATAAATACCCACTTTCTGAAGGTCTTTTAAAAAGCTTTTGCTATGTTAAAAAATATATTTTGTCTTACTTAAACAGTTGCTCTCAGCAGGAAGGTAGATTCTAAACAATCTCAATTGCTATTGCAGGAAGTGTAAATCCCTGTCATCTCTTCTCAATTTTATTGCAATAGCCTCTTAACTATTCTTCCTCTGACCCTTTCCTTCTATTCAGAATGTAGCAGAGTAACCCTTTTAAACATGTGTCATATCATGTAATTCTTTTGCGCAAAATCTTCTAGCAGTTTCCTATTTCAGGAAAAGAAAAAGCTAGAAAAACTTGTGAAGGCCTATAAGGTCCTACATGATCAGGTCTCCCTTGGAGGGAATGGCCTCATCAGAAGAAAACTGGTGAGACAGAATAGAATTTCAACTAAAAGGCATTAATGGGGATAAAGAATGACATTACACATGATAATGAAAGTAATAAGGCTTCAAAAAGATGTAACAATCATGAATTTGTGTGCACCCAACATCATAGCCTCAAAATACTTTAAACAAAAGGAAAGATTACAAATAAAAATTGACAAATCCACACTCTTAGACTGATATTTTAACACATTCAGAAATTTAGAGATCAAGCAGATAAAACATTAACAATAAAATACTTGATGCCAAAAAATAATAAACTTTATCTAACAGATACATAGAAAACAGGTCATACACAGGATAATGTTCAAGGGCAGTGTATATTTGTAAAATTATCTATGTACTAGGTCACAGAGCAAATCTCAAAAAAATCATGAAACATATTTTACGTATCTCTGACCATAATGCAATTAAGTTAGAAAGCAAGGAATATATATATTAAGTATACCCCTAAGTATTTTTACTTAAAGCATAAGCCACCTGTGAATTTCAAATTATTTTGAAACAGCATTTCTGAAAATACTTGTGTTAAGTGTTTAAGAAACCAGAAAAAGAACAGTAGTAAAGCCAATTAATGTATAATGAAGGCAATAATAGTAATAGAGGCATTAAAGAATTAAAAACAAAAATATTAATGGGAATGAATAAAACTAAAACTTGGTTCCTAGCAAGACAGATGAGGGGGAGAAAAACAAAGAGAAGAGAGAGCTATACAGACTAATTTTGTATAGGTTCATATAGACTAAATCTTTAATGAACAAATAATCTCTGTTCTATAACAACTGTTTCAAAGAATAGAAAAAGAAGAAAAACTACCTATATCAGTTGAGGTCCAGTCAGAAAACAGAAACCATACAGTAAGAAGGTTTATATAAAGAATTTTGGGGGTACCTGGGTGGCTCAGTCTCTTAAGTGTCTGCCTTTTGCCTCAGGTCTTGAAATGGAGCCTTGCATGGGCCCTCTGCTCAGCAGGAGTCTGCTTTTCCCTCTCCTTCTGCCCCGAGCCCCCCCACCCCTCCCCGCCCCGCTCATGCTCTCAAATAAATAAAACCTTTAAAAAGAATTATAGCTATTTACAGGAGACCACACTAGTAGAACTTTTAAAGCCTTAAAGAATACCCTAGAGCTGAGGGAGAGTACCCAAGGAGGGAACAAACTTGGAGAGAAAGGGGTGCAGGAATCTCCTCCAAGGCTGGAATTCAGACCTCCTGGGAAAGGTATTGTAGCTCACTGGATGGAGGGCAGGTGTGCTGGCTTGATCCAGGCCAGAGCTGGCTCACAGATGTCAGGCCAAGACTGTCCATGAGCTTGGGGGTGGGGAAAAGGATGTTCAGTGACTTCACTGGGAAGCTGGCCAAGGTGCTTAGGAATTCAACAGGAACCTGCCCATTGGGGTTGCTGGAGCCACCTTCATGTCAAGGGTAAGGGGTGTCTGAAATTCACTGGGCATGAGCTCCATTGAATGTACAAGAATGCTCACTGAGCAGCCCCGTAGAAAGAAGGAAGAGCACACTTGAACCAAGAAGGAAAGATTTAAAATGACATTACTGCATTGTTTGTATTACCAAAGAACTGAAAGCAAACTTTCAAAAATAATGGAATAGAAAATTAAAATATGATATATTTATAAAACAGTTAAATATAGAGCTAAAATAAACTGGTCTATGTGTATCAACATACATATATCTCAAAATAAAGTTTTCAATGAAGAAATCACAGAAACATTGTACAGTATTATCCAATTTAGATTGAAAAATATACAGAACCATATAAATTATATAAATGTAAAAATATATAAAATCATAATATATGAAGGAATGAATCAATTTAGGATGTGGTTACCTTTGGGAAAAGTAAAATGAGAAAAGGATTGGGAAGAGGCATGTATAATATTTAATTATTTTAATAATATTTTGTTCTTAGAAGATCTTATAAAAATGAAAAATGTGACAACTATGCTTCAATTTTTAAAAATGGAAAATGTTGACTGAATAAAGTAGTGTGTTCCCATATTTTTATAATTTTCTATATACTTGCCATATTTTATAACAAAATATATTTTATGAGAAGGAATGAATAAAGTTTCCAACTGTCTGCCACAGAGATATTTTATGAGTAGTTATGAGTATTATTGTTTCAGGAACTTTTTCCCATAGGGATGATTGCGATCTGAAAGTGTCCCAACCTATGTTCTAGAGAGTTCTAATAGATACACTATGAGAAAATATGTCTCCATGCTTAATAAATTGACTTTTTAAATTTTTTTTTAATTTTTATTTACTTATGATGGTCACAGAGAGAGAGAGAGAGGCAGAGACACAGGCAGAGGGAGAAGCAGGCTCTGTGCACTGGGAGCCTGACGTGGGATTCGATCCTGGGTCTCCAGGATCGCGCCCTGGGCCAAATGCAGGCGCCAAACCGCTGCGCCACCCAGGGATCCCATTTAAATTGACTCTTGATGGATCACAGTATATATTGGCATATTCTGAAGGACAGAGAGAAAAAATTTTTGAACTCCAAGAACACTTTATTAAGAATATTATCAGATTAACTTCCAACTTTCACTTGTCAGAGGGAACATTTTTAAAAAAATCTAAAAAAAAATCTGTTTAACCAAAACTTTTCTGACCCCAGATTTTTTTTTCAATATAGTACTCATTGATATCTTAATTGAATCCTATTACATGTAGCACTGGTAATTGCTGTTTTGTTCAAATAAACCCTGGTTATGAAACACATAATTCAATCAGTAAATTTATAAGAAAGAATTAAATATTAAAGAAATCATCTCTTTCTTTAAGCAGTCTGATTTCTCAAATGATAAACATGGTTCTTTGGTCTTTGGTTTTATAGTCATACCTTATGAACCCATTTGTGATACCTTAGTTCAAGGCTTGATTTTCAACTAAAGAATCATTTGCAGTGGAAAATGCTCATTCATTCATTTATTAGATAGAGGGCTTTTTTTTTTTTACCTGTGCTAGGTACAGAATAGTTTTGAGATAATGTTGACCAATTCAACCAGTGAGATTATAAAAAAAAATGGTATGACCTTGGAATAATGTGGTTCCTTCATTCAGTGAATAATTATTGAGCACCTCCTATGTGCCAGACATTGTTCTAGGTGCTGATGATTATAAAAGATGTGAACAAGAAAGACAAAGTTTTTGACCAGTCCAGGGATTAAGGGAAACTTTAATTGTGATAAAGTATGATGAATATGACTATAGAAGAAATACAAGTTGATGTTTGAGAAGCTAGCTAGCCCTTGTCTATTACTTAACATTTATTTTTAGTACCTCATATGTGCTAGGCATTGTTGTAGAAACTGGAGGTATAGCAAGAAACAAATCAAAGTATCTCTTCTCATGGAGTATCATTCTTAGGGAGGTTAAAACTGCAACACTGGTATTTATTAGCACCATGCACCAAACCAATATTTTTCAAAGTATTTTTCATGCCACTAGTGAAATATTAAATTATGCAGGTGGTGCACAGACTAATATGATACTCATTATGTATTTATATTTATATTTATATTTTATTCATGGCTCAAGATACGGTCTTTTTGTTTGTGTAGTGCAGATAATGATCTCTTCCTCATAGAATTTATTTAATTTTAAAAAGCTGAGTTCAAAGAAAAGTGTTTATATATTTTTAAAAGATTTTATTTATTTACTTGAGAGAGAGCACAGGAGTGGGGGGAGGGACATAGGGAGAGGGAGAAGCAGACTCCCCCTTGAGCAGGGAGCCCAGTGAGGGGGCTCAATTCCAGGATCCTGGAATCATGACCTGAGCCAAAGGCAGACTATCAACTGAGCCACCCTGGCACCCAAAGTAAAGTAGTTAGTAATTAAGTATAGGTTATATGTAGACTTGACAAAAAAAAAATGTTACAGTGATTCACCTGTGACAAAAAAAAAGGGGGGGGTAGTGAGGGGGGAAACACAGCTTTAACCCAAAGTTAGAGGTCCAGTGTCAACAGTGTGATTCCATTACAAATTCTCAGGATAAACTTTCCAATATTTTGACATTTTTTCCCAGTTTTGTTGAGAAGTGACCAACAAACATTACTGTATAAGTTTAAGGCATATGGCATGATGGTTTGATTTACATAAAATTGTAAAATGAGGGATCCCTGGGTGGCGCAGCGGTTTGGCGCCTGCCTTTGGCCCAGGGCGCGATCCTGGAGACCCGGGATCGAATCCCACATCGGGCTCCCGGTGCATGGAGCCTGCTTCTCCCTCTGCCTTTGTCTCTGCCTCTCTCTCTCTCTGTGATTATCATAAATAAATAGATAAATAAATAAATTTTTAAAAAATTGTAAAATGATTATCACAATAGGCTCAGCTAATACCCATCATCTCATATAGATACAATGGAAAGAAAGAAAAAAAATTTCTCTTTGTGATAAGAACTTTTAGGATGTACCTTCTTAACAATTTTCCTATGTATCATACAGCAGTGATAATCATAGTCATCATGTTGTATATTACATCCCTAGCAATTATCTTGTAACTAGAAATTTGTACCTTTTTGACCACTTTCGACCAATTCTCTTTCCCCACCCTCTGCCTCTGATAACCACATGTCTGATCTTTTTTTACTAATGAGTTTGGTTTTGGGTGTTTTTTGCTTTTTAGATGCCACATATAAGTGAAATCACACAGTATTTGTCTTTCTCTGTCTGACTTACTACATGCAGCATAATATTCTCAGAGTCCATCCATGTTGTTATCAATGGTAGGATTTCTTTATTTTTTTGATGGAATAATATCCCATTGTGTATATAAATCAACATCTTGCGCAGCCCGGGTGGCTCAGCGGTTTAGCACCGCCTTCAGCCCAGGGCCTGATCCTGGAGACCCGGGATCAAGTCCCACGTCGGGCTCCCGGTATGGAGCCTGCTTCTCCTCTGTCTGTGTCTCTGCCTCACTGTCTCTCTCCTTGTGTCTCTCACGAATAAATAAATAAAATCTTTAAAAAAATAAAAAAAAATAAATAAATCAACATCTTGAGTTAGCATTTGTTAACTGTGGAAAAATAGGGGTCCAGTTTCATTGTTTTACATATGAATATTCAATTATCCTAGAGCCACTTACTGAAGGCATTACCTTTTCTCCATTGAATGTTCTTGGCTCCCTTGTCAAGTATTAGTTGAACCATATGCTTGGAGTTTATTTCTGGGTACTCAGTTCTGTTCCCTTGGTCTATTTGTCTGTTTTTATGCTTATACTGTACTGTTTTGATCAAGATAGATTTAGAGTATAGCTTGAAATCAGGGAGTCTGATGCCTCCTTCTTTGTTCTTCTTTCTCAGAATTTCTTTGGCTTTTTGGAGTCTTTTGTGGTTCCATAGATGTTTTTTCTATTTCTGTAAAAAATGCCATCAGAATCTTGATAGGGATTGCATTGAATCTATAGGTAACTATTGCCATTTTAACAATATGAATTCTTCCACCCCATGAACACTTTATATTATTTTCCATTTATTTGTGTCATTGATTTTTTTCATCACTGCCTTATAGTTTTCAGAGTAGAGATCTTTCATTTCCTTGGTTAAATTTATTTCTAAATATTTTATTGTTTTGATGTTATTATAAATGAGATAAATTTATTTCTTTTTCATAAAATTCATTGTTGATGTATGGAAACACTACTGATTTTTGTATGTTAACTTTGTATTCTGCAACTTTACTGAATTCATTGATTAGATCTAATAGTTTTTGGCTGACTTTTTTTCTCCCTCTCACATTTTAGGTTATTGATGTTACAATTTACGTATTTTTTATATTGTGTGACTATTAACAATATTATAGTTATGGTTATTTTTACTGTGTTCATGTTTTTGACTTTTAAGCTAAAGTTGTAAGTGAATTATGCACCACTATCACTATATTTCAGAATCTGTGACTATGTATTTATCATTACTAGCGAGATTTATGCTACTTTCTATTCAAAGTACTTCCTTTAACATTTCTTGTAAACCATGAGTAATGAACTCCTTCAGCTTTTGTTTGTTTGAGAAAGTCTTTATCTCTCCTTCATTTCTGAAGGACAGCTTTTCCAGGGATAGTCTTCTTGGTTTACAGCTTTATTCTTTCACTGTTTTGAATATGCCACACATTTGCTCCTGGCCTGGAGTGTTTCTTTTGAGAAAATCACTGATAGTCTTATGGGGGTTCCCTTCCATGTAACTTCTCTTTTTCTCTTGCTGCTTTTAAAATTCTCTCTTTGTCTTTGACTTTTGGCAACTTAATTATACTGAGTCTAGGTGTAGCCTTACTGGGGTTCAACCTATTTGAAGTCCTTAGGTCTTCATATATATGGATGTCCATCTCTCTTGCTAGGTTCAGGAGGTTTTCAGCCATTATTGCTTTAAATATACTTTCTGCCTCTTTCTTTTCCTCTTCTGTTGTCCCATTTTATTGAATTCCTACATTGTGAGTATTGGCTTTTTTATAGTATTTGTAAATCTCTTAAGTATTGTAAATCTCTTAAGTATTCTTCATTCTTTTTCTTTTTGCTCCTCTGATTGGATAATTTCTAGTGTCCTATCCTCCAGATCATTGACTCTTTTTATCTGCATGGTCAAATCTACTTTTGAAAATCCTGAATTCTTCAGTGAGGCTATCGTATTTTTTTAACTCCAGGATCGTATGTTTGCTTTTGATGGTTTCTATTGATTTGTTGATCTTCTGGTTTGTTCATGCATTTTTTCCCTAATTTCATTTAGTTGCCTATATATTTGTGTAGTTCATTAAACTTCTTTAAATGATTTATTCTGAATTCTTTGTCTGATAGTTCATAGATCTCCATTTCCTTAAGATTGGTTTTTAGGACATTATTAGTTTCCTTTGGTGGTGTCATATATTCCTGGGATTTCATGATTCCTGAAAATTCTGCAGATTCTGGAATCTGCACATTTGAGTAATTGGATTCCTCTTCCAGACTTGAGAGTTTTGCTTTGGCAGAGACTGATTTTCACCAGTCAGCTCAGTTTGGGTTTCTGGGTGTGTGTGCTGGTAGTGTCCTTTAGCACTGAGACCTGCTATTATGGTCTGTTTTGGGGAGAGGTGACTGCTCAAACTCTGAAGTTGAGGATAGTGGAAGGGAGAGTATGCTACTGGCTGAGAATAGTTAGACAAGACTGCTGACTTGGGTCCCTAAGTGAGGCTGTGGACATTGCTGGTGCCTGGATTCTCTGATCAGGCCTACTAGAGGGTCAGGACTCATACTATATTCAGTTCTAGCTGGGGCTATGAATTAGCTTCCTACCCTAGTGTGACAGCTGGACAGGACCCAGGGCTTGTATGGTTCTGTGGAGATCTGAATCAGGCCAAGAGTGTTCAAGGAATTTTCTCATCAAATGAGACCACTGGTTTTGCTCTACAGACAGGAAAGCCATGAGCTACGCTCTCTGCTCAAGGGCTCTGTAATAAGAGCTTGTTGGATGGGCTATGTGGTTTCCCATGTACTAGGTTCCTTGGTCAGGCAGACTGGAGGCTGTATTCATTACTGAGTGTGGCTACAAATTCTTTTCCATGCCCAGACAGTGGGAGAAGCAGCTCCGAGGCTGGTAAAGTTCTGTGTTGTTTTCATTCCAGTGAGCCTGGGCTCCAAGTTCTTTGGCTGAACAGGTGCACTGGCTTTGCTCTGTCCACTGTTGGCTCTACCTGCTTTTGTCTTGTCTCCAGCACCACTGTGCTACAATTTCTAGGCATCCTCCACAGCCCTCCAGGTGCCACAGCCAATGGAGGAAGCATCTCCGCTCCCTTGCCTAGATAGGAAAGGCAGGGGCCGCTCCAGGCAACTCTCAATTTCCCCAAATTTAGGAGAAGCCAGGAGCTACCCTCCACACAATGGATTAATCCCTCTGCCTATTCTGAGGATGCTCTGCTCTGCCTATCCATCTTGACAGGAGCATCACTGGGCTACAGCTCCCAGGTGTTCTTGCCAGCCCCTGTGGTCAGAGGCGTAGGGACACACTCCCCAGAGCTCCTCTCCTGGACTTGGGCAAACCATGCCTTAGGGCTGGCAAAACTTCTCATTGAAGAGTCTGAATCAAGCAGATCTGTACCCCACTGGGTTCCCCGCTCAGAATACAATACAACACTGACTTGGTTATGTGGATGAGCAAAGCTGCTGATTGTGATGACTACTTGAGCACTGCCTGTATGAACTTGGTCTGCCAAGATCTGCATGCTAATTGTTGCAAGCCCCTCACCCCTCCTCTGTCACAATCAGATTCCCAGTGGTTGAGCCCTGAAGATTCCACTACAATCTCTGTGGGGCAAGATCACAATTGTGGCTCTCACAAAGTGACCCACAATGCTAGAGGGAAGGCTGGTTGTCCCCTTGGGTTCCTTTTTCCCACTGGAGGAACTCCAGGTGTGGGAGAGACTTCTCTGCATACTGCTATGCTGGCCTAGGGGAGGGGCAATGCAGCCAGTGTAGCTGATTTTCTTACTCTTTTAGTGCAATCTGTCTTGGTCTCTGTGATTGGGGGACCAGGAGATTGCTTTAGCCTCATCCCCATGCTCTAGGATTGTCTCAGTGGTGTCTTGTTATTGAGTAGTTCTTAGTTGTTCTTCTCAGGAGGAGGAAAAAAGTCAAGAATAAGTCTACGTCAGCCTCTTGGTGACATCATCCCCCTAAAGTTTTTATAGCTACATGACATAAACTCAGTTCTGGGGGAGGAGGAGAAAACAGATGTAAAACATCCTTTATTCCACTCTCCTGTAAACTTCTCAGAAGTAGGGAAAGTCTTATTCATTGTTCTTGATATAGTGTCCTACACTTAGTAGGTACTAAGTAAATGCTAGATGAAGGAATGAAAGAATTAACTAATGAAATGGGGAATGCTCTGGCCTGACTGAATGTAATTAGCCGTAGGGCATGAGAAAGAACAATCTCTCTGAACCAGTCTACAAGAACAATTTAGGACTCTGCCCTGAAGATTCAAGATCTGCCTTTCTAATAGAAGGAACATAAAAGAGATTAACCTTTCTGCTATGTGACTACAGACCAACTGGTACAGCTTGCCTTATATCACTGCCATAGAAGAACAGAGATAATGAAAAACCTTCACCAAGTTATATGTGTATTTTAGAGGACTGATTAAATTAAGACCCCATTAAATAATCTTTTACCACCACCAGGGTCTCTGTATTATGCTATCAATCCAAAGAGAACCCATAGAAACTGCAAATTATAGAGAGAGCTCTCTTTGAACCTATAGTAACTTTAAAAGGGGGGTGGAGAAAAGAACCTTTGAAAAGTGGCTTTCTGACAATTTTATGTGGGAGAAAAAAATTACAAAAATGCAAAAATATGGCTATCTTCCATATTTTCTGCAGCTTAAGAATAAAACTTTATACCCCTCTTTTCAAAATGTTAATTCCTGCCTTCTTTAGCTACTGAAGGAACCATTTTTCTATTTCGAGACTGAAGAATTAAAAGGTCACTAATTTTTCTTGGTAATAGAAAATCCCAAGGAATAGTTTAATTTTAGGAACTAAGGATTCAATTATGATGAACAGCCTATATTTTTATTTTTTGCTGTGACAATTTAAAGAATGATTCTACAATAGTCAATGGCTCACAGTCACATCAGTTCAACCAGGAATTAGTCTCTTTTCCTTTCCAAGTTGTGATTGTCTCACAGTTACCAAACACAAATGAAGTTAATACCCTAGTCCTACTGATGTCATTCTTGGTTTTCTTGTCAACTGTCATGAGAAATTTTGTCATTAGGCAGGTTGGTAGATGCCTACTGCCAAGTCCTCTTGCCTCATTAGACCAATTTCATAAGCCTTTCTGAATCTATTTGGTAGGAATGGAATCCAGACATCCACGTCTGAAATTAAATTCTCCCAGCAGTTACACCCCAAACATCTCTTTGCTTTCCATTTTTTTCTTGGCTATGGTATGAGTCAAGTTGGATAGGATGAAAATGGATTACTCAGCTTTTAGACTTGTCATTCTCTATGGAACATGCATATGGTCTTCTCAATTTGAACAATTCCTCGGAGTAGGATTCAGTCTTTGATCTTGCCTAACCTGTCAATAGCTTGACAAGGGAGAAAATGGCCTTTTTTTTTTTTTTTTGCTAATACATCTTTAATATACGCTGTGTCTAGATCTACTTACAAGTAGTTGCTATGTCAGTCCTTTGACTACCCTTGCAAATCAATCAAAGGATCTACCATTTCTGTGTAACAAAATAAATGATTTCTCAGTGCTGACTGACATTTCCACAGTTAAAGATCTTTTACAAGCATGCATTTTGTAAATCAAAAGTATGGTAAATACAATATACACAGAATATGCTTTTCTCCCAATGACCAAATAAGTGAGGATTATTTATTCACTTGTTTGCATATTTACACGCACATTATTGTTTGGGGACATGTCAAGTAAGAGATTAGAAGGCAATTTTCACACAAAGTCCCAACGAAACATGATGTTATTCTGTGGAAGTTATTTGATTGTTCTTCATAGTCTTTTCCTTTCAATTGGCATTTAGAGAACCAGCCACACAAGCTGCTCCGTACCTTCCTGCATGATACCATTTCTTCCTGTTCTCCTTATCTGTACCTGCGAGGATGCACAGCTTTCTCTTTTTTCTTTCTTGTGGGTTTGTGCAGTTTCTTGATGTTTGTGACAGGCCACGATAGGGGAAGCTTTTATCACCGTGGGGTTTGGAGGCCTCAGTAAATTGAAAATTGCAAATGAAATCCACTGGGCTTGAATTCATCAGCTATTATGTCAGATGACCTTTGGCAGCTGCTGATAAAAATGAGAGAATGTTAGCTCTGATCCAATTTTCAGCACTAACCATTCCTTTTCAAATCCATTCACAGTCAGGCAGCAGACACATGGGAAGTGAAAATGATAGGGTTTCAAGAGAACGGCATTGTGTTGCAGATTAAGATTTTCTCCCCCTATTTCTAGAGGTCGGCCCCCGGGCCCCTGTCTGGTATCTACCTATTGTCCAATCAGTTTCAATATCTGCTTCAGAGGACATGTTAGCCATCCTTACAGATAAGTGCTTACAGGAGAGAATGTTGGACTTAATAGTTTTGCTTAGGAGGCATCAAGGGTCGCAGTGTAGCAATATTGACTGGCACATGTTAGTTTAATCTGACATTCTAAGGAATGTGACACTAGATTCTTTTAGAGTTGTTGATCTCTAGGTGATTTTTGTTACCAGCTCTGGTTTTATAAAATTTATTTTTGCACAACTATTTATATTCATGAGTCCAGAGATATTCTAAAATGTCTATCATAGCCAAGCAAAGGCAGCCTAAGCTTGTCTAAATAATGTACAGATGCCAAAATTATGAAACTGGGAACCAAATGACTTGTGTGTATTCTGTTCTTGCAATCCGGTTAAATATAAATGCCATCGATAGTATTCCAAGAGCTAGATTATCCTGAAATAAATGAGTTTCTACCGACTGGTAGGTTCCTCAATAAAAGTAATAGATTTTTAATATGTAGTTGGGGAAAATTTGACTTATTTTCCACTGAGGTAGCATGAACCAGCAAAATAACACAATAGATAGTTGAGTCATCAGTATGATTTCCCAACCTATGAAACACCAAAAGCCTTCTGAAAATAAAGAAAACTGAAATTAATCATTTTCCCCCTCATTTGGCTGTTCCAAAAAGAAAAATAAATTCTCTTCAATCTTTTGAGTTTATTGATTGAAGAGTCCAAACAAATGTGAAGTCAAAAAGCATCAGATAATTGAAATCCATGTATCACTATAACCATTTTTTAAATCCAATTAACTGAAAAATCTTAAATCTTATTTATATAGGTTTTCTTGATATGCAGTTGCTTTCATATTTTCCCTTGACACTCTATTGGTTGACATTATATGAAAATATGTTTATATGTTAATAATGTTGCAACATGGCTTAGATGGCTCTTCTAAATACCAATCTTTGGAGGAAAAATATGGTTCTAAAGCTTCCTCATAAGAAAAGCAAAATCAGTGATTATATATACTGATACATATAAAGTATATATATATAAAGAATGTGTGTTATCCATATAATAATCTTACTTTTAAAAAGTAATTATTTAAAGTTAGCATCTCACTGTTTTTCCCCCTATCTTTTCCTGGTACTCTTAATTTTTTTGAAAGAACATTTTTTTGCTGTCTAATGAGCATAGATAAGTGAAACACCTAACGATGGTGTCCAAAAATAAAAATGCATATTAAAAGTCAATTATTATTGAATAATATTTTAAAGGACTCAAAGTTAAACTGTAAGCAATGATTGAATATAAAATTAAGTAGGACCATTCAACCAAAAGATATGAATTCAGTATACTTGGGACGGTCTTTGGTTTCCTCAGATAATTGATTTTCTAGATTTTTTCTTAAGCCAATGAAGACACACATTTTAGACTCTCATAGATATAGAAAACCTTGATACATGGTTTCCTGGTCTGACATACTTCTATCCATTTGGACCCAGGGAAGTGATGACCTTATTGGTTCTGTAAGAACAGCACTACAACTTTGTATGGGTTAACCAAACTACCCTTCCGAAAGAGCAGAAAACAGCTCCTACTACCTAAAGGCTAAAGTCTATACCTTCACAAGTTTATCAATGACTGCAGTCACACATCACCTGGTTCATCCATATTCTTGTTTCTCTGAGTTATAGCTTCCTCAAACCTCTATCTGCCTTTAGGTTTTACAATGGATACTGCCACTACTTCCAAAAAGAAGCAGATGATTTAACAATGAGCATGTTTTTAGGGAACTGCATCTATGACAGCGCAAGTCATTCAGCTTGGACCCAGTCAGCTAACAGGAATCTGCCAGAAAAAACAGCAGCACCCACACTTGGCTAGGCCCTAGGGCCTGGCTTTCAGCCACTGTGATCTGCATGCTCAGATAGATGGAGCAATTAGATAGGCCTGTTAAGTCTTATGTCTTCATTATTGATTTATACCATGAACTCAGCATGATTATTGAACCAGACCAGCCAGTGAAACAAATGAGTCATTGATCTTTACATAGGCTTATATTTCCAATTTATATTTGAGAAGGAAATACATAGATATACCATTATTTCTGGTATTTTGTTCAAAGGCTTGAACAGAGATTTAGATAATTCATTGTTCCCACCTCCTGACCTTTCATTGTCATTCCTTCTATAGAAACACTATCTAATAGAACTTTCTGTTGTGATGGAAATGTTCTACTCTATCCTGTCTAATACAGTAGTCACTAGCCACATGTGGCTGTTAAGTATTTGAAATGTGACTAGTGAGGAGCTGTATTTTTATTTTAATTTTATTTTTATTTAAATTGAAATAGCCATGTATGGCTAGTGGCTACCAGATTGGACAATGCAGCGGCTTTATAGCATGCATATGAACTTTTCTCCTCTCTCCATGAATAGCACTTGTTGAAATTCTACCTCTTTTTCAAGACCCTACTTAAATACTATACTTTTTATAAAGCCTTTATGAATTCTCCCACCATTACCTCCCCGTCTCTGAATACATATCATTGTGTACCTCTGATAAATTTCTGCCTTGTATTATAATTATCTGCTCTACTGTACTATAAACTGCTTAGGACAGGGATTGTGTCCACCCAGTGATAGATGGTCTGCAGCCAATATTGAGAAATTAAACTGAGTTGCAGGTTTTATTGTGGGGGGGGGGATATTTTTTTAAAGATTTTATTTATTATTCATGAGAGACAGAGAGAGAGAGAAGCAGAGACATAGGCAGAGACAGAAGCAGGCTGCATGCAAGGAGTCCAATGCGGGACTCGATTCTGGGACGGCGAGATCATACCCTGAGCCAAAGGCAGATGCTCAACCATTGAGCCACCCAGGCATCCCGAGGATATTATTTTTTTAATACATGCTTATTAGAGAAGCAGACACTTCATCATCCTTCTTCTCATGCCTTCTTTTTAAAATGAATTTAGGAAAACTGCATTATTCCCCTCTCCTGATTAATCTGTTAGCACCAAAGTAGAAATGCAAAACAAAGCGATTATACTTTCTCCACATCTTCATAGACAACAACACAGTCTATACATATAGAAAAAACTCACTAAACACTTCTTGAATCAATACATAAATGAGTGGAGAATTCTTATCCAATTTTCAAATACTTTTAAGTCCCTGCATCAAGGAGATATGCTTATTATGGCTTCTAATATTAGAAAAATTCCTTCTAGAATATTCACCAAAGTTTTTGCTCAAAAATAAACTCAAAGAACTGTTCTATGCCTTGATTGTGTTAGTGGTTCACAACTGTATGTGCTTGTCAAAACTCAGAGCTCTATACTTAAGAAGATGAGTTTTACTACATACAAATTTTTTATTTTTAAATTATTTATTTATTTGTTTGTTTGATTATTTATGTATTTGAGAGAGACAGAGTGAGCGGGAAGGAGAGAGAATCTGAAGCAGACTCCACTGAGCACAAAGCTCACCTGGGGCTCAATCTTAAGACCAGAGATCGTGACCTGAGCCAAAACCAAGAGTCCAACACTTAACTGACTGAGCCACCCAGGCACTCCTACATATAAAATTTTTTGAAGCTGTGTAAAAATACTGTGTACTTTAGTAATGCTTATAATTTTAAGTAACAAGTTAGCATTTGAGCACTAAATTGGTGATATTTATATAATATGTAATACTATCTTTATTCAATTGTGTCTTTCTGTGGTGCCATATAATACCTAATTGACCTTCCTAGGAATAGTGAGGTAATCTAAGACAAGTGTTCTATGATTAAAAGAACACTAAATGTGGAGTTGGACCTTATTTTCAAAACCTAATTCTTCCACTTACTAATTCAGACTATTACTACTAATTACCAAATTATATTATACCAGCTTACACTTGCTGAATACCTGTTGTAATGCTCTGCTCTCAGGACTCTATTTAGGTTAACTCAACCCTCCACCAACCCTATAAAGTCAGTATTATTATCACCACTTTAAAGATGAGGAAACAGACATAGAAACCTCTCACTATTAGCATGATAGTCAGGAGACAGGTTTAAGCAGCATACCTAGGCTCTTACCCATCTTACCATCTCTGAACATGTATTCTCTTCAATGAAAAGAAGATAATTTTAAGATAATACTATTTTCTTCCCATCTCAAAGGAAAGGATGCTCTTAGGGTCAAATGAGATATGAATATGTAGACGTGATTACCCATTTAGTAATTGTGCTTAATACTTGTACTTGGTGTTTTAAGTTAAGGTTGGAGTGCCTTTTCCTGTATGTAGGAAAGACATTGATCCCAAGGATGCCACATTTGCTGACAAGAGGTCCTCCTCATTCTCATTTTCACAAGTAGTCATGACTGTACTTAAAGAAATCAGGGAACAATAAATATTTCAGCCTCCTGATACCTACCTATATAGCAAATCCTCTGGGGTCATTTTTCCTTTGTGCAAAATCTGGGAAAGAAGAAAAGGAAGAACAGATGAAGAAGGGAAGGAACTGGAGGTTGAAGGGAAAAGTGGGAGAATCTCCTGGAACTCACTGAAAAAAACACAATTAATTCATACCAACAAGAACAATTGTAGCATTTTCCTTTGCCTCTGCCATTTACTTAGCTGGGTACTGTCCGATTCAAAAAACACTAGCCTGGATGGATTCTTAATGTAAAACGTTTTAAAAGAGTAATTAAATGCTTCAATATCAGAGCACTTAGAAATTGTTTCTTGTTTCCAGAACATATACAAAATAAGTATGGGGAGGAGGGGTGGTTAAATGACGTTAAATTGTTCAACCTAAACATTTTATACCTAGTCATTGTCTGTGAACAAATTACTTTAATGGTACCACATGTCCATGCACTTAAATTTATTAGTTTATAAATACCCCCAAATTGTGTCCAAACAGATTTATGATCATAGATCAAACTCTACTAATTAGGACCATCTACTAACATATTGTACATATTTCCTTTTTATAAAGGAAAAGCAGATATTCTGATGAATAAGAGCCAGTGGTTTTAATGAGTTCGGGTTAAGTGGAGACCTTACAGAACGTAGCTGATTGTAGTAAAACGTAAAATACTGTGTTTCTTCACACTTCTTGCAAATGCAGCCTCCAGAGGATATATAATGTTTACTTGTTTTTAAGTGGGACAAGGAGAGAAGTATTCAGAGTCAGAATAAAATCTTTTTAGTTCTTTTGGTCAGTGAACATTAAGTATGATTCAAGTCTAAAGTTGACATTAACCGTTCCTTTTGATTATGGATAATAATAATAGTAATAGCTTCAATTCCTCACATGTTTACCCATACTAATGTAATGCAGGGTAAATCACTCTGTTACAATCAGTAAACTCCCCAAAATGGCTTAATAAAAAAAAAAAAACTCTGATAGATAACAGTGGAGTCTGATATGGGTCAGGTGGCTCTTCCTTGTGGCTTTTTTCTAAATGATGATTCAAGGAAGCACCTTCCTTCCATCCTGCAAATTGGCCCTCTCAAAGACTTTTACTTCTAATACTGTGGATGGAATAGAGAGGACTTTACCCACTCCAGCCTTCAAGTCTACATTCCATTGGTAAGTCTTGCAACCTCACCTAGATTCTCAGGGAACTGAGAAATGTAGTTTAGCTCCTTGCCAAGGAAAATGAAATGGGTGGTGAACCATAATGTTGCATCTGCTATTGACACCGTACTTTACATATATTGACTCATTTGATGTGTGCAAAAATACTAGAAAGTAAATATTATTAACCTCACTTCATAGATGGGAAGCCAAAGATGGAAAAAACTTAAACAAGTTGCCTAATTTTTACACAAATGGTGGAGCCAAGATTCAAACACAACCTGTATTTAAAAAAACCCACAAAATTTAATGAATGAACATGCAAAATATATATAAATGGGTGAAGCCTATAAAAAAGAAGAAATAGAGCTGGTAGTTTGGTTATGACAAATGCTTAGGCTCAGTAATGAAGAAATGAAAATTTAAGGGGGAAAATTTTTAACTTGTGAAGTTAACAAGTTAACAACAGCAACAAGAAGTTTAATGCTATATCCAACACTAACAAGGGCATAGTAGAAATAATATTGAAAAGAGAGATACCTGAAGTATTAATGCTGGTTGTTTTATGTTGGTGGATTTATGGATGATGGTCCTCACTGATTTACCTTAAAAAATGTTTGCATTTTGTAAATGCATAAACACCTATGTACATACACATGGACACATAGCGTATAACTGCTTTCTAGAAACCCCCAGTTTGGCCATGGCAGGCGGCAACTCTGCCCATATAATGAACATACCACTTTAAAGAAATATGGAGGCATGCATGGTCCTAAAAACTTCTACCATCTGTTTGTTCTAACAAACAAAAAAAATCACTTATGATATGACTACAGAAGAATGAGACTGATTCATTTCTGTAGCTTGTGGGACCTGTCATCATTTTATTGTCACTCCTGGAACTTGTGTCTCTTAAATTCATTTCTATAAAGAAATATTGATTTTGGCAGTAATAAAGCTGTCAGATCATTAGTGGAGAGATAATATCACATAATTAAAAAATAAACTATCACGTGGTATCCACTAATAATAGTCATATAGAAAACAATGTAAAGGCTGTACATGCAGAATAAAGTATGTTTAAGAAGACAGATTCTGAAAAAATGGACAAAAAGATATGGGGTAGTACAGAGGATGGAGTGTTTCATAGTGCTTATGTGTCTGGCCATTTGCAGAAATCCATTTCAATTCAACAACCAATTCAGATACATTCTTTATTTTTGTAGAGATTTTCCACCAGGACTGCAAATGATAAGCCCAGTTTTTAAAAGTCTAAAATTTGTGATTAGAAACAGAGAGCTTTTATTTTTTCTAGCCTAAGAACATGACCATTCAAATTTTTGTTTTTTTCCTCTTTAGACCCTAAGTCTCACCATTTTGCAGTGGTATAATGACAAATGAGGTTACTTCCATTTTTGTTTTGCTAGCAGGGCTTCTAAGATGACCAGACCCTTCTGCTGTGGAATATATCTTAAATTTCACATCCATGAATAAACATTAAGGCTTCCTGGCTGACCATATCTTTTCACATGCATAAGAATGTGGTTCTTCTTGTACCATTTTTCTTTAGCCCAGGATATCTCCTTGCTCCCACCTGTAGGTTCAACTTTATGTTCAACCCCAAGCAGGAAGTATGAATTATTTATTACTCATCTATCTTTTTTTTTGGAAGGGGGGGAGCAAGCACACATGTGCAGGAGCAGAATGGAAGGAGGAGCAGAGGGAGAGAGAATCTTAAGCAGGCTTCATACCTACCTCAGATCCTGAGATCATGACCTGAGCCGAAATCAAGAGTCAGATGCTCAACCAACTGAGCACCCAGGTGCCCCTATTACTCATTTATTTAAATCTATCTAATTCTTTATGAAGGATTTCAAACAGATAATAAGCTTTGCTACTCATCACCCTACAACCTTCAGCAAATGATCCACTGCTTAGGCATCCCATAGCTGGATCTGACCCCGTCGCTCCAGTTTTCTCCTATAGAGCTCACATACTGGCACCACCTAGATCCTGTCTTATTGGCTTCAAAGTCCTTCATTCAACTTCCAGGTCCCAGATCTACATCACAGTCTGTTCTAAGGAATCTTTGATTGAACTCTCTTTTATAAAGCCCCATGGGGAAAAAAATAAAGAAAACAATATATGGTGATAGTATTTTTAAGAAAGTCATACCAATTTCCATGTTCACATCCCTCAGAAAGAAAAATTCACATTATTGAATTCATGGGAAGGACAATGCTTACAACTCTTTTGTGGGAATATTTGTCCAAAAGTTTCCCCATTTTCTGTTTAATGTTGAAACTAAAGAACTAAAAGGGATCTGTCCAATAAGCTCCTCCAATGAAACATGGATGGTATTATTGTCAGTCAAACATTGCAAGAGTGCTTCCTCATGTTTTTGAAGCAAATACCCAAATCCCTTACAATCTCCCTTACAATCGAGAATAGACATATGCTTAGACCTATGTAAAATAAGAAAATAGGGGCCTGAAACTAATATTTGATGTCTGAATTGCATATACTAGTGAGTTTTTGACTGAATGATTTATTCAGATGTTCCCATCTTAAGAATTTTAACACCCAAAAAATGAATTAGTTTTTCTGATACTAATCTGCTCCCTCAGTTTCTCTAAGTAAGATTGCCCAAATTTTTAATATATTTTTATTGTGGCAAAATATACATATACCACGGGCTACCCCAGCCCTTTGTAACTTGTATTCTACTTTCTGTCTTTACAAATTTGCCTATTCTAGATATTTCTTATAGGTGGAATCATATAATATTTGTACTTTTGTGTCTGGTTTATTTCACTCAGCATAATGTTTTTGAGGTTCATCCATGTTGTAATGTTTATCGGAACTTTATTCCTCTTTATGACCAAATAATATTCCATTGAATATGTATACATATTTTGTTAATCCATCCATCTGTTGACAGACACTTGGGTTGTTTCAGCCATTTGACTATTGTTAATAATACTGCAATGCATGCAAGTATCTGTTTGAATCCTGTTTTCAATTCTTTGTGTATATAACTGGATACCTAGGAGCTGAATTACTGTGTGATAAGGTTTAGCTTTTTGAGGAACCTCTAAACTGGTTTCCACAGCTCCTGCATCACTTTACATTCTTACCAGCAGTGTATCAGGGTTCAAATTTCTTTTGTGTGGGTCCTCCAACTTTATTCTTCCTCTTCCAGATTGTTTTTGCTATTCTGGGTCCATTGCAATTCCTTATGAATTTGAGAACTGGCTTTCCCATTTCTAGAGAAGAAAAGGCTTTTGGAATTTTTATGGGAATTGCATTGAATCTGTAAATAGTTTTGAATAGTACTGACATCTTAACAATGCTAAGGATTTCTATCCATGAACATGAGATGTCTTTCCATTTATTTAGATCTTCTTTAATTTCTTCCAGCATTGTTTTGTAGTTTTAAGTGTACAAGTCTTTCACTCCTTAGTTAAATTTATTGCTAGGTCTTTTATTCCTTTAGGTACTATTGTAAATGGAATTGCCTTCTTCAATACAAATCAAAACCACAATGAGATACCACCTCACACCAGTGAGAATGGGGAAAATTAATAAGGCAGGAAACAACAAATGTTGGAGAGGATGTGGAGAAAAGGGAACCCTCTTACACTGTTGGTGGGAATGTGAACTGGTGCAGCCACTCTGGAAAACTGTGTGGAGGTTCCTCAAAGAATTAAAAATAGACCTGCCCTACGACCCAGCAATTGCACTGTTAGGGATTTACCCCGAAGATTCAGATGCAATGAAACGCCGGGGCACCTGCACCCCGATGTTTCTAGCAGCCATGTCCACAATAGCCAAACTGTGGAAGGAGCCTCGGTGCCCATCGAAAGATGAATGGATAAAGAAGATGTGGTTTATGTATACAATGGA